>NC_091460.1:86248865-86595115 GCF_027789765.1 Dendropsophus ebraccatus | reverse complement strand
CCCCAAATTGCCAATGACCCCCTCCAGATTGCGGTGCCCATGCCAGATTACAGGTATCCACCCCAGATTGCCTATAAAAACTTCAGTTTATCCTTAACCACCCCACAGTGCCCGTAACCACCCCACGTTGCCCGTAACCACCCCAGATTGTCAGTAAGCACTGCAGGTTGCCCGTAACCACCCCACGTTGCCCGTAACCACCCCAGATTGTCTGTAAGCACTGCAGGTTGCCCGTAACCACCCCACGTTGCCCGTAACCACCCCAGATTGTCTGTAAGCACTGCAGGTTGCCCGTAACCACCCCACGTTGCCCGTATCCACCCCAGATTGCCTGTAAGCACTGCAGGTTGCCCGTAACCACCCCACGTTTCCCGTAACCATCCCAGATTGTCTGTAAGCACAGCAGATTGCCCGTAACCAGCCCACGTTGCCTGTAACCAGCCCACGTTGCCTGTAACCAGCCCACGTTGCCGTAACCACAGCAGGTTGCCCGTGACCACCACACGTTGCCCATAACCACCCCTCGTTGCCCGTAACCACCCCACGTTGCCTGTAACCACCCCAGGTTGCCGTAACCACAGCAGGTTGCCCGTGACCACCCCATGTTGTCCGTAACCACCCCAGATTACCTGTAACCACCTCAGGTTGCCCATAACCACCCCTGGTTGCCCGTAACCACCCCACATTACCTGTAATCTCATTTTTTTATTTTATTTTAGTAACTGCGCTATTCTAATAACCATTACTAGCTGCGGTTTTGCTCCTGTAAATTGGCGCTCCTTCCCTTCTGAGCCCTGCTGTGTGCCCATACAGTGGTTTATGCCCACATATGGGGTACCGTTGTACTCAGGAGAACCTGCGTTACAGATTTTGGGGTACGTTTTCTCTCCTGTTCCTCGTCAAAATGAGAAATTTCAAACTAAACCAACATATTATTGGAAAAATTCGAGTTTTTCATTTTTACTGGCCAATTTTGAATACTTTCCTCTAATACCTGTGGGGTAAAAATGGTCACCACACCCCAAAATGAATTCTTTGAGGGGTCACTTTCCAAAATGGGGTGACTTTTGGGGGGAATCTATTCTGCTGACACTACAGGGGCTCTGCAAACGCACCTGGCGCTCAGAAACTTCTTCAGAAAAATCTGCACTGAAAATGCTAATTGGCGCTCCTTCCCTTCTGAGCCCGGCTGTGTGCCCATACAGTGGTTTATGCCCACATATGGGGTACCTTTCTACTCAGGAGAACCTGCTTTACATATATTGGGGTGACATTTCTCTCCTGTTCCTCGAGAAATTGAGAAATTTCAAACTAAAGGAACATATTTTTGGAAAAAAATCGAGTTTTTCATTTTAACTGTCTACTTTTGAATACTTTCCTCAAATACCTGTGGGGTCAAAATGCTCACCACACCCCAAAATAAATTCTTTGAGGGGTGCACTTTCTAAAATGGGGTGACTTATTGGGAGATTTTACTCTGCGGACACTACAGGGGCACTGCAAACGCACCTGGCGCTCGGAAACTTCTGCAGCAAAATCTGCATTGAAAAAGCTAATTGGCGCTCCTTTCCTTCTGAGCCCTCCTGTGTGCCCATGCAGTGGTTTATGCCCACATATGGGGTACCATTGTACTCAGGAGAACCTGCGTTACACATTTTGGGGTACTTTTTTCCTCTTGTTCCTCATAAAATTGAGAAATTTCAAACTAAACGAACATATTATTGGAAGAATTCGAGTTTTTCATTTTTACTGTCTTCTTTTGAATACTTTCCTGTAATACCTGTGGGGTCAAAATGGTCACCACACACCAAGATGAATTCTTTGAGGGGTGTACTTTCCAAAATGGGGTGACTTATGGGGGGTTTTCTCTCTGCTGACACTACAGGGGCACTGCAAACGCACCTGGCGCTCAGAAACTTCTTCAGCAAAATTTGCATTGGAAAAGCTAATTGGCGCTCCCTTCCTTCTGAGCCCTGCTGTGTGCCCATACAGTGGTTTACGCCCACATATGGGGTACCGTTGTACTCAAGAGAACCTGCATTACAAATTTTGGGGTGCTTTTTGTCTCATATTCCTTTTGAAAATGAGAAACTTTAATCTAAATTTTATCTAAATAATCTAATTTTTTTACTGCCTAATTGTGAATACTTTCCTCCAGCCCCTGTAGGGTTAAAATGCTCATTATACCCCTAGATTAATTCTTTAAGGTGTGTAGTTTCCAAAATGGGGTCACTTATGGGGGTTTTCAGGATACCAGACTTCTAAATCCATTTAAAAAAAGAACTGGTCCCTAAAAAAATTAGTTTCACGAAAATGTGGTAATTTGCTGATAAATTTCTAAGCCCCATAACACCCTAAAAAAGTAAAATATGTTTACCAAATTATGGCAGAATAAAGAAGACATATTGGTAATGTGACTTAGTAACTAATTTATGTGCTACGACTTTCTTTTTTTAGAAGCAGAGAATTTCAAAGTTCATAAAATGCAAATTTTTTAAATTTTTCATGATATTTTGATGTTTTTCACAAAAAATACACAAAGTAGTGACCAAATTTTGCCACTAACATAAAGTGCCATATGTCACGAAAAAACAATCTCAGAATCGCTAGCATACGTTAAAGCATCACTGAGCTATAAGAGCATAAAGTGAGACAGGTCAGATTTTGAAAAATTAGCCTGGTCATTAAGGCCCAAACTAGCTGCAGCACGAAGGGGTTAACCTCTTAAGGACATATGACGTACCGGTACGTCATATGTCCGCACTTGCACTTCAAAGCGGGGCCGCGCGGCGGCCCCGCTTTGAAGTCACGCGATCCCGGGTGCCGCGAGTAGCCCTGGACCGCTGCTATTAGCGGGCACAGTCTGATCGCCGTGCCCGCTAATTAGCTAATCGGAGGCAGCTGTCAAAGTTGGCAGCTGCCTCCGATTACCGGAGGCAACGTTTCCCTGGGGTCTAGTGGGGGAGATCGCTCCTCCGGGACCTTGTCCCAGGGGAGCGATCTCCGTTACTGATGCCGGCCGGGGACGCGTCCAAGATGGCGCCGTCCTCGGCTCGGCACTCGTTCGTTTTCAGCTGCAGCAGCCGAAAGCAAACGAGTGCCGATCTCATGGATCTCTGCAGCATATCTATGCTGCAGAGATCTCAATGAGAGATCCAAGTGTATATACTAGAAGTCCCCCAGGGGGGCTTCTAGTATATGTGTAAAAAAAACAAAAAAGTGTTGTTAATAGTAAAAAGCCCCCTCCCCTAATAAAAGTCTGAATCACCCCCCCTTTTCCCAGGTTTTAAATAAAAGTAAACAAATAAATAAATAAATAAACATGTTTGGTATCGCCGCGTGCGTAATCGCCCGAACTATTAATTAATCACATTCCTGATCTCGTACGGTAAACGGCGTCAGCGCAAAAAAATCCCAAAGTGCAAAATTGCGCATTTTTGGTCGCATCAAATCCAGAAAAAATGTAATAAAAAGCGATCAAAAAGACGTATATGGGCAATCAAGATACCGATAGAAAGATCACATCATGGCGCAAAAAATGACACCTCGCACAGCCCCATAGTCCAAAGGATAAAAGCGCTATAAGCCTGGGAATGGAGCGATTTTAAGGAACGTATATTGGTTAACAACGGTTTGAATTTTTTACAGGCCATCAGATACAATATAAGTTATACATGTTATATATCGTTTTAATCGTAACAACTTGAGGAACATGCATAACAAGTCAGTTTTACCCCAGGGCGAATGGCGTAAAAACACATTTCCCCCAAATAAAAGAAATGCGTTTTTTTTTTCAATTTCACCACACTTTGAATTTTTTTCTGGTTTCGCAGTGTACTTTATGCAAAAATTCAGCCTGTAATTGCAAAGTACAATTAGTGACGCAAAAAATAAGGGGTCATGTGGGTTTCTAGGTGGAAAAATGCAAGTGCTATGACCTTTTAAACACAAGGAGGAAAAACCGAAAACGTAAAAACGAAAATGGGCCACGTCCTTAACCCTTAGACGACCCAGGGCGTATAGTTACGCCATGGAAGTCTGTCCCCAGACGACCTAGGGCGTAACTGTACGCCCTGGGTGTTTCTCCCGCTATGAAGCGTGCTCCGGAGCGGAGCGCGCTTCATAGCAGGTGGGGGCCGGCTGCAATCAGCAGCCGGGACCTCACCGGCAATGACACGCTGCAGCAATCGCGCTGCCGCGTGTCATTAACTCCTTAAACGCCGCGCGACCGCGGCGTTTAAGTGTAAGTGACAGGGGGAGTCCCCTGTCACTTACCGATCGGGACCCCCGCAGTGTGACTGCGGGGATCCCGATCGGTAAAACGGGCCGCCGGAGGGCCGCCGGAGGTCCGATCGGCGATCTGCTACACTAAGCCAGCACAGGCAGGCTCAATGAGCAGATCGCCGATAACACTGATCAATGCTATGCCTATGGCATAGCATTCATCAGTGTAGAAATCAAACTAATCTATGTAAAAGTCCCCCAAAGGGACTTCAAATGTGTAAAAAAAAAAAAGTTAAAAACACTAACACACTACCCCAAAACCCCTCCCCCAATAAAAGTTGAAATCACCCCCCTTTCCCATTATATAAATAAAACATAGAAAAATAAATAAACAAATAAACATATAATATACCGTAGCGTGCGTAATTGTCCGATCTATGAAAATATAACAAGCGTCATTGCGAACGGTAAACGGCGTAGACGAAAAGAGGGAAAAAAGTGCGCAGATTACCGATTTTATGTTACATTATATATAAAAAAATTAATAAAAAGTGATCAAAACGTCCGATCTTCACAAATATGGTATTAATAAAAACTAGAGATCATGGCGGAAAAAATGACACCCCATACAGCCCCGTAGGTGAAAAAATAAAACCGTTATAAGCGTCACAATAGTCCCATTTTATTTATAATTAATTGCCAAAAAAAAGGATTTCATTTTAAAAAAATATATAACATTAGAGAATCTGCGTAAACCTGCATATGGTTGTGTTCGGGCTGACCTATAGAATAATAGTATCATGTCGCTGTTACCATATAGTGCATTACGTAGACACAGGAACCCCCCAAACGTTACCATATTGCATTCTTTTTTGCGATTTCACCAATTTATATCTTCATAAATAATATATTTGGGATTCCATCATACATGTTATGGTAAAATGAATGACGCCATTACACAGTACAACTATTCCTGTAACAAATAAGCCCTTACATGGCTTGTAGATAGAAAACTGAGAGTGCTAGAGCTTTTAGAAGGGGAGGAGGGAAAAACGGAAACACTAAGATCAAAATTTGCGCGGTCCACTGGGTCATTTTGGGCCTGGTCCTCAAAGGGTTAAAGGGTTAAAGTGTCACTGTCGTGAAATTTGTTTTTTGCAGAAATCAATAGTCCAGGCGATTTTAAGAAACTTTGTAATTGGGTTTATTAGCTGAAAAAATGCATTTTTATTATGAAAAAGCAGTTTGAAGGTCTCCCCCCGTCTTCACTGTTCTCCTATGGAGAGAGCTAAATAAAAGAACAAAACAGGACAACAAAGAGTTAATCTACAAATACCTCACCCTCTATCTCCTCTGACAGTCACCACTGACCTCTCTGAGCTCTGATTACAGTGTTCACCCAGCTCCGTGCCTGTAATCCTCTGTTATCTGCTTTCTGCTGTCGGCTAATTCCCTCCTCCCCCCTCCCCTCTCCCTAGAACAGACTGGGTATGTCTGATGCAACAAGTCACAATTTTCTCATTTTTTGCAGTGGGTGGAAAAGAGGAGGGGGGGGACCTGGGAAAAGGCTTTTTAAATGCAGATAATGGCATATTTGGCTAATAAACCCAATTACAAAGTTTCTTAAAATCGCCAGGAGTATTAATTTCTGCCAAAAAAAAAAAAAAATACGACAGTGATTCTTTAAAGCTATAATTAGCCATTGAGGAGTTAAAATTTACCTAAAATGAATATGTCAGCTCTATAATATGCTCAGAACTGCAGACATAGTTAAAAGGGAAATAAAACAAATGACACTTTTCTCTTAGCTAGTAGGTGTTTGCGGAGTAAAAAAATAATTGTGTTTTCCTTCCAAACTTGTGTCTTAGTGCCTGTGTTGAGCTGCCACACGCACGATTTATGGAAAGGATGAACATGACACTTCGACTCTGAAGGAAAACATTATGTTATAACTTTGAAAACAGGCTTTAGCCAAGACACTTATATCATTTGTTTTACCTCTCTATTAACTAGCTGCCCGTGTCGGCATGATGGGTATGATATAGAGTTGACAGATTCCCTTTAAGTCACCTGATTTTTTACTAACTATAATCACTTGAAACATAAATTTTAATTTCAGGAGGGACACTCCAATTTTTATTGTGATGTTTAGGTAGTTATTAGTTAATAGTTAGATAATATGTCATTTCTGACTGTAAGGTTCCTTTTATAGCAACATAAGATATCAATGGTACTAAACACCTAGAAAAGAAACAACAAAGCAGATTATATTTAAGATATTCTGCACCTAAACACTGTTTCAGGAAATTGACTAAGTTTCCTGTTTATCCAGACCACCACCCTGGCAAAGCTATGTTTAACTTGGAGAACATAAAAGTATGATGCCATTGCTAAATATAGGCTTTTAAGCCAGACAGAACAAGGTCTTTTCCGTGATGATGAGGCAGACTGCCACAACCACAAGCATTCCCTTATCCACTGTCTGAAGTTAGTCTTCTTTATAAAGGTTCATTCCAGAAATACTTAGTTCTACCCATACCAATGCTTACATATGTTACTATCTTCATTTCAAAGACACACTTGGGATTGATGACCATGCATGGTAACAAGAAGAGAAGCAAACCTTTCAACTATCTCTGCTGTAGAGATGTCACCCCTACTTCCTCCTGTTACTGATATAGTCCACCATTGGGTCTAATATTCAGTGTTATGTTACAGCTCTGCCTGTAAAGTACATACAGCAGCCTGTTTGGACATGCATAAGGTTACTAAGTTGTATTATTGGTTACTGAAAATGATTAAAACTGTATGTCTATAACCACAAATAAAACCCCTTTAATAAACATAGTCATATTTAAATGATCATTAATATCTATTGCAAATTAGTAAAAATATAAGCAACCTTGCTTGCAGGGAACCCCCTGCTGATGCAACATCTCTCCGACCCAGGAGGATACCACTATTCCAATACCTTGAAGAAAATTGTGTTTTGAATCTATTCCCCCCTCCCCCTCTCATCTCAATAATTTGTTGGTTGGAGACAGAAGAGAAGTAATATGGTTTTAGGATCAGGTGAGTTATCACTGGTTTTGGCCCTCAGGAAACTACATGGGATGCCTCTTTAATGCATGCACCCATGGGCTGTCTGTTAAAACCTTGTAGAGGTACTGTAGATTCATGTTGCCAAAAACCCTACAATAAATAAGAATACTGATCTTATTGTGGTAAAATAGAAAGTGAAGCTGGATCAATAGATTAAAAATAGAGTTAAGGTTAGACTTTGATCAGCTGTAGCGGCTGCTCGCAGTGGATTTGGCTTTTAATCTAAGGTGTATGGGGCTCTCTTAACTGTCCACTGTCAGATGATGTTGGTGGAGATAGGGGTCGAATGTGATGGAAAATCATGCCTGACCACTTTGTTTCGGGAGAGATAAGCCGCAGCAAAAGTGCTCTCATTTCTGCTCACCCCTCCCCATAAAGGACACAGAAACGCTCAACCATGCCGAATGTTCCTGAGTGTGGGGAGGATGGGCAGTGGCCGGGAAAGATCATTCAGTCGACGGTTATTGAAGGTGTATGGAGACCTTTAACCTGCAAACACTGCTTACAGTGTGTTCAAACATCAACATCAATGATAGTGGTAAATAATGGAGATGAAGTTTCCTGTTCACATATTTTGTGTAAGCTGTTCCCTGCCCTAATCAGTATAAGGCACAAAAGTAAATATAAAAGAGAACACGGGTTAATAATTTTATGAAGGAAAGAGGCATAAATGGAAGTTATATTTGTGCAAGGACTATAGGATCTTTTTACTGTCAGTTCTACATGCATTATATGCAACCACAACCATGACATTTCATAAGCATTTATAATGGAATAGAATCAGTAGCGGATTATAATAGGTCCGTTTCTGGCAGTAGCCCGGGGCCCTGAGCTCCTGGGCGGCCAATGGCCACCCAAACAGACTTAGGCTATGTTCACACCTCTATCCTTTACTATGAACACCACGCTAGTGCTGCTATAGTTACAGTGGGGTTGGGGGGGCCTAGTGAACAGCCCAGGGCCTATGATAAATTTAATCAACCCCTGAATAGAATCACAGCCCTGCACCATCCATTTTATTCTCCTTATGTTCTCTCATGCAGCATTACTTAAAGCGACTCTGTACCCACAATCTGACCCCCCCCCCCAAACCACTTGTACCTTCGGATAGCTGCTTTTAATCAAAGGTCCGTCCTGCGGTCCGTTCAGCAGGTGATGCAGTTATTGTCATAAAGAATTACTGTTTAAATTGCAGCCCCGTGCCCTACGGGCGTATCTGTGCCCAAACTTTGCACCACCCCTCCATCCCTCCTCCCCACCCTCTTCATCATTAGGAATGCCACTGGAACATTTACTTCTGTTTGAACATTGCACAGGTGTCTTAATGATCCAGCCCATGTGCTGTGGTAACACAGGTGGGGAATAGGAAGCAATCTGCCTGGAGCATTCCTAATGATGAGGAGGGCGGGGAAGAGAGACGGAGGGGTGGAGCAAAGTTAGGGCACAGATACGCCCGTAGGGCACGGAGCTGCAATTTTAAAAGTAATTTTTTATGACAATAACTGTATCACCTGCCAAACGGACCACAGGACAGATCTTGGATTAAAAGCAACTATCTGAAGGTACAAGCGATTTGGGGGGTCAGAATGTGGGTACAGAGTCGCTTTAAGATTCTGAACTTAAGCCCATCCGCCACATGATTTGTTAAAGCTTGAGATCTCTGAATTATTTATAAAATGTCGGATAACTTCTGCTAAGAGCATGTGTGCCATGATAAGCTTTCCAGCCTCTTCCATCACTACAACAACCATAAGGAATTTAGGAGCAGAAGTTTCAGTGTGCTGATAATACATATACAGCAATAACTCAATGGTTAATGAATCACTTCTATTTAGCTTCTATGTTGTAACTTATTAACTCCTGACATTAAAGCTGGTAACTGAATTTAGAATGTGAAAAGGGGTCTAGATTATAATGACTTCCTAAAGTTTGCTAACATGTACTCTGTAGACCTGGGGAATGTGACGGGATGGTAAGGAATGCTGCAACTACTGACAAGTGTTATTCATTACACATATGAAGGCTACAGAACTACTTATTTGAGTGCAAAGTGCAAATTGATTTAGTGCTGTAAAAATAACATTTTAATAATGTAGAGTTAAATGTCATTACAGGCCAGAAATATCATAATATCATGATTAAAGTTTCTTTTTTTGTTATATATATATATATATATATATATATATATATATATATATATGAAAATGCTGAAAAAGTTTATGCTGTTTAACCCTTAGACAACCCAGGGCGTATAGTTACGCCATGGAAGTCTGTCCCCAGACGACCTAGGGCGTAACTGTACGTCCTGGGTGGTTCTCCCGCTATGAAGCGTGCTCCGGAGTGGAGCGCGCTTCATAGCAGGTGGGGGCCGTCTGCAATCAGCAGCCAGGACCTCACCGGTAATGACACGCTGCAGCGATCGCGCTGCCGCGTGTCATTAACCCCTTAAACGCAGCGCGACCGCGGCGTTTAAGTGTAAGTGACAGGGGGAGTCCCCTGTCACTTACAAATCGGGACCCCGGCAGTGTGACTGCGGAGGTTCTGATCGGTAAAACGGACCGCCGAAAGGATCTCTCACCTTCCTCCGTGCGGTCCGATCGGCGATCTGCTGCACTGAGCCTGCACAGGCAGGCTCAATGAGCAGATCGCTGATAACACTGATCAATGCTATGCCTATAGCATAGCAATGATCAGTGTGTGTAATCACACTAGTCTATGTAAAAGTCCCCCAAAGGAACTTCAAATGTGTAAAAAAAAAAGTTAAAAACACTAACACACTACCCCAAAACCCCTCCCCCAATAAAAGTTGAAATCACCCCCCTTTCCCATTATATAAATAAAACATATAAAAATAAATAAACAAATAAACATATAATATACCGTAGCGTGCATAATTGTCCAATCTATTAAAATATTACAAGTGCCATTGCGAACGGAGAACGGCGTACACGAAAAGAGGGAAAAAAGTGCGCGGATTACCGATTTAATGTTACATTATATATAAAAAAAAAATTATAAAAAGTGATCAAAACGTCCGATCTTCACAAATATGGAATTAATAAAAACTAGAGATCATGGCGGAAAAAATGACACCCCATACAGCCTCATAGGTGAAAAAATAAAACTGTTATAAGTGTCACAATAGTCCCATTTTATTTATAATTAATTGCCAAAAAAAAAGGATTTCATTAAGGGTATATTCACACGAACGGGCTCGCAGCGAGATTCTCGCTGCGAGCCCGGCAGGTCCTGGCAGTTCCTATACACTACATACTTGCTGCGGTCTAAACGACCGCAGCGAGTATGTAATTCTACCGCTCTTAACCCCTTCTGCTCCCTCCGGCTCCCCCGCTGTAAGCATACTTTACCTGTCCTCGCTGCACGTGTCCGGCGTCCTGCTCTCCCGTCCGGCCAATCAGTGGCTGCGGCTGGGCAACACACTGATTGGCCGGACGGGAGAGCAGGACGCCGGACCCGTGCAGCGAGGAGAGGTAATGTATGCTTACAGCGGGGGAGCTGGGTTGGAGCAGAAGGGGTTAAGGGCGGCAGAATTACATACTCGCTGCGGTCGTTTAGACCGCAGCAAGTATGTAGTGTATGGGAACTGCCAGGACCTGCCGTGTGAATATACCCTAAAAAAAATATATATAACATTAGAGAATCTGTGTAACCTGCATATGGTTGTGATCGGGCTGACCTATAGAATAATTGTATCATGTTGCTTTTACCATATAGTGCATTACGTAGACACAGGAACCCCCCAAACATTACCATATTGCATTCTTTTTTACGATTTCATTTATATCTTCATAAATAATATATTTGGAATTCCATCATACATGTTATGGTAAAATGAAAGACGCCAATACAAAGTACAACTATTCCTGTAAAAAACAAGTCCTTACATGGCCTTGTAGATAGAAAACTGAGAGTGCTAGAGCTCTTAGAAGGGGAGGAGGGAAAAACGAAAACACTAAGATCAAAATTTGCGCGGTCCACTGGGTCATTTTGGGCCTGGTCCTCAAAGGGTTAAAAGAATTTGACCACCTAGCTTCACTACTGAATATGAGCTCTTCTGTTAGGTTATTGAGGTTATTACGTTACCTGTTTTTTAGAAATCGGTGTCATAAGTTTCAGAACCCAATATGCTAAGTGGGGAGAAAACCTGCATTCTGTTGACAAATAAGCACCTGTAACTACCCCATTGGCAATCTGTAGGCTTATGGCATAGACTGTCAAGGGGACCATTGTCACCAGGGCATGAGCGTGAGGACTCTTATGTTAAGAACAGAGCAGTAGCTGAGAGTATATGCCTACTTTACAGGTATACAAGCAAACTAAGAAAACAAGTGGTGACATGAAGTTGTCTATGACTTACAGACTAACATGGTGTAAGGTAGAATTGGCTCAGTTGCCCCTAACAACCAATCAGATTCCACCTTTCATTTTCATTTTCCAAACTTTGGAATCTAAAGGATCTGTGAGTAATAAAAAATGGAATCTGATTGGTTGCTAGGGGCAACTAACCAGTTTCACTTTACACCAGTTTGATAAATCTCCCCCCTAACTGTCTATGTACTAATTAGCATATTGGGAGCCAAAACTAAGAGCGCCAACTGCTGGGGAAGGATTAGTAAGGGAGCAGCTAGACATGGATTCCGACAGCTGAAGTTTTATAAACACCCCACATCCTCTTTAGGGTGCGTTCACACCTACAGGATCCGCAGCAGATCCGCAGCAGATTTGATGCTGTGTTCAGTTATTTAAATGAAATTTGCTGCGGATCTGCTGCGGAAAATACGCTGCGGATCTGAAGCAGAGAATACGCTGTGGATCCGGTAAGTGTGAACGTACCCTTAAAGTTTTCTCTCTAATCAGTTAATGACTAATAGTTACTATTGATCTCTAATGGTTCAGGTTTTCCAGATAACTGAAGGGTAAAAAAATGATATATTCCCCCAGTACTTGTACCACTGGGCAAAATCTGGTAAATACTATACAAATATGAGACCTGCTAAAAAAAAAAAAAAAAAAAGTTGAGAATAAAATACTTATCTATCCGCAGTATCTACGCAACCAGCACTAGATCCCCCATTATTATGTATGATATGTGAGGGTTATCACACAAGGGTCAGGAAAATGTTTTTTTTGGATTAACAACACCTTTTTGTTCATAAGAAGGTTTGGAGTTATGCCATTTATCTACAAGACCCAGTAAGGAATAAATGCATGGTTGAATGGACACTGTAAACTCTGCACATTCATACAGCTCTATGTTTCATAGGTATATTTTCCTACTTTGACCTGAGATTACAAGTGAAACACGCTCACATTTTCCCACTCATCTGACTGATCTGTTGATAGGCCCTTTAAGATGAAAAGCAGGCACCTATTAATAAGCTGTCATGTTTTCTGAAGTGTGACACACACCAAACTATTTGTAAAAGACGTGTGCTATGTTTGGGGTCAATATAATCCTCACATGATTTTTATATTACATTCCAGACATAGCATAGTCACAAAAGGACAGTTATGTATGTCATTGCACAAAGGAGCCATTACTATAGGGAGTCGTCCTATTTTTGTCTTCTAAATTCTTTCTGAACAACTGTATTATATGTAACTAGGATATAGGAATACTGTACATGTTGTGTCACTGATGCAGTAAAAGGTCTTATTTGTTTTATGTTTTATATTCTTATGTTAAAAAAGTGTGAATAAATGGGATACACATCTACAGGCTGTGCAATAAATGCTTGATAGATGCAATTCTTAACATCTTGACATCTGGGGTCCAGTGACCTCTTCCAGACTGCTCACAGCCACCTCAGTTTGCTTATCTGCCATTGATGTTAATGGGAGATCGGTAACAGTGGAGTTCCATAAGCTTGTGGGGTCAGGGTACCCTGGATCTTAAGACCTCCCAGGGGTGGGTCCCACATTCAACAGTCATTTATAGCATATTTTGTGGGTATGCCATAGATGTCTCAGATACTCCTTAAACAATAAGATGTATTACAGGTCTACTGGTATAATGGCTCTCCAGGTTTATTATTCATTATTTAATATTAATTGTGTGTCAGAGGTTCATAATTTACAGCTAATTCTAAGGTGACCCTCTAAGCCATGATCTTACATTGATTAATTTGTTTGTTCACATGTAAACATCAATATAGACCTGTATGGTAAATGCACAGTATATGAGGCATACACTAATGTCTATGTGCACAACACATCATGTCACAGTTCCATTTATTCCTTAAACCGTTGAGTGATTACAACTTTCAACCAATAAAAATGAATGGCAGGGTTTGGATGTTTGAAACTTAATGTACAGCAATTTATTTTCTTACTTGAAGAAGAAAGTCAAAAAGTGCCATCTTGGACCACTCATGATGATGGACTTCTGGACAGCCCAGATCTGCTTTGGGGACCTTCCCATTCACCCAACACTTATGTGTAAGAATCTTTTGGTAACTTCCCCATTTGAGTTTTATGGAAGACTGGCTGATGTTGTCTGCTGGAGATAAAAAGGAGTCCCACAATATAACAGGACACGGAAGGACATCTGCAAAACAAAGAATAGGTTTTATTTTAGTTTATTTGTACCGGCAACTAGCCTGTGAATATATATGCTTCTGAGAAGACTTCCACATATGTATTACAATGTTCTGTTGGTGTTTTCATCAGTTTTAACAACAGGATAACACAGCATGTGGCAATATACACAATGGTTAGTGGTTACTGATATATTCACTTTATCACATAATGGCATCCATTAGGTTCATTGTTCAAACATAAATAAATTGCGAAACTTTTATTCTTTAATGTGTAACTGACATCTTTGTAGAAATCAATAGCACAAGTGATTTAAAAAAACTCTGTAATAGGTTACATTAGGCAAAAAATTCTCTTTTTGTACTCAAAAAGCTGTTTCCCAGCCCTCCCCCCTTTCTTATCTGTTCATTATCAAAGCAAAGGTGGCTGCATTACAGAGGAGCAAAGTAAATACAGGTTTGCTGAGCCCATTATAACCTATGGATGGGGGAGAGGCTGAGGTGGACAAGTGAGCAGGAGGAGCAGACAAGCAGACTGTGCAGTTCGGAGACTGTCTGTGTGGTGCCCACCCCTGGTATGACGGTGGGATGGCCGGTCACTTGCTAGATGGTAAAGCGTGACACGAGTTCTATGGTGGTTGACCGAGATGTAGCTGGGCCCAGTGATGTTATGTTGTGACGCCAGTGGAGGTTGGGCACACAGGTATGGTGGCACACCTGCTTTTAGTTTAAAGGGCCGGTTACACCTTTTTTTCCCTGTGGACAGTGACCTGCCAGGTTGTTGCTGGGTCTCTTGGGCTGTTGTCCCAGTGGTCCGGAGTGAAATAATGACCCACCTGGACTATTGGTACTGCCACCCACAGAAAGTGGAGACAACCCAGGGACAGCGTGTGTACTGTGTAGGTGATTGATGAGGAATCACAAAGTCTCTTTATCATAAATAAAATCTGTTTTACTCTGGAGGTACTTGTATGCAGCAGGTCATACAACTTTGCATTGACATAGGACTTCACACTTAATAAGAAACTTGATAGTTTAGGATTCAGATCTGTAGTGAGAATATAGAGGGTAGTACAGTCGTGCCGACTGGGTTGCGTGCTGAGAGTAGAAGATCAGAAAAGCAGAGAGGAGGATGTTGTAAGAGTCCCAACCCAAGTAGTACTGTGCTCTGCCGGGAGGTCGGAGGTAGAAATAGAAGAATACTTGAGAAGAGAGAGAGAATGTTTTTACTCTTTTGGTCTTTGCACCACCTATTGCCCTAGCAGTGTCGGGGGACCCATCATAGTAGGTGACACAAGCCCCAGACCTTGTTACCTGGGATGAGCGGAATGCTGAGGGTTCCCTGCTGACACCCACACTGCGATATAGAGTTCATAGGCTTCTAGCAATTTTATACTTGAGAAGAAACGGTAGGTAGCATCCTGCCTCTACAGCGTCTAGCGACAAAAGACCACTTCACTTCCTCTACCCATGTGACTTCCTATCAACAGCCCCTGTAAGGTGTGTTGTGAATGGGTGAAGAGTGCATATAGAAGAAGTGAAGAGAGAAATGATAGGACAGAAGAAGAAAGCATTCTCATTGGTCTACAGATCCATGCGACATATAAAACACAATAACTCTTACAGTACTACAGCTGCACAACAACTAACTACACACACACTTACAATAGCGACATCTTGTGGCAAAACTTTAACACTACTAGATCACCACTTACTTACAAAAAGTACAGGTGCAACTAACAGCAACACCCATGGTGTGACACCACATCTGGACACAGAAATGGTGGATTTACATGTCAGAGTGTTCAGTGCTGGTCTGAAAACTTGGTGTGATTAGATTGCAAAATGATGTGCTGTACTGGCTCCTGTACACGGGCTGTTTCTCGTCTCTCTTCTCACACATCCACCTGGCCCCTCCATAGAACCATAATGGATACTGCTAACCTGCTTCTTCTGAAGTGTGTGTGTGTGTTTGCAGTGGAAGCTGGAAAACAGCTTTTTGAATACTATTTTGCTTAATAAGACCTATTACAAAGTTTCTTAAAATCACTTTCTGCAAAGTGATTTCTTCAAAGTGACAGTTACACTTTAACTTCTCCATCTAAAAAAATTATACGTTTCTTCAAGCTTGGCTAGTAAATCAAACATTTATTTTCCTGCTACTTCAAGCATCTAATCGCTACTTTAACATCTTTTAAATGTTACAGTCAAATATGCCCTCATTACCCTTATACTGTGTAAGAATGCAAGTAAACTGTAAATTCTTTCAAAAGATATGTAATCACATTACTCTGCTGAGTTAGATATATCTAATGCATACACATACCATGCTACAGTAGGTAACCTGTGCGTTACATTATTCTATCATAAGGTAACAGCTGAATATGCTTATGTAATACGTACTTACAACATAGGTCTCATTTTGTTTAGCCAAGAAAGTGATACTGAAATACAGGCTAACCAAAAAAGGATAACATTAAAAGGTGAACATACAGTAAGGGCAGCTTCACACGTAACGGATCCGCAGTGGATTTTACGCTGCCCGGCCGCAGTGTACTGATTGGCAAGTGGCCCACGAAGCAGGCCGGAGCGTGCAGCAGCTAAAGTATGCTACGGCCAGGGGAGGGGGGTTAGCGGGCGGCATTTACATACTGGCAGCGGGATGTCAGTCCCGCTGCGAGTATGTCTTCTCATTCAAATTGAATAACAAGGGCTCCACAGTGTATTTCGCTGCAAATTTGCAGTGTAAATACCAATGCAGATCTGTTAAGTGTAAAGCTACCCTAAAGGTGCTGCAAGCAAACATCTGGTAATCTGGCATTTTTTTCCATGACAAAGATGGCATATATAGTATAATTTTACAAGACTAGACTAGAATAAATGGGCTTAGCATATATGAAAATGATATATGAAAATGATCTGAATTAAAGACAGTATAGTAGCAGATTTTCTGTTGGGCCTTACAAAAGTGTATACCCTTACAAAAGTGTTTTATACAATTTTCTATGACAATCTGATAATCCAGAATATTTGATTATTTGCCACATATCCACTCTCACTGATGCTTGTTTAAATAACATTTAAAGGGAACTTGTCACATTGAAAATACAGTTCAATCTGCAGGCTTCAAGTTAAAGAGCAGGAGAAGCTGAGAAGATGAATGTATAGTTTTGTGGGAAAAGTTCCAGGAAAACATATAATATAAACCTCTGCTCACTCTGGGCAAACTCCTCAGATGAGCAGTCCTAGATCTGTGTAGATGTGTACATTTAGCGAGAGCTGCCAATCACTCAGAAGTAGTGTCTACCTGACTACTAAGCCCACAATGAGCAGAAGCTTATATGATAGATATGTTCTTTAAACATAGATGTAAGATCAATTATCTATCAATCACCTATTTTCCAGGGTTAAAAAGGTTCAGACAAGTGGAAATCCTATTCAAATGTCCCTTGTTGCCTGTAACTTAAAGAGAATCTGTCATCACTTTTATGCCACATCCTCTGGTAGATTAATTGGTAGACCTCTCACTGTACTGAAGCACTGAGAGGTGATGGGGTGAGGAGAAGCCACTAGGGCAGCCCACATGTAATGACAGATTCCCTTCTGTCAGGAGGCAGTCACATTAGCCACTCATACAGTAAGTACTGTTAGCTAGCTAGACATGTATAGTTACTGCATTCACAACCACATAATCAACATCAAAGTCTGGGCAGAACTTTTAAGTCACCCACATTTTTATGTAAAATGCAGGCCTGGTTAAAATAGAAGATTTTTGTCAAGATAAATTTAAGGCAGATGTATATAATTCTGTAGTCTGTAAGTACGACGAGCTACTCTGTGGTTCTACTATCTTTATCTGGAAAAAATCCTGCAGTCATTTTCTGGTAAACGTTGTTCGTTCTTTAGAGTTTTATAGGATTTTAAAATCATGGCTGCCTGCGGGATGTGTTAGATATTGCAGTTTAAGAAAACACTAGTGATACTAAGGGGTGCATCATATCATTTGGTTACATGATAATAGAAGAAGTTGTGATTGTTCCTTAGGATGTCATGCCACATTCTACAACTTCACAATTCAGAAGGGTCACAATGGCCACAATTAGCCAGGAGCTCTGCCAAATGCCATTGTCACTGTTCAGCTCTATCTGTAGCAGAAGCAATTGGATATAGCAGATCTAACAAAAAGCCACAAAGTGGGAGCCCAGCCAAAGTGCTTATTACAGTGGACAGGGAGCTAGTTATTTTCTAGTCTGAACAAGGGAAACCCCAGCAATTCATTTTATAATACAATCTTCTGATTCTCTGCTGACCTTATGACTCACGGCACATTTTTGCACTTATATAGAAAAGCGCAGTGATTCACTGTAGTACAATATAAAGCACAATATATTGCACAGATCCTTTCATAACTCATCCAATGGTGCAATCTGCGTTATCGTAATCTGCGTTGAGTTATCATCCTCTTCATATCATGTGTTTGGGTTATATTGCTGTTATATATCAGAATACCTTGAAAAGGGTATTTCAATGTATGCAGTGCCATACTCCCACATACTTTAATAGACTATTTAGACTGTAGATTTAAGTGACTATGTGGTCTATTTTATGCACCAACTTTTTTTGTGAAACTGAAAAATCCACCTACTATAATTTTGAGTCCTGCAAACAAAGTTTATATATTTGTTTAACACTAGTCACTAGTAGACTGCATTTGGTCTATTAACGTCTATGGGGGCAGTACATCAGTCTTAAATTAGGCCCCTATTCCCATTACCCATTCACCCTGACAGATTTACTAAGAGGCACACACCTCTTAGTAAATCTAGTGGGACCTGCGGGACCTCCAGAGCTGGTGTAGATTTCTGCCATGAGTCTGCCATGATAGATTTCTGCCATGCTTCTGCCATGCTTTTCCAAGAATAAATCATAATATTATAATAAATTAGGCACAGGAGGGGGCTTTGATAAATTTGTCCCTATGACTGTGCTGCAGGTACACCACAATATACATCAGAATATCGTTTTGAAGGTATTCTGGTGTATACTAGAGACTTACTGTAGCACCTAAACATGTGAATGGGGCTTATGCCAGAGGATCAGTAATTTAAGAAATAAGCAGTGAAGGCTTGTGTGTACCAGTCAGAAGTTAACCACTGTAAGATACAACTGACTAGCTAAGTGGCTTATGGCCAGTAATCTTTTACTAGGTATTTGCCATTAGCCTGCATGTGGGGGATCAAAGTATTAAAATACAGTTTTCGCCTTTATTCTGCAAACTGAGAGTCTTTCCAGGAAATCCCATGCTGGCAATAACAGCAAATGTAATTTACTCTACTGTATCTGAACCAGCACTATTATAATGAAAGTATTAAGATTTTTAAAGCAAAGTAAGCTAGAAATGAGGCTGTAGGTGAAGAATGGGGATTGTTAGGAGAAATAAGCACACATAATGTGAAAGGAGAAGGATCACCTAAATTCTCCATCTTTAATTATTTCTGCTTGGTTGTTGATTCTAGTCATTGTTACAGAATAGGAACTAAGTAAAACATATTCAGTATACCTAATTCTAATTAAAGTTAAAGGGGTTAGTGAATGTCCCAAGGCATGTTGTAACCAAGGGCAAAAGGTTAATACAACAAAGCAGGGGGGATGAGTAAGTATATATTTATATATATTTCATATAATGTAGGTGGTCAGGGGGTGCCACGTTTGTCTTAATAATTTTTGTGCCACACATTAGATTACTAATCTCATATCGACAACCATCACATGTATTGTATCTGTGAAAATGATATGGAGGGTGAATTTAGCAGATTATATAGTAGCACTATTTACAGGAGTTTTTTTTTTTAAATATAATAATAATGCAATTATATGCAGGATAATACAAGTGATCTTGAAAAGCACAAATGTAAAAAAACAGAAAATGTCAATCTGACTACAGAATACTGTAGGGTACATGAACAAAAAATGCCATAGAATAAAGTTTAACGGCTATGTCTGAAAAGTCCCTTGCCATTAAATTGGTAGAGGTTTGCTCTAAATCTAACACGTACATGAAGATAATGAGACATTTACATTACACGTCCTGTGGAGAACCAGTCACAGCTCAAAAGGCATAAGCAAACAGTGCCATTAGTGCACAGAACAGTAATAAAACTAAACAGCCCCCCAGCTAAAAACCACATGAACAACAAGCTGTATAGCTCATGACGGGTGGCCAAAGGAGAATATTTGTTGTATTTGTTCCACTGTATATTTTAAATGAAGTTATTGGAGGAGAGTAAATCTAAAAATTGATTTGATCACAAAATCCATATTTCCGCTGAATTTCATCCCCGCTATAAAATGACCTGCTAACACAATTTCAGCAATTTTCATAATAGCTCAGGAGAAAGGTATACTTCTGAGACAAGCCAAGAGAGGAAGTGATCACTGGGGAGCAGAACCGGTAGGACCAGCTGCTGATACCACTCTGCCAGGCTGACTGAATTATATAAGCAAACCCATTGCTATAAAAGGAGGATATTGCGTAAAACAGATGGGTGGGCCTTATCCTGATTTAACATGATTTATCAATTATTATAGCAAAATTCTATACCAGCTCACAGCTGGTGTAGATCCCTGCCACGCGCCAACCTCAGATCTACCGAATTTACTAAGGGACTTTAGCCTCTTATTAAATCCGGCATGGAGCATGAGGGCTGGGCTCTATGTTTGACGACATACTTGTATGCTTGTCTTAAGAAGTTCCCCCATTGTCTGTTTCAAGTAACCATGGTTACCTCCAAGGAAACATTTGCATTCATTAATAGGTCTGTGTCTCAACCATTTATTGGATCATCAAGAATTTTAAGGAGAGATTCAATTGCTGTGAACAAGGCTTTAGGTCACCAAGAAAAACCTACAGGTGTCAGGACTGTCTCCTAAAACAGATTTGGCCACAGGATTGTTTCAACACCAGTGTAGAGCTTGCTCATTTATTCTGTTTTAGGTTGTTTGTACTTGTGTCTGTGTTGTTATATGCATTATAACCTCTTATTATATGTACAGCATCCTGAAACTGAGGGCTTGCTAAAAAAAAATAATAATAATAATCAGGAATGGTAGCAGGCAGCTATCAGCGCATCTATATGCATGGTAAAGGGCTTTTCCAGGCTGCCATGGTGTCAAGAAGGGCAGCAAAAAAAAAAAAAAAAAGCCACATCTCTCCATGAAAAACATCAAAGACATACTAACATTTTGCAAGAAGTACAGGGATTGGACTACAGATGACTGGGGAAAGGTTAGATTTTCTAATGAAGCGCCCTTCAAAATGTATGGGATATCTTGAAGAATGATTGTCCAGAGAAAAAAGGTGGATGCTACTACAACTCCTGTGTCAGTACAGTACATTATCCTGATACTACAGTATGTGTGAGGTTACTATCCAGCTAAGGGAGTTGCATCACTCACAGTGCTGTTGCCTATTAACAGTGCCTTGAAAAAGAACAAATTCTGTCAATGATCCAGGAGCAATTTAATGATGAACAATGCTGGTTTTCCAGTATGACGGAGCATCTTGTGATAAGTAAGTGGTTTGATGAATAAGAAATTGCTAAGAAATTCCCTAGATCTCAGTTTAATTGAAAACCTGAGGTCAAAACCTGGACAAACAAAAGCACAGAAATTGTAATAAACTCCTGATTAGGCAAAAATGGGTAGCCGTCAATGATTATTTGTACCCAGAGGCTAATATATAGCATGTCAGGACAAATTGCAGAAGTCTTTAATAAGAAGGATCAACACTGTAAATATATGGCACAGATTTATCAATCTGTGTGAAACCTTGGTGTAATTTGTCGCAACACTGCAACAAACAAGGCAACCAACTTTTTTGAAAACTTTGTTTTGGCCACAACAGTATACAGCAGCAGATTATTCAACTTGTAAAGTGAAATGTGCATGACAAATGTATGCCCCAAATTCAATGCGAACATAGAAATAGCAACTGAACTGCATCTCTCAATTTCATCTCCATATTCAGAATGTATACTAGGCAGGTCCTTTCTAATTAACAGCTGACAGACATCTCAGTCCAAACCACATAGGAATTCATATAATCTCCCACATATCTCATCAAATGGTTTGATTTCGCCAAAAGTAACTTTGAAATCTGTTTATCTTATTTAACATAGGATTTTCTATTCAGTAAGTAGTTTAATTGTTGCCACCAAAACCAAAATGGAACAAATTACCTTTCTTAAGGGGCAAATCTGTTAACAACATTAGTGCAACAAAACAATTGTATCAGCAGGTAACAGACACGTTTTTAGTCTGAGTCACCTTCCTGAGGAAACTGCTTAAAGATAAGAGAATGCAAGAGCATTAGACACTTAACACGCAATGTGAATGCTGACACTTCTTGTCCTATGCTGGCCAGTGGCCACACATATCATTATTTTTTAGTTGAATTATAGCAACAATATAATCACAGAAAAACAAAATGTCTAATAAAGTATAGAAAAAAAACTCTATCTATCTATCTATCTATCTATCTATCTATCTATCTATGCTTTAGTACTCTTTAAAGGGGTTGTTTTCTGAAAAATCATTTTTTATATGCAGATGTGGCCAGTCCGGGATAAATATTAAATGTGTACTTTTTGGCAGTGCCTCATTCCGCTTTGCAGCACTTTCTGTCTCTGCTTTGACGCAAAATTTATTTACTCAGCCAGTGACCACAGTCTCTACCAGTTAGTGACTATGTGGCACATTAAAGGGGTTATACAGCGCTACAAAAACATGGCTACTTTCTTTTAGAGACAACACGACTCTTGTCTCCAGTTCAGTTGCGGTTTGCAATTTAGCTCCATTCATTTCAATAGAACTGAGCAGCAAAACCCCTCCCACACTGGAGACAAGAGTGGGGCTGTCTCTGGAAGAAAGTGGCCATTTTTTTGTAGCGCTAGATAACCCCTTTAAAAATGCACAAAAATCTGAATGGCAAAGGTGGGTACTGGGACATGTGATTAAAAAATTCTTTATTTTTTAGCCATATCTGACCACAGGTCAAGGACTTTAAATACACCATACACTCCAAGTAAAACAGAATGCTTTGGGGAAATGATTCAGATGTTCTAATACATCACAGACAAAGATCAGTTTGTCATGCCAATCTGCTACTGTTAAGGCCAGTGGGACCTTCCTGCCACAATCACTCATTGGGAAAGTGGGGGTCCCCTGATTCCCATTTAGCAAGTGAAGAGACTATGTCATTAATCTCTGTGATAGAATAGAAAATTCTGTGGCATCACTGCACAATTCGAACAGCTTTTTTTTTTTTCAATGGCTACACTATATACAATAACAAGGGTGTCAAACTCAGGCCCTCCAGCTGTTGCAAAACTACAATTCCCATCATGCCTGGACAGCCAAAGCTTTGGCTTTAGCCTAATCTAGAATGTTATTGGAAGAAGTGCATAACAGGTTAACAGAACTAATAAAAAGTAAAAAGAACCTCAAAAGTAGGAAGAACCTCCTATTTCTTATCTAAATAGTTTAATATATTTAGCCTCAAAAGGGTATTTCCCTGCTGCAGTAAGAGCTCCCCAGTACCATCTGGCCTGCTTATGGATGACAGAGGTCATTGGGAAATCAAAATCAAGTTTTTCTCCTAACTTCATAACACCATAAATGTGCCAGATAGGAATACCCCTTTAAGGAGAGTCATCTCAGTGGGATGAAAACAATGTATGCAAAATATGAGTATCCCATGTAAAAAATGTAAAGGCAGGTGTTCGCTGTAATGTCACGTCAGGGGACACTCTCTTGACCTTGAGGAAAAAAAGGTTCAGTCACCAAGGTTGTAATGGCTCTTTAATGTAAGGAAATAGAAGCTGGCACAAGGGTATACATAATGCATGATTACATAATGAATGATTAGGTTTAGAACGTTTAGCTTTGTTGATGGAGCCAATGAATTAAACAGATAGGGGGAGATTTATCAAAATGGTGTAAAGTAGAATTGTCTTAGCTGCCCATAGCAACCAATCAGATTCCACCTTTCATTTTTCAAAGAATCTGTGAGGAATGAAATGTGGAATCTGATTGGTTGCTATGGGCTATTCTACTTTACACCATCTTGATAAATCTCCCCTGTAACAGGCCACTGTCTGCCTACATTTCATTAAAAATACAGGTTTCTTTGGGTCATACATGTGTTTGGTCCTCCTCAGGTACTAGGGCCCAGGTGTTAATATTACCTCTCTGACTCTATAGCTTAAACATCTAACAGCCCATTTTAACCCTTATTACTTCAGCAGTTGTTATATATATAGTTTAGTCGTATTTACTTTATGCTGAACAAAGCACAAATTCCATTTATATGGCGAGAGAAAAACCATGTACTTCCAAGCAATTCTGCATTCCGCTGTAATCCCTGAGAACACAATGCAAACATAGAGTATGCTCACAACCAATGGGTGGAGGCATGTAAAGTCACCTTTTCCCTTTACCTTTATTATATGGATTGTTCCAGGTGTGTTTGTTCACGGTATGTATAATTGCATTCAGAGACATTTTAATGTCTGTTGAGAGAATCTCATTTTATTTAACCAAATTTAATAAAAGGTATACATTAAGGCACAAGCTATGTAACTACAGTGGGCTTATAGTTGATCTTTCAATTTTTTTCTTAACTTATTTCCAAACATGTTGTGTTCATCTTAGATGCAAGTCTGTGCATGACAGTACTAGGGCCCTATATATTAATAATGAAGACTGAGATATGGATATGTCTACAGCACTTCAGGACTCTTCACAGACAGCTTGCAAGCAGTAGAAGAGCTGAAAAACAGCATTCCTATATTGTCTGCAATCATTGTCTTGCACTCCAGACCTGTCCATTTTCTGAATATTTTTTAATTTTTTCTTACTTTTTAAAAAATAATATTAAAATTAAATAAAAGAAAACTAGAAGGCACCACAGTGACATAGCAGTAGATAACAAGGCACATAAGTCTTTTAAAAGAGGAAGGGGTCTTTTGGCTGTGAGCAGAATCACACAAACCCACAATACCTGTGGGTAGGTCTATGAAATGCCAGAGATCAGTGTCTGGTTCCTTACACTTCGGCCAGAGTTACACATCCGTGCTCCTGCCCATGGCCACAAACCTGCAGTTACAGACAAAACTTTGGATGCGTGCCCATAACCATCCATAAGCTATCTGCACTTGCACTGTCCCCTTCATTGACTATAGGTCATTCACGACATAACTACAGGCCACACAATGGCTTACAATTTTTTTTGCAGCACAGATAATGGCCCCAGTAAACATCTGTAACATACAGATGCGTGTGTTGGAGCCACAGAAATTAAAGGTGCCTTAGGGCAAAAGAGGAGGAGATGGGGACAAAAGTCATAGGGGGAGATTTATCAAACTGGTGTATAATAGAATTGTCTCAGTTGCCCCTAGCAACCAATCAGATTCCACCTATCATTTTACAAATACTGTGTGAGGAATGAAAAGTGGAATCTGATTGTTTGCTAAGGGGCAACTGAGACAATTCTACTTAACGCCAGTTTGATTAATCTCCCCCAATATGTTATGCATTAATTTAAAAAAAAATGTTTTTGTCATAATGGAAGAATGAAGAAAAAAACATCTTTTTGGACATCCAGATGGATAGTGTCCATTTTTTTACACTTTCAGAATAACAACTCCTCAAATAGGTGCTTCTTTGTTTATCAGGATGATTACATATACAAACTAAATGTGATGCAATTTCATTAAAAATATATATATATATATCAATATATAGTCCCATTAACGCTGCATACTACTATTATTACTCAATGCCAGAATGAAGAAGTCCTATTTCTGTCAAACACTACTAGTCTCATAACTATGTAACTCAATGCTTTGAAGTACTTGAAAGGCTTTACTAACAAGTAAAATTTGTCATCCCTTGGATATTTAATGCCATCATTAAAATAATACAGATAACACAGAAGGTGCTGAGTAGTAGTGCTTTTTCTCTAGCGCTGGTCCTCTGGGAAGAAAGAAGTTATGGCAATAAAAACATTGAGCTGTTACCATAGAGAAAAATCCTACGCACAATGGTACAGAATAAACGTATGTACAAAGTCATTGTGTCCTGTGTCCTGTAATGGCATCAATGACTGGAGGGTCTGTACATATACTAGCAATGAAAAGAACATCTATGATGCTGATAAACTAGTGATCTAAGCTACATGGTGTCTTCAGTGTTTAGTATAGTATCATTGCTTTTTATTTATCAATACTAAAAATAAGCATAATACTAAAATACTAATACTAAAAATTTGACATTGCCACAGATCTCCTAGGAGTAAAAGCAATGAAGCAATAGGGTCGCTTTTCCCAGAATAGTACCTGGTCATTGGAAACACTGTTAGAAAAAAGACGGGTGCATAATACATACCAGAAAAGACTTAAAATAACATGGAGAGTTCACAGCAGTTTATATTGGCCGTTTACATGTGCAGATTTGTCGCCCGCGGAGGTCGCATCAGAGCGCCAATCAGTTAGACCGGAGCTCGTTTGTACTGCCTTTACATGGCACAAAAAATCAAGTAGCCGGGCTGCACTAACGATCCTTGTATCATTCCTGCAACCCTTGAAACTGACAGCACAGATATGTATTTCAGTACTTTCAGTTTCCAGATCACAAGCAACAGTGTATACTTACCAGCAGCTCTGCTTGTGATCTGATCTGACAGGTATTCTATCTTCTGACCACTGGCTCTATGTTCAGGCCCCACCTACTCCAGAACGATTATCAGCGAGAAGAGGCAGGGCGTGAGGATACAGCAGTGGCCGAACTGGAGGACTGGAGACCTAGATGCCAGATATATAAGTATATACTGCTGCTTGTGATCTGGAAACTGAAGGCACAGATATATACATATATCTGTGCTGTCAGTTTCCTTTTATCATTATTGGCCACACATTACCCTGTTTACACAGAACAATGTGTGGCCAACAACTATAAATTTTAAAGCCTGCTCAAAACCCGATCAGCCGAGGATTGGACATTTCCCAGCTTTTCGGCTGATCTGCTTTCAGATCAGGGTGGTTTAAGCAGCAGTCAGTCAGGACAATGCATCTTACCATGAGCTCTCGAACTTGTAGCCCTGACTGCTTCCTACATTACTAATTAAATGCACTTTATATTTGGGGCTCCTTTATATGAGGTAAGGTGCAACGGCTCTGTGCTTATGTGGCTATGCTCCTCTTGCTGCTGAGAAAGCTGTGTTCCGTGTTTTCATGATCTGTTTCAATAATGTTGCTACGATTAAAAAAAAGCTGGTCTTCTGCTCGATAGTCATATGTTCTCAGACTGCTGCTGAGACTTGGAAAACTGGGTAATATCTCAGCAATGATACATTTTTAGGCTATGTTCATACAATATTTCAGTCAGTGTTTAGGACAGTATTATTTCAACCAAAACCAGCAGTGGATTGAAAAGACAAAAACTGTGCAAATCTTTTCATAATAGTTTTTCTCTGTTGGTTCCACTCCTGATTCTAGACACAAATACTGACCAAAATACTTACATAAATTCTGAACAAAATGCTATGTGTGAACATAGTCATAGACTGCTACAGAGAGTGGAATGGCTGGTTTACTGACTAGTGATATCCTGTGATTATTCCTATCTTTTTATATCTTTTTATATTATTGATATCTTTTCTATATTTTTTCCTTCATAGTTTCCACTACTGATTTCCCTGTCTGTCTATGCAATGTTTATATAGACCTATAAAAAAAAAGTTGTCATTCTGTCTAATAGAACAATAGAGTACTATCTACAAGCCAATTGGTGCTCCTCAAAAGAACCCTTTAGACAGGAAAATAATTGAGAGTAAATGGCCACAGAATCATCTGTGGATCATTTGAGTGGCTGTTTACTTACATTATCGTTGTCAGTTCATCCCCGGTTTACATGGGAAAATGTGCTGCCAACAAATGATATATAGGCCTGCATGAGCTATGTGATCAGCTGACAAGCCCTTGCTTGTTCACCACCTGATCACTGAGCCTTTTTTACAAGACTTGTTCAGCCGATGCTAACGCTTCTCATCAGGGGTGAATCAAGCCTTACTTACTTATCATTCTTCCCATCTTATCACCACAAGCTAATATCCCTTTGACTAACAAATTCATCCCGCTTCTATCCCTAACACTGTATCTGCTGTGCTGCTCAATGCCCTCAAATGAAGAACTGCAAAGAGAAGAGTAACATAACTATAGTTACCCGAAAATTGATACCTCCATAAAATAATTCTTCATAAATCAAAGTGCCTCATTTACAGTGCTCCCAAAGTAATGTTGCCAAAGTATCCACATAGTTTAAAGCAACGTGTCCCCAACGGTAACAGCCCTTGCTATCCCCTAAAATGTATCAAGGAGTCCATCATAGGGCCCCAACTTGAAACGTCAGTAGAAGGTCTTAGCATAAGTTTTAATTTTGACCGCATTGGGCTTAAACAGGAAAAAAAAAGGCAGTACTCACCAGTGGTGTGTGATCCTGCTGCTTAGCAATTCCTGGTCTCCTCTCGACACATGGAAATGCCACTCAGCCAATACCTGCCTAAAGCAAGTCACTGCTGCTGTCAGTTATTGGTTGAGTTGAAACTCCTTAGCGACAAAATGGCACAAGAAAACGCTGAGCTCTGGGGCCAGACACAGATGGAACAGCAGTGGTGGGGGGTTGCACCGCCACCATAGCACTCTCTCCAATCACTAATGCTCTGGCAGTCCGAATCTGATAAAGGTTTCACAAGCATCTTCTAAGTACTTGTGTGTGAAGCACCTCCTTATACAGTATATTAAGGCTGCGTTCACACTACGTATATTTCAGTCAGTATACGTATATTTCAGTCAGTATATTTCAGTCAGTATTGCAACCAAAACCAGGAGTGGATTAAAAACACAAAAAGGATCTGTTCACACAATGTTGAAATTGAGTGGATGGCTGCCATTTAATGGAAATATTTGCTGTTATTTTAGAACAACGGCTGTTGTATTGAAATAATGGCCGTTATTTACTGTTATATGGCAGCCATCCACTCAATTTCAACATTGTGTGAACAGATCCTTTGTGTGTTTTTAATCCACTCCTGGTTTTGGTTGCAATACTGACTATAAATATACTGACTGAAATATAAGTAGTGTGAACGCAGCCTAATAAAGGTGAAAGGCAAGCACACAGCTTTCAACTTTACCTGTTAAATCGGCAGCAGAATCCTATATAAATGGAATTCATGTGCAATGGTTTTGCAGCTCACTTCCATTGAAGTGAACGGAGCTGAATTGTAATACCACACAACCTGCAGACACATGTGGTGCTGTTTTCACAAGAAAGTAGCTGTGCTTTTTTCTAATCCCAGGTAACCCCTTTAATAATATGATTCGTGAATTCTTGGAGTTTGCTTGGACCCAGTTTTGTGTGACTTGGCAGTAATTTCCATGACCACACCCAAAGCTTCCAATTTGTCATATAAAGATAATTTTCTAAACTCAAATACCCATTGGAGGAAGATACAGACAACAAAACCACTCAAAGCTGTAATAAATAACACTGGAGCTGTTATTAAACTACTTTTATATGCTTGTATTAATTCCAGGAATAGTTTCATGTGGGTGGCAAGAGATAACAATTAACTTGGCATAACATACCATCTAGCCTGATGTAGTCCGGACTTAGAAAACATTACTTCCCCTAAAATAATGGAGGGTCCACTCCTATAATCCTTTGCCAAAGTATTACATCTGCTATTTAGAACTTAGTGGTGAAATTGACAACTGCAATTTTAAGTTAATTTTATAATATGGATAAAAAATGGGGGGAAAAAAATTAAAAAAAGAATCTCTGCTCTGAAAAGGACTATGGAGATGTAAAAAAGTATAGCAGAATCCTGATCCAAAGACCTCCATTGCCTCATGCTTATTTACAACCCTCTTCTCCTGCTGACCAGTCCCCTTTACATAGTGCTGGTATCTCTACATGCAGAACGTGCAGAACTCTGTAAGAAGAAAAAGTATTGCCATGTCAAAGCTATCCTTTTTTTGCCCCATCTCTCCATGTTTTGAGTAATCTACCTACATCATTTGTGGCCACGTCCACAAATGTCTGGTAACACAATATGCTAATGGTAAAAAGAAGTACAGGAAATTTATTACACCACGTTTGCCAGAATTGGCATACCAAAGTCGTATTGTTTTTTTTTTTCATTTTTTTTTTTTTGGGGAGAAGATGAGCTTTGTTTTCCTTATCTGCACCAGTAATGCTGGTTTCACACATTGCAGTTTTCCAGCCAAAACCAGAAGTGGATTCAAAGTAATGGGTAAAATAAAGGAAGCTCTTATATGCGTCCTACCTGCTGGATCCACTCTGGCTTTGGTTCAAAAACGCCAGTGGCAGTTTTCCATAAAATTGTCAAGGGTGAAACTAGCCTGATGACACTTTTCTGGATAAACAGCCAAGTCCTGACAGTAGGGTGTGGTCTCACATACCCCATATAATTCGAAACAGAGAATTGTTGGAAATTATAGCAGAAATTTATACCAGCTTATCAGAAAGGGTGTAGAAAAGCAGCAAAATAATGGGGAAATGGGTGGGGTGGCAGGAGAGCATGGTTTAATATACCCCAATTTCTGCCACAAATATGGTATAAATGAAAGAATTTACAGAAATTGATGCTAGCTTGTAGCTGTCGTTGATCATGGCACAGACAGTCAAAGATGCACCAAACTTGGAAAGAGGCCTTCTTCTTTTGGGGCAATCTTATTGTTACCTATTTTCTTTAAAGTGGTTATCCAGGATTAGAGAAACATGGGCGTTTTTTTTTCTAGAAACAGCACAACTCTCCAGTTTGGGTGTGATTTTGTAATAAGGCTCCATTCACTTCAATGAAATGGAGTTGCAAAATCACACCCAAGCCTTTATAACCCCTTTAAAGAGCAGAATATACAATGCTGGGTATTAATATATTCCTTCAAAACTATAAATATATATATATATATATATATATATATATATATATATATATTACAAATCACAGCCATAAGTGCATTGAAAGGGCATGGAAAATATTAAAGAAAAGCTTATATTTCTTCTTCTTGCTGAACCCATTTCTTGCTTTGAATCAAGGAAAGATGTGAAAAGCATGAAACCACCCTAATGTTGTCCATATATGATGTCACTCAGCTTTCCCTGTAGCAGATGTAAACAGGAAATAGAATAGATATTATTACCCACTTGGCATCAGAGATTTATATGAATTTATAGTTGCTCAAGCTCTTCTGACGGCATCTGTACACCAGGCTATGTTGGTTATAATGAGCTAATACATAAAAGGGTCTAAATGTAGCTTTGACAGGTGGCTGTAATACATCTTATTCAGGAAGCCAGATCCACACTACAATAGAACAATACATCCTCTTACCTTGGGCGAACTCAAAGTGTCTGCTGACAGATGGCAGAGTTCGGTTAAGCCCCAGTATCCGATCCAAGTGGAAAGCAAACACTTCACTCATGTCCAAGGGTCTTCTAACAAGACCACAGATTCCCTGGCACGCTGATGATATTACGGATGGAGCAAACTTTTTCTTGGACGGGATTTCATAGATGAGATATGCCTGGTTATAAGGCAACTGTGTAATTTTCTGTATCCTTGAGTCAGCTAGGAGCCTCATTGCTCTGATGTCTTCAGCAGTAAACCAAGGAGGGGCCCGATCACTGTAAATCCTAATGTTACTTTGATGACTATCCCCCCTTGCATCCCTCAGTATGACTGCCTCTGTGCCCCTAGACTTGTGAGTAGGCACTCCTTTGTGTATATACCTTTCCATAAGCTTGTCCTCCACTCTACCAGTGTCCTGCTGCATATTATATCCAAGCTCATGTTGTCCAACAACTCCAAACTTCCTCCTCTTCTTTGGTCTCACTGTCCCCCTAATGTTGGCCGGTTTACTTCTTTTGGACCTCAAAGTGATATATACAACATTTGGCTGGAGTGTTGTAGAACTGTTTAGAGCGCCTCCAAGTGACTGGGAATTTTCAACATAAAAGGTGTTTTGTTCCAAATAATTGTTCTGCTGCTCTGACGTCTCGTCTCCATCTGTCTGATCAGTCCTCCTAGGGTCTTTACGCTGTGGGAAAAAATTACCTGCCTGGGTCACCACAAATATCCCATAGAGCAGACAAGCAGTGCAGACCAGCAGCAGATTCCTCCTGCTCTTGGGACGTCTCCCACCCCAAGCCCTACAGATCCAGGAGCAGAATAATAGTACAAATGAGCCTTTAAGTGTTCCAGGGCGAGTAGAGGTCATCTCTCCAGGCATCCTACATAGTGACAGGTGCTAAAAAGCTGGGATCTCCTGCTGGGATCTTGCATGCTGCTTAGAAATACTATATGAAGCAGTGGAGGAGCTTGTGCTGAGCCTGAGAACAGGAATGTAACTGTGACCCTCCAGCACAGAGTCTTCTATCAACTACCACTAGGGAAGTGAATGAATGGAGACAACTGTGTAAACACAAAGAGGAGGAGATCTCCAGTGCAAATGTCAGGGTCTGACTGTCCAGCAATTGTTACTGGAAGCTCTTCTCTGTCCTGCCAGCAAATGGCTCTGCACATTAAGAGTTAATTCCTCAGCTCACGACCAGTATCTTGGTATAAAACTATGCTGCTAAGAGCTGACAGTAACTCTCTATTATATAAGAGCATAGGAATTCCAGTGAGAATTAGAAACATGCTTGTGTATTATACTTAAATGGAAACAATGTCGAAAGACTCCAACGCCCTTATGTCCATGTAATCACCTTATAATAATGACAAGTCCTAATCATCTAAATTTCTTTAGCTTTATGTCCCGCTATGGACTTTGTTGCTAGTTCTGCCGGGACATTGATGGGTCTTGTTAGTTCTGGCGTGTAAAGAGCAATTCTCTTCGAGCTGTAATATGTGACGTGGAAATATTCTATTCTGTCTGTAGTCAGCAGCTGAGCGATCATCTGTTCACTGACCTCTTCCTCTGTCTCTGGGTGTTTTCTTCCTCCTTGTAGCATGAGAGCTGAGGACAGCTTACAGTAAGGAAACAGGGCTGCTCTATGTAGTTGGCTCATGTACTATGGAAGAGGTGAGCAATGTCCAAACATAGAGCGAGGGAACGGCCCTCAGTATTGCAACTAGCAGGCTTTATGAAACACTAAAACTAGGGAATAAAAAATACCGTCTATTTCTGCACAAACATCTGGACTTCTATTTTGCCACATAATCGCCTTCTAGGTATCTATGCCCAAGAACAAGGAGTCAAATATCTGATATATTCCAACAGTTTAACCCTTTAAGGACGTGGCCCATTTTAGTTTTTACGTTTTCGGTTTTTCCTCCTTGTGTTTAAAAGGTCATAGCACTTGCATTTTTCCACCTAGAAACCCACATGAGCCCTTATTTTTGCGTCACTAATTGTACTTTGCAATTACAGGCTGAATTTTTGCATAAAGTACACTGCGAAACCAGAAAAAAATTCAAAGTGTGGTGAAATTGAAAAAAAAAAACGCATTTCTTTTATTTGGGGGAAATGTGTTTTTACGCCATTCGCCCTGGGGTAAAACTGACTTGTTATGCATGTTCCTCAAGTTGTTACGATTAAAACGATATATAACATGTATAATTTATATTGTATCTGATGGCCTGTAAAAAATTCAAACCGTTGTTAACCAATATACGTTCTTTAAAATCGCTCCATTCCCAGGCTTATAGCGCTTTTATCCTTTGTGCGAGGTGTCATTTTTTGCGCCATGATGTGATCTTTCTATCGGTACCTTGATTGCCCATATACGTCTTTTTGATCGCTTTTTATTACATTTTTTCTGGATTTGATGCGACCAAAAATGCGCAATTTTGCACTTTGGGATTTTTTTGCGCTGACGCCGTTTACCGTACGAGATCAGGAATGTGATTAATTAATAGTTCGGGCGATTACGCACGCGGCGATACCAAACATGTTTATTTATTTATTTGTTTACTTTTATTTAAAACCTGGGAAAAGGGGGGTGATTCAGACTTTTATTAGGGGAGGGGGCTTTTTACTATTAACAACACTTTATTTATTTTTTTTACACATATACTAGAAGCCCCCCTGGGGGACTTCTAGTATATATACTTGGATCTCTCATTGAGATCTCTGCAGCATAGATATGCTGCAGAGATCCATGAGATCGGCACTCGTTTGCTTTCGGCTGCTGCAGCCGAAAACGAACGAGTGCCGAGCCGAGGACGGCGCCATCTTGGACGCGTCCCCGGCCGGCATCAGTAACGGAGATCGCTCCTCCGGGACAAGGTCCCGGAGGAGCGATCTCCCCCACTAGACCCCAGGGAAACGTTGCCTCCGGTAATCGGAGGCAGCTGTCAACTTTGACAGCTGCCTCCGATTAGCTAATTAGCGGGCACGGCGATCAGACCGTGCCCGCTAATAGCAGCGGTCCCGGGCTCGCGGCACTTCAAAGCGGGGCCGCCGCGCGGCCCCGCTTTGAAGTGCAAGTGCGGACATATGACGTACCGGTACGTCATATGTCCTTAAGAGGTTAACAAGGATAAGATGGACTGCCAGAAAAACGGCATCAAACATAATCAAGTTAAGATGGACAGACACCTTTTTCTCTAATCAAAAGCCGCCTATCACTAATTTAGCAGTATTGTGCTCATGTACGGGGCCACTATGAGGTTATATTAGTGATGAGTACAACGTGATAAGGTGTATTTGAATACCGGTGGCTGATGAAGTTGGATGCAGCCCTTGGGAAAAGATGGATACAGGTCTGGGCCGACTTCTATAGTATTCAAAAGCCGAATGTGCTCGAGTTGCGCTCATCTCTACTTGTCAGCTTATCAGCTGCTGCTCTTTCTTCCTGGCTATATCTCATGATCAGTGGCCACTGTGCTTAATAACTTTTGGCATGTCTGATGACAAGTCAAAAGTTATTTTTGATGACAGGTACTCTTTAAGATATATCGAGAGATATAATTGCATTTGTAAGTTGCTGCAATAGTAAAGAAGCTAGTGGCAGCTGTAGTTTGTGATAGGACTGCTAGGGCTGTCAATCATAGCTGAAAGCAGGGGTTGGGAAGCACTCAACACAGCTCTGGGCACCTATTGTAAACACCCCCCTTCCAGAGCACCTACCATAGATCTTCCCATCATAGAGCCAGTTCACACAGAGTAAAAGCGGCGGAATTCCGCAACGGAATCCCGTCTGCCCTCTGTTTCAATGGGACGGCTTGCGCATCTCCGCTTCTGCCACTCAATGCTCAAAGAGCTTAGCGGAATTCCGCCGATTTTAGTGGCCCTTAGGTCCCTTGCACCTTGTGGTCGTAAGTCCATAAATCATGGCCCGTATGCTGACAGCATTTCATAGACTGAACACATCCCTGTGAATGTGACCTACTGCATTATGATGAACTTTGATGCAGTGAATCCCATTCACAGGGATGCATTCAGTCTGTGAAATTTAGCCAGCATTAGGACTGTGCTTCACAGACTGAAAAGGGCAGTGTGCAAGAGGCCTGTGGGGCTGTTGCCGTGAATCATCGCCCACATAGCACAATCTGCAGTTGATAAAAGATCACTTTTTACTTAAACAAGCACCATGACGTATGATATAAAATAAGGTATGAAAACCACTAAATTTACCCTTTACACCTGTGTAGAGGAGTCAGAATTCAAAAAGGGGGTGACAGTGTCACTTTAAGCGATCTTAAAATCGATCACAATAACGATTTTTCTTACAAATTTTCTAAAGATTTTTCTAACGATTTATTTGTCTGAATGCTGATTGTTGTAAAAACCAAATTGTGGCTTTAAAATCCTTAAACGATCGATTAGACGAATTATCGATCGGTGTGAACGCAGCATAAATCTCCGATAGGAGTTGATTTAAAAAAAAAAAAAAAACCTTTCTGGACCGGGGCTAATTTTCGTTTTTTGCGTTTTCATTTTTTCTTCCTTGTGCTTAAAAGGCCATAGCACTTGCATTTTTACACCTACAGACCCACATGAGCCCTTATTTTTTGCGTAACTAATTGTACTTTGCAATGACAGGCTGTATTTTTGCATAAAATATGCTGCAAAACTAGAAAAAACTTATATGAAAAAAACACGCAATTATTTTTCTTTGGGGGGTATTAGTTTTTCCTATGGAAAAACTGACATGTTACATATGTTCCTCAAGTCGGTACGATTAAATATGTAACATGTATAACTTTTATATTATCTAATGGCCTGTAAAAAATTCAAACCATTGTTAACAAATATATGTTCCTTAAAATCGCTCCATTCCCAGGCTTATAGCGCTTTTATCCTTTGGTCTATGGGGCTGTGAGGTGTCATTTTTTGCGCCATGATGTGTTCTTTCTATCTGTACCTTGATTGTGCATATGCAACTTTTTCATCGCTTTTTATTACAATTTTTATTGATTTGATGCACTTTGGGATTTTTTTTGCGCTTACGCCGTTTACTGTGCGAGATCAGGAATGTGATAAATTAATAGTTTGGGCAATTACGTACCCGGCGATACCAAACATGTTTATTTATTTATTTATTTTTATTTATAACATGGGAAAAGGGGGGTGACTTTTATTATTGGAGGGGGCTTTTTCTTAATAATAACACTTTTTTTTATATATATACATATACTAGAAGCCCCCCTGGGGGACTTCTAGTATAAGTACACTGATCTCTCATAGAGATTTATGCTGTATAGGATATACAGTGTTCTATTGCTTTTGGCTGCTGCAGCCAAAAGCAATAGAATGCCGAGCCAGGATCAGCACGATTACAGCGCAGACCCTGGCCGGCACCAGGCGCAGAGATCGCTTCTCCATGACAACGTCCCGGGGGGGCGATTTCCCCACTACACCACCAGGGAACAGCTGCAGTAAGTCTTCAGATGCAGCTGTCAACTTTGACAGCTGCATCTGAAGACTTGATTAGCAGGCACAGCGATCGGACCTTGCCCGCTAATAGCCGCGGTCCCGGGCTACATGCTGCACCCGGGACCGTGTCGATTCAGAGCGGGGTTGCCGCGTGGCCCCGCTCTGAACTCCCCCACCCGCGCAAGGACGTACAGTTATGTCCTCGTGCGGGAAGGGGTTAAAGGGGTATTCCACTCATTTTAAATTGGTAATATGTTGCTGCTCTTGCGGAGAACATAACAAACAGACCAGGGCTGGTGACAAGCTGAGCAGTCTGTTGCTGCAGAGACAAGTCAGTCTCAGAAAGGGAGACAGGATTGTTCAGCCGGGGACCCAAAAATCATGTAGGAAGACATCCAGGGAGCGAGAAGTGGTAAGAATGGTATGTTTGTTGGGTTCTCCAACAGGGAATGTAGCATAACATTAAACTCAGCTGACAGAGATTGGTTCTGTACAGTTCCTGTTTGAGCGCCATGTTTTTCTGTTTTTGTTTTTTGCAGATGTTTTGCCACCCAAGTGATTTTATGCCACATTGATCTATATGTACATCGCTAACAGATGCAACTGAGAGGGTAAAACAAAAACACTTGGTAAGATGTCAGCTACAAAAGAGAGTTTATAGAAAGTACAAGGCAATGTAACTTCCACATCACTGAAATGATCATATAACCCCCTGTTACACATCACTTCAAATTGCTGGCTTACCTGTTAATTCTCCTCTGCCTACTAAGAGAGGTCAGTCTCTGCCCTCTGCTGGCAAAGAAATGTATAGGTTACAGATCAATAAGTCTTCGAGATTCTGAGCACCGTGCTGAGACATCCAACTGGACACAGGTGCAACAAAATCCATGGATAGATCTGTAGCTCTCTGACCTAGAGCTGCTTGTAACGTCAAAATACACTACTGCAATATTACAGGGGTATTCCAATCCTCTAACCTGTGGACAGGAGATAACAAGATAATAGGTGGGGGGAGGGGGGGGGTGACCACTGAGACCCCCACTGGTCATGAGAAAAGAGGGGGAGATTTATCAAACATGGTGTAAAGTGAAATTTTCTTTAAAGAAAATGTAGTCAGTGTGCATTCCAGCCTATGTGTTTTATGCATATGTACTGTTCCTAATCATGGTATCATACATACAATATATTACAATATACCTTTATGTTTGCCAAAAGAACAACATGCAAAAATGGTGAAAATCCTCAGCCTTCTCAATAATGCCACTGCTACAGCACATCTGCTGGGGTCACATGAGGACAGAGAGTAATGGGAATTGTCAAAAACAGTAAGGTGGGTCTAATGCAGACTTCACTATTTTCGCTTCCTCCCAAACCACAAAATATTGTTATAATCCAATGGAAGAAAAACACGAAGGGACACAAAGCAGTAGAAAAGCGAAGCTTGCTTGAGCTGTTTATATTTTTTCAGTTGTGAAAAGCCAAGTGAGACCTTTTGCTGAACTAGTAGGCTGAAATCATAAGACCTTCTCTAAGTCACAAGGAAATACTTGAACCTTAAACAAATACTACAGCTGTTCTTTTTTCTGCACTTAAGCAGGTTTAACCACTAAATGATTCAAGTCAAAGTTCATGCGTTAATGATATGTTTGTCCTATGGTAACGGTCAATAATCATACTGACTACAAGTATGTATGTGCTATTGTGGAACTGCAATGGGGACCTCTACTGGTCTACATGTTTATGTGTTTCTTGCACACAGGATCATTATCGTTTCATTTACACGCTCATTAAACTGTACAAGAAACCACAAAGTACACTGACATTTTATTTTACTGGACAATGAACATGAAATAACACATTAGGCATTGCAGCACATTTCGATATTAGCCCCATAGAAAAATTTGTAGAAATAATTAAATTAACTTAATTAGCATTTATTGTCATTTTTTTGCAAGTCATAATTTGCTGTATTTTCTTTCCTATGTAATGCATTTTATACTCTATCTCAAAACCCTTTTCCCACAACAGGAAAAATAGTGGTGGTGTATGTTCCTGGGAAAGGAGTCCAATCCCAATCCAACTGGTGACAGGGAGACTGAGTGCAGAAGGGATTTCCTATCACCTCTTTCTTCTTTTCAGAGATGTTGATGTTCTATAGAGAATCACCAGGTCCCTAGAAGGTGGGGAGGTACAGTATACAAAGGCAGGTTATGGTCAGAAAGTACTAAATGAAGCATCCAAGGAGAAAACCACAAGAAAGGTCAAGAACAGACAAGAGTTAAGATGCACAACAAAGCAAAACAGATATTATTCTTCAGGTGAAGACCTATATAAGTATGCCACCTAGGCTAATGTCCCTGGAAGCATGGTTCTCCAACATGGTAAAAACAAGCTGATGGTGAGCAAATACTGTATGTACTCACAGGAAACAGTGGTGGACAGCTGTCCTGGGGTGGGAAGTAAGAGCGTCAGGTAGCTTGGTAACTTGACAAGACTGATGACCAGGGCCGTGGAGATCAAAGTTCCAGTGCTGAATCGACGATCAATAAGTAATAGTTGCCCCCTCTCAGACCCCTTTCCTGAAGGGGGTTACATAAGGCTTGAGAGGAAATTCAAGAGAAATATATCTTTTAGTCAGCAGTGGCGCATTGATGTCTTCTTTTGGAAGCCGCACAAAAACATAATGGGGGGCTCAACCTGTCATAATCTACAAATAGAGGTGCCATTCTGTATCTATGTCATGTTATTGTATACTGAAGCACTTTATGGTATTTATTCTCTATGTATTTACACCCTCTGTAAGTATTGTTTTGACCATGGTTCTCTTAATGGATTGAAGTATCCTTCCCTGTAGTCACAAAACAGCACAAAACACCTAATTACTTGCTTTGGGCAATATATTGACCTATGGGTGGGCTGTTTAACAATACAAAAAAAGATTTGGGGTGGAATGTCTTACTACATTACTACATTGGGTAATTGGGTTCAGCTCATTATAGTGAAAAATCCCTATATTGTAATCCGTATTCTTCTTCTTCTTCCAGCCATTCTTCTGCGCATAATACAGCCCAAACCACTTTGTGCACAGACTCCGTTCAAACTGTGTTTCGATGCCCTCGGCGGTGTGTGGTGTGCTATCTATTTTTCGTTTCGATCGGATTTAAAGTTTTTAAGAAATTTACATTTAAAGACCCCAAATTTCCCATAGAAAATAATGGCCCATTGGAAATAATGGCCACACTCTAAACGCTGACAGCCAATCACAGCACATATGCAAATAGCTGAAATATAGCAGCCAATAGAAATTCTAATGTCTCCTCAGGCAATGTATTACAACATCCACAGTCACATGTCCACTATTGGCCAATAGAAGATGTAGAAGATGGAATTAATTATTTTGTCTCACTGACATGAGTAAGATTGTCATGGTAACCGAGCAATGATCTTTACCATTATAAGTAGCAGAGTTCAGTCAGTAAAATAGCAGAGCTGAGGCAGGCATGTAGCAGGGACGGGACCCAAGCCGCTCTTAAAGGGACCCAAGTCACTCTTAAAGGAACGGGACGCATGTTGCTCTTAAAGGGACGGGACCCAAGTCGCTCTTAAAGGGACCCAGGTCACTCTTAAAGGAACGGGACACATGTCGCTCTTAAAGGGACCCAGGTCGCTCTTAAAGGGACCCAAGCCGCTTTTAAAGGGACCCGGGTTGCTCTTGAAGGGACCCGGGTCGCTCTTAAAGGGACCCAGGTCGCTCTTAAAGGGACCCAGGTAGCTCTTAAAGGGACCCAGGTTGCTCTTAAAGGGACCCATTTCACTCTTAAGATCGACTTGGTTCACTTTAACAGCGACTTGGGTCCCTTTAGTAGTGACTTGGGTCCCTTTAGTAGCAACCTGGGTGACTTTAAGAGCGAAATGGGTCCCTTTAACAGCGACCTGGGTCCTTTAAGAGCGCCCTGGGTCCCTTTAACCCCTTAACGACATCGACGGCCGTTCACGGCGATCGGGCCGGTGGCACGGCGATCAGACTCCCACAAAATAATAAATACCTGCCCTGGACCCCTCAGCTAGGTAGCGGAGGGGTCCAGAGCAGGTATTTGTACATTACTCACCTGTACCGAGATCCTGATCGGCGTCTTCCGGGTTCCCAGCGTCCTCCGTCATTCCGTTCGGTCTTCGGGTCTTTCCGGCGGTCCCCGTCGTCTTCTTTCGGCTATTTTCGGCTCCAGCCTCGTCATTTTCCGGATTTTGCGCTCTGCTGCCCTCTAGCGGCTGATATGTGTAATACACTTATCAGCAGCTACAGGGATGTTCAAAATGTAGAAAAAGTTTTTTTTTTTTTCCAAATTTTGTTTTTTCCATTTTCCGCACCCTATCGCCGCTGAGTGTTGATCAGCATCGCACGAAAGTGCGCTGCTAATCAGCAACTCCTCCTTTTTGGCGTAGGGTGTTTTTTTTCTATATCCTACTGCCACGGTCTGCTGATAAGTGCCGCACATAAGTGCGGCATTTATCAGCAACTCCTTTGTTGGCGTAGTTTTTTTTTTTTATACTTACTGTAAAAAAAACACGTAAAAAACACTACATTACACCACACTACATTGAATAAAGTTTGAGACTACACCACTACATACCCCATATACCAATCCCCATATAAAGATTGCCCCCAGGGTGTTTTCGGCGTCAGAGGGATACGTTATTGCCTCCGACACTGAAACAGCCAGTGAGGATGAATGGGGGGATCCTTCTTTCCTCCATTCATCCTCATCATCCTGTGATGTGTCTGGGGGTAGCGTAGCGTACACTGCCCCCCAGACACGTCTTTTCCGCCAGTACCGTCCCAATAAGAGATCACGGTATGGTGTGAAATTCTCCAAACTCTGTGAGAGTACCTCAGGGTACTCTTACAGATTTAGGGTACGTGCACACTGCGGAATCGCGACAGATAACCCTTCGTGCATTCCGCAGCTGGCACCCGCCGGCGGACTGATGCGGGCGCATGTCTCTACCCGTGTCATAGACTTCATTCTATGCACGGGCAGATTCCGTCGTCCACCTAAAGAATGAATACGTTGGACGGAGAGCGGAATCCGCCCGTGCATAGAATGGAGTCTATGACACGTGTGGAGATGTGTGCCTGCACCACTCCACCGGCGGGTGCCAACTGCGGAATGCACGAAGGGTTATCTGTCGCGATTCCGCAGTTTGCACGTACCCTTAGAGTGTATGTAGGAAGGGACACCTGAATCCAGCCCCCAAATGCCCCCAGATGCCCCCCCATCCTCGGAACAAGTGGAAAGATCGTACGGGAACTTATCTTCCCACTGCTGGATAAAGGTCACCACCACCTGTACGGGGATAACTTTTATACCAGCACCCCCTCTTCCGGTCCCTCGCTGCCCGAGCTACTGTAGCTTGCGGCACGATCCGAACATATCAGAAGCAGTAATAGAGCCCTAATATTTAGCAGCCATGGAGCGGACCCAGCGCTTCTGGATATGAAGGACCCCGTATCGCACCAGGACAACATTTTCCAGGTGACGTCCCCCACACTGGAGAAAGAAAGACCCCAGAAGAAGTGCAGAGTGTGGCGTAACAGGGGGATCAGGAAGGACACCATTTTCCAGTGTGACGCCTGTCCTGATCCCCCCGGCCTCTGCATACTGGATCGCTCCAAGGCGCACCACACGTCATTGGGGTTCTACATTATCTAAATTCTGTCCCTTATTCCTATTTCAGGGTCACGTTGATCCAGGGATTATTCTGATCGCCATTATGGAGTCGGGAAGGAATTTTTCCCCTGTGATGAGGCTACTGTCGTCTGCCTCACGAGGGGTTTTTGCCTTCCTCTGGATCAACACAGGTTGAGTTTGATGGACACCTGTCATTTCCAACCTTATAAACTAATAATTGACCTAATACCCCCAAATAAATTAGAATGGTCCCTTTTCCCCAACTAAGTAGGTATGGCCGCCATTCCCATTAGAGGAGGCCATGATGCAATTACAAAGCCTCTGTGCGGCCAGGACAGTAGAAACCCCCCACAAGTGACCCCATTCTGGAAACTACACCCCATAAGGAATCTAACAAGGGGGGCAGCGGGGATATGGCCCCCTGGTGACGGCCACATTTGGGACGTGAAAATGAAAAAAAATGGTATTTTTTATTTTCTCTGCACATTTTCTACGTAAGTGACTGTCACCAGTGGGGTCCATATCCTAACTGCACCCCTTATTAGATTCCTTATGGGGTGTAGTTTCCAGAATGGGGTCACTTGTCGGGGGTTTCTACTGACCTGGCAGCACAGGGGGTCACTTTAAGAGCGACTTGGGTCCCTTTAAGAGAATTTTGGGTCCCTTTAAGAGCGACTTCGGTCACTTTAAGGCAACTTGGGTCACTTTAAGAGCGACCTGGGTCCCTTTAAAAGCGACCTGGGTCCCTTTAAGAGCGACCAGGGTCTCTTTAACCTCTTAAGGACAGAGCCACTTTTCGTTTTTGCCTTTTCGTTTTTTCCTCCTTGTGTTTAAAAGGCCATAGCATTTTTCCACCTAGAAACCCACTTGAGCCTTTATTTTTTGCGTCACTAATTGTACTTTGCAATGACAGGCTGAATTTTTGAATAAAGTACACTGCAAAACCAGAAAAAAATTCAATGTGTGATGAAATTGAACAAAAAAACACATTTCTTTTATTTGGGGGGGGGGGGGGGGGGGGGGTGTTTTTACGCCATTCGCCCTGGGGTAAAACTGACTTGTTATATATGTTCCTCAAATCATTACGATTACAACGATATATAACATATATATAAACCATGTCGCTCTTAAAGGGACCCATGTCGCTCTGAAAAGGAACCCATGTCGCTCTTAAAGGGACCCAAGTCACTCTCAAAGGGACCCAAGTTGATCTTAAAGGGGCGGGACCCAAGTCGCTCTTAAAAGGGATGGGACCCAAGTCGCTCTTAAAGGGAAGGCACCCAGGGTTAAAGTTTCTCTTAAAAAGAAGTCACTGGTAAAGGGGCGCTCTGGAAGTCACTGGTAAAGGGGCGCTCTAGAAGTCACTGGTAATTGGGCGCTCTGGAAGTCACTGGTAATGGGGCGCTCTGGAAGTCACTGGTAAAGGGGCGCTCTGGAAGTCACTGGTAAAGGGGCGCTCTGGAAGTCACTGGTAAAGGGGCGCTCTTTTCAAGCACTATGTATTTCCCTGGAAATGCAAATCTAGTTTTTATTAGCTCTCCCCAAAACATACATTTTGTCTGCCATGGAGATGGGCTTTCTTTTGTGCTTTGGATCTCTGTTTTGCTCTCTAACCTATTCCTTCTGAAGCTTCACATGACTAGACATTTTCCTTCAGGACTGTCTGATAGACAGGAGAATTCATGCTTCTGTCGATTTTGGCAAGTCACTCCGGAACTGTGCCAGATTCTTGAACACTGACCTTATCTGAGGCAAACAACACGGCCGTGATTAATACTTAACTTACATTGTGCTGCAGTTAGAGGGAATCCTGGCCGTAATGTATATACATGGTATAGCACTGCAGATTGAGTTAACACAAAGGGGGAGAGGGTTTATCGAGGGGTGTAAAATATACATTAGTGTAAACTACCCACAGCAACCAATCACAGCTCAGCTTTTAGCTCAGATAAAATGAAAGACAAGCAGTAATTGGTTGCTGTGGACAGTTTACACCAGGGGTCCCCAAACTTTTCACACAGGGGGCCAGTTCACTGTCCCCAAGACCGTTGGAGGGCCGGACTATAAAAAACAAACTATAATCAAATCCCAGTACAAAATGGCACTAACCCCCCCTCCCCCCAAAGTAAAAGCATCCCTTTCTTTCCACCCCTCACTCCCCCCTCAACCAGCCTCCCTTAACCCCCCCCCCCTTCATCCCCTCAACCAGCCCCCTTACTCCCCCTTCACACCCTCAACCAGCCCCCTCACCCCACTTTCAAGTCCCCTCACTTTACCTTTACCCCCTCAAGCAGCACCTCACTCAGTTGAGCCCTGGGGAAGGGGGGCTTTTATCAGGATTTGGGTTACTAGCAAGAAGCAGTGTGTGTATTACAGCATAGAGTGGTGTTGCGCCCCTACCAAATAATGTTCTACTGAGTACAAAAACATCATACAGTGACTCACAGGTGACGTCTTCTTTGATCTGAGGGGTCACTTTCCTTTTCCTCTCCATCTGGCCCGGACCACCATGATGATTTCTTGCAGCTACAATTCATCTCTTCAGAACCTGCCAGACAAACCTTTTAGGCTCCGCACATTTCTTGCAACTTCCTTCCTTTTTCCCACCCAAAGGCTCCCAAACTGTAGTAATTCTGCTGTTTGGTGCAGTAAAGTCACTAGGTATGTGGGTTACCCCCTGTATGTAGGATCCCCTGCTGTGCCCCCATATAGTAATAACGTCCCCTGCATTGTCCTTCATATACTAATAATGTGTCCCTGCATTGTCCCCCATATAGTAATAATGCTCCCTGTTGTGCTTTCTATATTAGTAATAATGTCCCCCATATAGTAATAATGTGTCCCTGCAATGTACCCATATAGTTATATTGTTTCCCTGCAATGTCCCCATATAGTTTTATTGTCCCCCTGCAATGTCCCCCATATAGTTATATTGTCCCCTGCAATGTCCCCCATATAGTTTTATTGTCCCCCTGCAATGTCCCCCATATAGTTATATTGTCCCCCTGCAATGTCCCCCATATAGGTATAATGTACCCCTGCAATGTCCCCCATATAGTTATATTGTCCCCCTGCAATTTCCCCCATATAGTTATATTGTCCCCCTGCAATGTCCCCCATATAGTTATATTGTCCCCCTGCAATGTCCCCCATATAGTTATATTGTCCACTGCATTGCTACAAAAAAAAATTATAATTATACTCACCTAATACTGTCTTCATCTCTCCTGGTCTCTTCTCTCCTCTTCAGCCGGTCAGTCGCTGGAGGGATCCCCCAGCAGGTGCAGCGACGTCATCACTGCCCCTGCCGGAGGATCCCTCAGAGATCATTTCCAGGTTACATCCGGGGCAGGGGGGTTGGTGGTCCGTGTGGCACCGAGCAGGCAGGCGGCAGGGCCGACATCTCACACTGCTCTGGGATCTTTGGTCCGTTGCACATCTCCCCCCCCCCGGAGGGCGGTGCAACGGACCGCAGATCCTGGAGCAGTGTCAGATGTCTGCCCTGCTGCCTACCTCCTCGGCGCCGCACGGACCACCAACCCCCCGCCCCGGATGTAACCTGGAAATGATCTCTGAGGGATCCTCTGGCAGGGGCAGTGATGACGTCGCTGCACCTGCTGGGGGATCCCTCCAGCGACTGACTGGAGGGATTCCTAGAGTGCAAGGGGATGACCGCGGAGGCGTGGATGCGGGGCAGGGATTCGCAGCGGTGGTGTTTGGCTGCAGCTGGCGTGATTCGGAAGGGGTAACTCTTATTGGTGGTCAGTGAGAGCAGTCCTCTCACTGCCGCCAATGAAAGAGTTGTCCCTTCCGGAAGTGCGGCGGGGGCCGGATAAATGGCCTCGGGGGGCCACATGCGGCCCGCATGCCGTAGTTTGGGGACCCCTGGTTTACACTGTAGCATATCTTACATCCTTTAATAAATCTGGGCCATAGTCTGTGATTCTGCTGTGGAGTCCGGAAAACAGCTTGTTAGATGTTCACCTGGCTTCTTTTCAAATCTGACAAGTGCCGGGACTAAAGTATAGCCTGTTATTTTATTTTTTTTTTCATTGCATGGAGAGTCACATTACTAAGTAATATGTGAGTACCTAAACATTTTTCCAATTACTGACATTCCTACAATATAAACATGATGGCAGCATGCCAGGGAGTGAAGAGCACATCTGAGCGCTTCTCCCAGCTCTAGCTAACAATAGGTGGTCTGAAGGCCCAGACACCAGCTGACATGTTTCTAGGACATGTGAAAACTTTTTTTTAAAGTGACAGGGACAATTTATTTTAGGCCAGTTAAATTGATAGACATAAAATGAAAACACATGTAACCTGACACATTTTCCACTTGAATTTAAAGGAGTATTCTGCTCAAACATAATTCAAATCTTGCTGCCTATGGTGAGGAAATAACAAACAGCCTATTCTAACCTTTCCACACTCCCATGGTGTCCTCCTCCGGCATGGACGGGTCCCTTCCGAGACAGAATAGTTTGGGGCTGACAGCCAATCACTGGCCAAGATGGGGATACAGTTATTTTCTCACCATGGGCAGTTATATTTGAGAAGTTATGAGCAGAAAACTCCTTTAATTTAATGCCATTTACCAGGAAAAGTCTCAATTTTATTTTATTTTTTAGACATACAGTACAGTACACAGCAAACAATCTGCATGTGACCATAGCCTGAGAGGGGGGGGGGGGCAGATCTGGGCCAGGATCAGATCTTGTCTCCCACAATTCCATAACCTATTACTCAGTTACAATAAATTCCCATGTACTCTTTGTACTGATTTCTTTCATTAGCAGCAGTAACCCACGTGTTTGGGAAAGCTTACATCTGACTGCAATAACATCTTATAATAATTACAGTAGGAGATGGTTTATATAGAGAATGCATGAGATCAGCAGGAAGTAGCCCCGTCCTTCTGCTCCTCTCTGCACTGCAGCAGCTTCCCCTCATTCCACACTAGTCCTGCAGTCTGCGAGTGAAGCCACGCCCACTTGCACAGCACACCAGTCTGAGGGTTTGGGGAGGTGAGCAGACACAATGGCACAGCCGGACTTCTCAGTCACGTGATGAGGAAGAAAGTCACCTGACCTGTTGTAGTCTGAATCAGAAAACAAAGCACAGAGGTGGGAGCGAGTGCACCAGGGGCCGGGTAAGTGCTGCAGCTATAGGGGCTCTGTACATTACCTCTAAGACATCGATCCGGTAATAGATCAGCTGCTGTGTCATATAAAAGTTCACTATGAATGATGTATATTCAATATATATATATATATATATATATATATATATATATATATATATATAGTGCAGTGTGAGAAGTGCTGCAGCTATGGGGGCTCTGTACATTACCTCTAAGACATCTGGTAATAGATCAGCTGCTGTGTTATATGAATGATGTATATTCATAACAAGCCTATATATATATATATATATATATATATATATATATATATATATATATACAGTGCAGTGTGAGAAGTGCAGCAGCTACAGTGCTAGTGTCTGTGAATGTGATGTCTGCCACATTTCCTTAAAGAATACACAAGAATGAGGCAAAGGAACATGTTACATTCTTAAAGGTTTTCTTTCTTTTTTTGTAATTTTGTAAATGAGAAGTTTTCTAACACACTTGGTTCTTCAGCTGTTCACCGGAATATTGGGTTTGCTTGCTGGCAATGGATGAAGACTCCTATTTACATCAGTAGCTCCTCACTAGCCCTGTGCTCACCCCAGAGGTAGATGGCATTGTATTTGTGTAGCAGTCTGTAGTGAGGGGGTCACTCAGGGAGAGAGGAGGCCTTATTGGATAAATAGGTAAATGACCTGTCACAGGATGAGTGGTAATGGCTTTCTTCCTTCCTGAGGTAAATACTACCACAGAGGTTAAAGAGAGGGACTGCACCTGGGTGTTTGGTGATGATGGTTCTTGTAGTTCCCCCTGTGGCCTCTCTGTTACTGCTGCCTGAGGTGGTGAGGAAGAAGCCCCTGATGGTGATGAGGTGCAGAATAAATCAGACAACAGGGAGGCCAGGCAGTGAGGTGCAACAGTGACTTTTACATTAGGAGATGGCTCACTGTTGTTACAATGGAGATTATTGGTGTATGAGGAGTCGCCCTTTTGTGTGCTGGCAGTGAACCACTATCCAGTGGGATGAGCGTCCATTAGAGCTATTTAGGCCGGGCCGTAAGCCACAGCTTTCAGTCGCCAGAAATCACTAAGGTCACCTTAAGAAATTATCCCTCAGCAAAAAACAGCACCTAGTGAGTGAAGAGGATCAGGCTTCCTCTCTGGTCAATAGTAAAAATAAGTACGCTTCATGACTCCCATCTGTCACACTGGCTCAGTCCTTGTTTACTGGCTCCTAAAAATCTCCTCACAGTTCCTCTCAGAGCTTGTGGTCCCCTCTGTTGGTGATGTTACTCCTACCGCAGCTGCACTCAAATAACCAATTAAATTCTATGCCTACTGCCTTTTGAGGGGATATAGCTCCGCCCCTCTCTAGACCTATCTCTCAGGGCCAATTCCGCCACGGAATCCTACTAGCCTCCGTGTTATACAGGCTGTCTATGGAAGGGATTACACCACATCAATTCTTTGCAGCCGGAAACAATCAATGTGCCTATCTCATCTATCTATCTATGCTGTATATCTATGCAGCATAGATCGCAATGAGAGATCAGTGTACTTATACTATAAGTCCCCCAGGGGGGCTTCTTGTATAAGTGTAAAAGTAAAAAAAAAAAGTGTGATTAATAATAAAAAGCCCCCTCCCCTAATAAAAGTTTGAATCACCCCTTTTCCCATGTTATAAATCAAAATAAATAAATAAACATGTTTGGTATCGCCGCGTGCGTAATCGCCTGAACTATTGATTAATCACATAACTGATCTCGCACGGTAAACGACGCAAGCAAAATTGCGCATTTTTGGTCCCATCAAATCCAGAAAAAAATGTAATAAAAAGCGATCAAAAAGTTGCATATGCGCAATCAAGGTACCGATAGAAAAAACTTAGCATGGCGCAAAAAATGACACCTGACACAGCCCCATAGACCAAAGGATAAAAGCGCTATAAGCCTGGGAATGGAGCGATTTTAAGGAACATATATTTGTTAGCAATGGTTTGAATTATTTTACAAGCCATCACAAAATATAAAAGTTATACATGTTATATATATCGTTGTAATCGTAACAACTTGAGGAACATATGTAACAAGTCAGCTTTACCCCAGGGTGAATGGCGTAAAAAAAATACCCTCCAAATAAAAGAAATGCATTTTTTTTTTCAATTTAACCCCTTGCCGCAAAATGACGTTCCTGGAACGTCATGGCTTCCCTGCCTCCCCCCGCTGTCCCTATAGAAGATCGGGCAGCAGGAGGATGCTATAGCACACAGCATCCCTCTGCTGCCTCTGCCCGGAGGGGAGCCGCGCTCCCCCCGGGCAGTTAACCCCATAAACGCCGCGGTCAATGCGACCGCAGCGTCTATGGGGAGATCGGGCGATCGGGCGGCGGGGGGAGGCTGCAGCACGTTGCCTCCCCCCACCGCCACAACTAGTATGTCCCCCGGCCCCCTCCCCTTGTCCCCCGATACCGGAGATCACCGCTATTACACACTTTTTTTTATTATAGTAATAACTGCAGTTTACTCCCAGATTATTCCTAACCCCCCAGATTACCCGTAACCGCCCCAGGTTGTCCGTAATCACACCAGATTGCACATAACCGCCCCAGATTGCACGCAACCACCGCACGTTGACCGTAACCACCGTACACTGCCTCTAACCACCCCACGTCGCCTCTGACCACCGCACGTCGCCTCTAACCACCGCACGTCGCCTCTAACCACCACACGTCGTCTCTAACCACCCCACGTCGCCTCTAACCACCCCACGTCGCCTCCAACCACCGCACGTCGGCTCTAACCACCGCACACTGCCTCTAAACACCGCACGTCGCCTCTGACCACCCCACGTCGCCTCTGACCACCGCACGTCGCTTTTAACCACCGCACACTGCCTCTAACCACCGCACGTTGCCTCTAACCACCGCACGTCGCCTCTAACCTCCGCACGTCGCCTCTAACCACCGCACGTCGCCTCTAACCACCCCACGTCGCCTCTAACCACCGCACGTCGCCTCTAACCACCCCACGCCGCCTCCAACCACCGCACGTCGGCTCTAACCACCGCACACTGCCTCTAACCACCGCACGTTGCCTCTGACCACCCCACGTCGGCTCTAACCACCGCACACTGCCTCTAACCACCGCACGTTGCCTCTGACCACCCCACGTCGCCTCTGACCACCGCACGTCGCCTCCAACCACCGCACGTCGCCTCCAACCACCGCACGTCGCCTCCAACCAACGCACGTCGGCTCTAACCACCGCACACTGCCTCTAACCACCGCACATCGCCTCTGACCACCCCACGTCGCCTCTGACCACCGCACACTGCCTCTAACCACCGCACGTCGCCTCTAACCACCGCACGTCGCCTCTAACCACCCCACGTCGCCTCTAACCACCCCACGTCGCCTCTAACCACCGCACGTCGCCTCTAACCACCCGACGTCGGCTCTAACCACCGCACACTGCCTCTAACCACCGCACGTTGCCTCTGACCACCCCACGTCGGCTCTAACCACCGCACGTCGCCTCTAACCACCGCACGTCGCCTCTAACCACCGCACGTCGCCTCTAACCACCGCACGTCGCCTCTAACCACCCCACGTCGCCTCTAACCACCGCACGTCGCCTCTAACCACCCGACGTCGCCTCCAACCACCGCACGTCGGCTCTAACCACCGCACACTGCCTCTAACCACCGCACGTTGCCTCTGACCACCCCACGTCGGCTCTAACCACCGCACACTGCCTCTAACCACCGCACGTTGCCTCTGACCACCCCACGTCGCCTCTGACCACCGCACGTCGCCTCTAACCACCGCACGTCACCTCTAACCACCACACGTCGCCTCTGACGACAGCACGTTGCCTCTTACCACCTCAGGTTGCCTCTAACCACCGCACGTCGCCTCTGACCACCCCACGTCGCCTCTGACCACCGCACGTCGGCTCTGACCACCGCACGTCGGCTCTGACCACCGCACATCGCCTCTAACCACCGCACGTCGCCTCTAACCACCGCACGTCGCCTCTGACGACAGCACATTGCCTCTAATCACCGCACGTTGCCTCTGACCACGGCACGTTGCCCCTGACCACCGCACGCTGCCTCTGACCACCGCACGCTGCCTCTGACCACCGCACGTTGCCATTGACCACCGCACGCTGCCTCTGACCACCGCACGTTGCCTCTAACCACCGCACGTTGCCTCTGACCACCGCACGCTGCCTGTGACCACCGCACGCTGCCTCTAACCACCGCACGTTGCCTCTAACCACCGCACGTTGCCTCTAACCACCGCACGTTGCCCCTGACCATCGCACGTTGCCCCTGACCATCGCACGTTGCCCCTGACCATCGCACGTTGCCCCTAACCACCGCACGTTGCCCCTAACCACCGCACGTTGCCCCTAACCACCGCACGCCCCCCACCCCCCCTGTCACCCCCGTCCCCCAGTCACCCCCCCTTCCCCATATACTCACCGGATCCACGGAGCTCCTTCCTCCTCGACGTCCTGGCTGGTTATGAAGTGCGCATGGTGCTCCACAACCAGCCAACTCTGAAAATTTAAAGTGACAGAGACCAATTTGGTCTCTGTCACTGAACTATGATTACTGTGATAGAAAATATCACAGTAATCATAGTAATACAGTGAAAATGAATATGTAAAGTACAAAAAGTGACAAACACACAAAAAAATAAAACACACTTTTTTTTATTATAGTAATAACTGCAGTATACTCCCAGATTATTCCTAACCCCCCAGATTACCCGTAACCGCCCCAGGTTGCCTGTAACCGCCCCAGGTTGTCCGTAATCACACCAGATTGCACATAACCGCCCCAGATTGCACGCAATCACCGCACGTTGACCGTAACCACCGCACACTGCCTCTAACCACCCCACGTCGCCTCTGACCACCGCACGTCGCCTCTAACCACCGCACGTCGCCTCTAACCACCCCACGTCGCCTCTAACCACCCCACGTCGCCTCTAACCACCCCACGTCGCCTCTAACCACCCCACGTCGCCTCCAACCACCGCACGTCGGCTCTAACCACCGCACACTGCCTCTAAACACTGCACGTCGCCTCTGACCACCCCACGTCGCCTCTGACCACCGCACGTCGCTTTTAACCACCGCACGTTGCCCCTAACCACCGCACGTTGCCCCTAACCACCGCACGTTGCCCCTGACCACCGCACGTTGCCTCTGACCACCGCACGTTGCCTCTGACCACCGCACGTTGCCTCTAACCACCGCACGTTGCCTCTAACCACCGCACGTTGCCCCTAACCACCGCACGTTGCCCCTGACCACCGCACGTTGCCCCTGACCACCGCACGTTGCCTCTGACCACCGCACGTTGCCTCTGACCACCGCACGTTGCCTCTGACCACCGCACGTTGCCTATAACCACCGCACGTTGCCTCTAACCAACCCAAATTGCCAGTGACCCTCTCCAGATTGCCCGTAACGACCCCAAATTACAGGTATCCATCCCAGATTACCTATAAGCACTTCAGTTTATCCGTAACCACCCCACGTTGCCCGTAACCACCCCAGATTCTCTGTAACCACCCCAGGTTGCCCATAACCACCCCAGGTTGCCCATAACCACCCCAGGTTGCCCGTGACCACCCCACATTACCTGTAATCTCATTTTTTATTGTATTTTAGTAACTGCGCTATTCTAATAACTATTACTAGCTGCGGTTTTGCTCCAGCAAATTGGCGCTCCCTTCCTTCTGAGCCCTGCTGTGTGCCCATACAGTGGTTTATGCCCACATATGGGGTACCGTTGTACTCAGGAGAACCTGCGTTACAGATTTTGGGGTACGTTTTCTCTCCTGTTCCTCGTGAAATTAAGAAATTTTTAACTAAACAAACATATTATTGGAAAAATTCTAGTTTTTCATTTTTACTGTCTTATTTTGAATACTTTCCTCTAATACCTGTGGGGTCAAACCGCTCACTGCACCCCAAGATGAATTCTTTCTGGGGTGTACTTTCCTAAATGGGGTGACTTTTGCTGGGGTTCTATTCTTCTGACACTACAGGGGCGCTGCAAATGCACCTGGCGCTCAGAAGCTTCTTCAGCAAAATCTGCATTGAAAAAGCTTATTGGCGCTCCCTTCCTTCTGAGCCCTGCTGTGTGCCCATACAGTGGTTTACGCCCACATATGGGGTACCGTTGTATTCAGGAGAACTTTCTTTACAAATTTTGGGGTACTTTTTTTCTCTTGTTCCTCGTGAAATTGAGAAATTTCAAACTAAACAAACATATTATTGGAAAAATTCGTGTTTTTCATTTTTACTGTCTAATTTTGAATACTTTCCTCTAATGCATGTGGGGTCAAAATGCTCATCCTACCCAAAGATTATTTCTTTGAAGGGTGTACTTTCGAAAATGGGGTGACTTTTGGGGGGATTCTATTCTGCGGACACTACAGGGGCTCTGCAAATGCACCTGGCACTCAGAAACTTCTTCGGAAAAATCTGCACTGAAAATGCTAATTGGCGCTCCTTCCTTTCTGAGCCCGGCTGTGTGCCCATACAATGGTTTATGCCCACATATGGGGTACCGTTCTACTCAGGGGAACCTGCGTTACAGATTTTGGGGTACGTTTTCTCTCCTGTTCCTCGTGAAATTAAGAAATTTTTAACTAAACAAACATATTATTGGAAAAATTCTAGTTTTTCAATTTTACTGTCTTATTTTGAATACTTTCCTCTAATACCTTTGGGGTCAAAATGGTCACCACACCCCAAGATGAATTCTTTGAGGGGTGTACTTTCCAAAATGGGTGGACTTTTGGAGGGGTTCTCTTCTGCGGACACTACAGGGGCTCTGCAAACGGACCTGGCGCTCAGAAACGTCTTCAGCAAAATCTGAACTGAAAATGCTAATTGGCGCTCCCTTCTTTCTGAGCCCTCCTGTGTGGCGATACAGTAGTTTATGCCCAAATATGGGGTACCGTTGTATTCAGGAGAACCTTCTTTACAAATTTGGGGGTGCTTTTTTTCTCTTGTTCCTCGTGAAATTGAGAAATTTCAAACTAAACAAACATATTATAGGAAAAATTCAAGTTTTTCATTTTTACTGTCTTATTTTAAATACTTTCCTCTAATACCTGTGAGGTCAAAATGGTCACCACACCCCAAGATGAATTCTTTGAGGGGTGTACTTTCCAAAATGGGGTGACTTTTGGGGGGTTTCTCTTCTGCGGACACTACAGGGGCGCTGCAAATGCACCTGGCGCTCAGAAACTTCTTCAGCAAAATCTGCATTGAAAAAGCTAATTGGCGCTCCTTTTCTTCTGAGCCCTGCTGTGTGCCCATACAGTGGTTTACGCCCACATATGGGGTATTGTTGTATTCAGGAGAACTTTCTTTACAAATTTTGGGGTACTTTTTTTCTCTTGTTCCTCGTGAAATTGAGAAATTTCAAACTAAACAAACATATTATTGGAAAAATTCGTGTTTTTCATTTTTACTGTCTAATTTTGAATACTTTCCTCTAATGCATGTGGGGTCAAAATGCTCATCCTACCCAAAGATGATTTCTTTGAAGGGTGTACTTTCGAAAATGGGGTGACTTTTGGGGGGATTCTATTCTGCGGACAATACAGGGGCTCTGCAAATGCACCTGGCGCTCAGAAACTTCTTCAGCAAAATCTGCATTAAAAAAGCTAATTGGCGCTCCTTTACTTCTGAGCCCGGCTGTGTGCCCATACAGTGGTTTACGCCCACATCTGGGGTACCGTTGTATTCAGGAGAACCTGCGTTACAAATTTTGGCATGCTTTTTTTCTCATGTTCCTTTTGAAAATGAGAAACTTTAATCTAAACGTATATATTATTTGAAAATTTAAATTTTCGATTTTTTTACGGCCTAATTGTGAATACTTTCCTCCAGCCCCTGTAGGGTTAAAATGCTCATTATACCCCTAGATTAATTCTTTAAGGTGTCTAGTTTACAAAATGGGGTCACTTATGGGGGTTTCCAGTATACAAGCCTTCTAAATCCATTTAAAAAAAGAACTGGTCCCTAAAAAAAATCAGTTTTGGAAATTTTCACAAAATGTGATAATTTGCTCATAAATTTCTAAGCCCTGTAACACCCTAAAAAAGTAAAATATGTTTCCCAAATTATGCAAGAATAAAGAGGACATATTGGTAATGTGATTTAGTAACTAATTTATGCGCTATGACTTCCTTTTTTAGAAGCAGAGAATTTCAGAAGTTCATAAAATGCAAAATTTTCAAATTTTTCTTGATATTTTGATGTTTTTCACAAAAAAATACACAAAGTAGTGACCAAATTTTGCTACTAATATAAAGTGTCATATGTGACGAAAAAACAATCTCAGAATCGCTAGCATACGTTAAAGCATCACTGAGCTATAAGAGCATAAAGTGAGACAGGTCAGATTTTGAAAAAGGAGCCTGGTCATTAAGGCCAAAACAGGCTTTAGAGGCAAGGGGTTAACCACACATTGAATTTTTTTCTGGTTATGCAGTGTACTTTATGAAATATTCAGCCCGTCATTGCAAAGTACAATTAGTGACGCAAAAAATAAGGGCTCATGTGGGTTTCTAGATAAAAAAATGCAACTGCTATGGCCTTTTAAGCACAAGGAGGAAAAAACGAAAACGCAAAAATTGAAATTGACCCGGTCCTCTAAGGGTTAATCCATGTGAACTGGCCCTTAACTAGTGTACTACACTAAGGGGGCAGTTGGTGTTGCTATGGCGACTCTGTGTGTGGTATGTATATGAATCGCTACCCACCACACCCATGTCCAGCAGACCTGCCATCTCTAACATCATAAAAATAAACAATTTATTTAACAAACTATTCCCCTGGCTGACTGTTAGCGCTCATTTGCTTCTTGTTCCCCGCTTGCTGCCGCCACCATTCCACGTGGCAGCAGCGAGCAGGTGAGTCTGGGGGGGCGGTGCGGGGAGGTGGAGGGGGGGCCGCGAGAAGTTGCGGGGAGCTGCCCGGGGGAGTGTCCGGACAGCCCATAGCATACAGCAGCGGTGTGCTGCCGCTGCTCCTGTTCCACGGAGCTACGGCAGCAGATCATTGCTGTATGAGTCGTTTGTCTTTCAACATGTTTGAAAGACAAACAACGCAACGATCAGCTGACATGAACGATGTCGGCTGATCGTTGCCTTCTATTCCACGGGACGATTATCAACTGCAACAGCCGGATAATCTTTCTGTGGAATAGGGCCTTTAGGGAGACCCCCAACTTCAGTATACTGCATTAGATCTAGGACACAACCGTTGAGCTGTATATATGGCTAGCAGCTGCTGTACATCTCTTATGGTTTGTGACAGTGTATCAGTCTTTAGTCCAGGCAGTTTAGATTGCAGAGCTTTGCCTGGACAGGATACAGTATCCTCCTCCGCTGAGAGCAGGTTCCTCTACTTATTACAGCTCAACATTTTAACAACAAACAGGACCTCACCCAGCTGGATTCATGCTAAAAATTTAAAAGTTAAGTTTAAGGGGGTTATCCAGTGTTATAAAAACATGGCCACTGTCTTTCAGAGACAACAAGACTCTTGGGTGGGGTTCTGCAACTCAGTTCTTTTGAAGTTAAAGGAGAAGTCTGGGGAAAGTTTTAATTAACCTCTAGACCACACTGGGCGTACAGGTACATCATGGGCCACCTATGGATGTTCAGAGCGGGGCTGCGCGCCGTGGTCCTGGGTGCAGCTTGTAGCCCGGGACTGTGGCTATTTGCGGGCATGGTCCGATTGCCGTGCCCGCTAATTAAGTAATGAGATGCAGCTGTCAAAGTTAACAACTGCATCTGATTACTACTTGCAGCCAGTTCCCTGGTGTCTAGTGGGGGTATCGCCCCCATGCGACGCGATCGCGAAGAGGCGATTCCCGTGTTCTCACCCAGCCAGGGTCTGCGCCGTAATGGAGCTGATCCCAGCTCGGCACTCAAATGCTTACGGCTGCAGCAGCCGAAAGCAATCGAGTGCCTATCTCATTGTTCTATGCAGTATTACTTTACTGCATATATCTCAATGAGAGATCAGTGTACTTATACTAGAAGTCCCCCGGGGGGGGGCTTCTAGTGTAAGTGTAAAAAAAAAAAGAGGTTTTATTAATGAAAAAAAACCCTCCCCTAATAAAAGTTTGAATCACCCCCCTTTTCCCATGTTATAAATATAAATAAATAAACATGTTTGATATCGCCGCGTGAGGGAACTGGGCAGAGGAATCGGAGCAGCACAATGAGACCCTGTTCTGGTCACTGCACTGTCCCGCCATCATTAACCCCTTTAGTGACCGCGCCAGAGACTAGTCCTGATGATCGCACAGTTGCGGGTCTACAGTGTAGCATTTTCAGATTAAGCATTGCAGACATCTGGTTTCCCTGTATGCTTGCCCCCAGGGGGAGTGTTTAACAGCTTGTTACTGCAGCAATGGGTAAAAAATCATCCAGTCTTTAAGAAAATAATAGCTGCTTAGTACATTCAACCTCATCATTCAGGCTGCATTTTACTACACCACCAGATTCAGCTCTGCTACATCTAATGCCTATTCTGGGGTGATGGGATGCACATCAGTGATAAAAAACAGAAACGGATGCAGTCACGGATTGTTTTACATGGATTTAGCTAGCGTACTAAAATCACTGTCCTCAAAAAACACAGGACGTAAGAATGAGGCCTAAGGGTCAAACTAAGTTTAGACTAAGAGCATGTAAATGTAATCATCATTTACTAACATAGTGGTGCCTTGGATTACGAGCATAATTCTTTCTGGGACTGAGCTTGTAATCCAAATCTACTCTTAAACCAAAGCAAATTTTCCCATAAGAAATCATAGAAATGCAGACAATTGGTTCCCCACCCCAAAAATAATGATTTATTATTCTGAATAACATGTAAAACAAATGAAAGAAACATTCAGAAACAGCAGAATATGTGATATTATAAGTTACTGTACAGTAATGGGGAGGATGGGAAACACACAAGGGCTGACAGACTGAAGGGAGCATGAAGGAATGAGCAGGACATATGTGGGCACAGTATAGCAGCACTCTCTGTCCGGGGAGATAGGGGTTACAGCTATGGAGAGATTACCTCCACCGTCCTGTCCCCTGATGTGAGCCCCAGCCTGCAGTGTATCTGCTATGATTTGGAAGGTGAGGGAGACTTCCTGGGTCAGAGTACAGTGCTGTAGACTCCGCTATGTAGACCATTCCCCTCCTCCACTCCCCCTCCCACCCAGTACAGGAAGCTCTTAAACCAAAGCAATGCTCTTAAACCAAGTTACAATTTTGAAAAACTGTGAGCTCTTAAACCAAAACACTTTTAAACCAAGTTACTCTTAAACCAAGGTACCACTGTATGTGTCAATTTGTAAAGATACATAAGGTTTGGAAAAAATGTCTCATCATAGGAAAAACCCTTTGAATGGAACGATTGTGCTGATATAGCTCCTACCGGCGGCAAATAGAGCTCCTACACAGCTCCCTACCATATCAGTGGTATTTTCATTGCTATGTCTAGTTACTGGAAAAACACTTTTTATTACAGCGCGTTTCCAGGAGTGATTATCAATCCCCCCTTCAGAGCATGCTGATAATCAGAGAGCCGTAACTAGACACGGCCAGGACACCGCTCAGGTGATGAGTTCCCGGCTCCCCCCCCCCCCCCCCCCCCGCCATGCATGCTGCAATGAAAGATGCTTTTCCAGTAGCTACACTTTCCAGTAGCTATACTTATGTTCACACTGAGTAAAACAGGATTCCACCTGTCTCAGTGTCCCATAGCCCGTCTATGGGAGAGAGTGCGCTCCTCCGCTGCCACCGCCCTCCGCTTAAAGAAGTGACATGTCAGGGCGGAGGAGCGCGCGCTCTCCCATTCAGAAGCAGTGTCACACTGAGGCAGGCGGGTTTCACACTGATTAAAACTGACAGAATTCTGCCAGTGTAAACATACCCTTACCAATGTAGGGAGCTGTGTAGGAGCTATATCAGCATGGTTGTGCTGACTGGTTCCCTTTAAACTTATGGCTGATATGTATAGAGTGTCTAGAAGATTATTTCCAACAATTGACAATATCACAATACACAATAAGCTTCATATACTGTATGTTTATATTCATAGTTTGTTAATATAGTTAATTCTTCCCATTATTTTTTTTCTGAAATCTATGCTCTGCATTTTTATTTTGTAGATGCAGATAGAGATCCTAAAGAAGCCAAATCATGGAATTCTGGATGATTGACAATAACCATACTGTCCATAGTAGTTCTCATTTAGCACTTGGCTTCACGTCGTCTTTCATATCAGTTGTTTTATTTGGTTCTAACTTTGTCCCTGTAAAAAAGTTTTACACTGGAGATGGTAAGAAAACATAGTTTGTACATTTGACTATTTTTTATGTGTATGTTGGTTTTCATGAACCAGACCAGGGCTCTATAGAAGGCAATGTTTTTTTTTATACTGGCTATGGAAATTCTAAGGCCATACAGATAAAAGGTGATTCAGCCTAGTTCCACATGCCGTATCTCCCAGTTTTTGCATTAAAGTGTAACTGTAATTTATTTATGTCTTTTATGCAGAAATCCATGGTACAATCGATTTTGAGAAACTCTGTAATAGGTCTTATTAGACAAAAAAAAGCCTCCTTCGTTATTCAAAAAGCTGTTTACCACCCCCACCCCCCCTTTATCTGTGCAGTATCAGGCAAATTTGTCTTCATTACAGAGGAGTAAAGTGAAAACGGGTTTGCCGCGTGCATTATAACCTATGGAAGGGGGAGGGGCAGAGGGAGATGAGTGAGCAGGGAGAACAGACAAGAAGTTGTATAGTTTGCAGACTGGGCACATAAAATGTTTGATTCAGAGGTCAAACAGGTCAGGGCTTATCTGGGATCTTGGTGAGAGAAGACTGCAGGATGGGATGTTTTTTTTGTACAGCCCTGCTTTTCTCCTCTCAATTGTCACTCATCCCCTCCCCCATAACCCCTCCCTATAATGGACACAGAAATCCTGCTTCTTCTGATGTGTGTGTGGGTACAGAAGGAAACTCTTTTGCTTATTAAAACCTATTACAGAGTTTCTTAAAATCGCTTGTACTATTGATATTTGATTTCTAAAAAATAACATTTAAATAACAGTTACCGCTTTAACTATATATTTTCTAGGAATTTTTATTGTTATATGTCCTGTCAGGTACACTTTGAGGCTATGTTCACACTACGTAAAACTACTGGGCAACAACGGCCGTAGTTTTTGTGCAGCGGAACACAGCCTATTAAGCAATGGGATCCCGTCCAGAGCGTACACACATCGTATACGCTCCGGCCGGGATCTGTGCGGCCCCGCAAATAACTGACATGTCAGTTTTCTGCGGCTGGAATTCAGTGAAACAAGACCTGTCAGTTCACATCAGGCTCTGGCCGCTCGCTTCACTGTGTGCTATGGTAAGCTCTGATGCGGTCGCACGCTGATGCGCCCGCATCAGAGCTCTGCAGCCAGAAAGATCACCCGGCCGGTACTTAAGTACCGGCCGAGATGATCCGGCCAGAGACCGGCCGTTCCATGACCTCGGCCGGGTCACGGAACGGCCGGTCTCATACGTTGTGTGAACATAGCCTAAAAGTGTAAGGGCATAATTCCTCACTGAATCCTTGTGAAAGTGATGAAATGTCAATTCTTAAAGTGAAAATTTAATTCTTGTTAGATTCCTTATTGAAATAGGGCTTTTTGCTATGGAAAACCTTTTGAAATCTTAAAATAAATTACTTAGTGTGTCTGTAATCATGTGTGTCTGTAATCATTGCTGCACACAGAGATGTGCTCCTCCTCTTAGTGTTTCCATTAGGGCAATAGTGGTTAGTTTGTTGTTGTTTATAAGAAATCCCACTTTAGGGTAGCTTCACACGGGCGGGCTCGCAGCGAGATTCTCGCTGCGAGCCCGGCAGGTCCTGTCAGTTTCCATAAACTACATACTTGCTGCGGACCGCAGCGAGTATGTAATTGTACCGCGCTTAACCCCTTCTACTCCCGCCCGGCTCCCCCGCTGTAAGCAGCATACATTACCTGTCCTTGCTGCACGGGTCCGGCGTCCTGCTCTCCCGCCCGGCCAATCAGTGGCTGCGGCTGGGCAACACACTAATTGGCCGGACGGGAGAGCAGGACGCCGGACCCGAGCAGCAAGGACAGGTAATGTATGCTGCTTACAGCGGGGGAGCCGGGCGGGAGCAGAAGGGGTTAAGGGTGGTATAATTACATACTCGCTGCGGTCCGCAGCAAGTATGTAGTTTATGGGAACTGCCAGGACCTGCCGGGCTCGCAGCGAGAATCTCGCTGCGAGCCCGCCCGTGTGAAGCTACCCTTACTCAGTTAATAATTGCTGTAGTAGCTAAATTGAAGTTGGGCAAGTGATGGACTATTGGCTTCAGATACCCCTCAGCTGTTTTTGCCTACAGGTCATCCATTTTTTTCTTTAATGCATTAATGTGGACCCTTGTATAGGGCATATGAAAATTGTCTGTGCTAAAATGTAAAAAAAAAAGGGTTTGAATGTGCTTGAATTGCTTATCACCATCATTGATTGATTTCTTTACTTTAATCTTTAGGCATGTTCTTCCAGTGGGTTCTTTGTGCAACCATATGGATAGTGTCTTTAGTGGTCAATTTAATTCTCAATTGTCCTAAATTCTGGCCTCTTGCTATGGTTGGAGGCTGTGTTTGGGCTACAGGTAAGACATTTTTTTTTTATTTTCATTCTATTTCTGGTACGTGCTCTCTGTTTTTAAACAAACACTTTTTTAGCCCAAACTTTGGTTATCATCTCACCTATAAGTCATAAGTAATTTTCTATTGAATAATGAAAAGCCCAGAAGGATACTAGCTATAAAAACTGACATATATATCCCCCTAAACAAAACAACAAAGTAATCAGTGCATGGACTATAATCTTTATTAGTCTATCCACAAACAAAAACAACCCATAAAAACAAATCAATAGAGGTGTGAAGTCCCACTTATCCACATATAATGCAATCACAATACATAGTCCGACCATGTCTCGACCACTATCTTATACATCCTAAAAATAAATTTCCAAATGGTACACGATTAAGGAGACGTACATGGAGGAGAAAAGAAGATCACCAGATGGCTGGTCACATTATGTAACAAGTGTGGAAAAGGAGAACCCCATCTTAGACCCCGAAGCATGTTTCGCCCTTATCGGCTTCCTTGCGGTGAATAAACAATTTGGTAGTATATTATTTCATTGAATATTTTTTTGTCTTTATACCATGCCTTTTAAATTTCCTTTACGAGTGCACAAAGAAAATAATGTAGTCGCCACCATGACCCAGAAAAGCTTTTCTTTGTCTCGTGTTCAAACAATTGTTCTTCATATCAAGAAAACACAATGTTCTATTGTGCTTAAAGAGAACAAAAAGTACATCCACCCAGCTAATGATTAGACCCAGATCAGTTATGTAGTTAAAGGGGAACTCCAGGTAGAGGTTAAAAAAATTCCAGTTTTGAAACTACTAAAATTCCATTTGTTTTGGGGGGTTTTGTTCTGTTTTGTGTTTCTGCACTTCCTGGTTGAGCAGTTGTACACAGTACTAAAGGTTCCAGAATGCAATGCTTTTCCTTAGCTGCCCATTCCCCGCCCAAATCTGTTGCAGAACATCTGGACTGTGTTCACACATTGCAGTTTCATTGTGTAACTGAATTATTTGTGGTCCCACCCACACAGCACGCTGTATTCTCTACCTGTAACGCTGATATTGGAATAAAGTAGAGAACTTTTAGATTTTTTTTCTTTTTATTTCCACGCACATATTATGATCAAGCATCTTTTATCTTTGAAGTTGAGCCGCACAAAAAGGCTCTGATCTTCTCTGCCGTTTAACATCATTTACTTGTGTTACTGCATCATTTTTGTGAATACGCTGCAGTACTGCAATGACACTCCAACATGTGTGAACACAGCCCTAATTTCACTGCACACTTCATCAGCGAAATCAGTGCAACACCTGCTTCTGGCTAGTTAGAGATGGTGGATTACTCAGGGGATTGGGGGATCCAGTCAAGCCTCCTGGGACATCACGCCCTGCCCCCTGTCTGCATCATCAGCCTGATCTCAGCAAACACACACAATGTGAGACAGAGGCATGGAAGATTTGTCTCCTAAGGGGGATAGCAGAAGGAGCAGGAGACAATGTGAATTGGCACAGGGGCCATTTTTTTTCACTTCCCGGTTTCTATTAGCTACCAGTGTGGCTGAGCCGCACAGATACGGTAATACATTGTATAGACACATCTATAAAACTTTTTATGTACTTTTAATAGAAAACAAGTTTTCCTCTCCTTAGTTCCCCTTTAAGACATGTACATTGTGGAATATGCTTAGGAAGATTCCGAATTTGCATATGATTTTCTTTTGATTAACAGAACCATATCTTTGCTTCTGCTAAATATATGTATGTGTATGTATGTATATGTATATACACTATATATTTACTCTTGCAGCCAGGAAATATAATAGTTATGCACAATTACAGGGTGTAGGGAACATTAGCTTTGCATGAAGCAGCAGCATGCAAGCTTGACAGTTGTTCTTGTGATCAATAAAGCACCCCGTGATCTAATATTTAACATATAACCCAGGGGTGTCAAACTCAAATACACAGTGGCCCAAAATTTAAAAATTGGACAATTTATTGCTGCATTCGCACTTTAATAATTATCAAGGTGGGCCCACGACTGTCAGAGCAGCATGCTGTGTTCCTGGCACTATCAGTGGTGTGTGTCTCCCAGTGCTGTGCACTATGATAAATGATATGATGATATTATTGAACCCCAACCCATGTAATAGCCAACCCCCTCAATATTGTCCCAGGTAGTAGCCAACCCAACCAAAATTGCCCCACATATTAGCCAGCCCTCCCAATAGTGCCCAAATAGTAGCCAGTCCCCCAAGTGTCCCATATAGTAGCCAGCCCTCCCCAATAGTCTCATATAGAAGTCAGCCCCTAGAACAGAGTTGTTAAAGGGAGCCTGTTACCCATGGACGGCCCCCCGAATGCACCCTACCCCTGTATACAGTCCCCCATACTTACCTCCATCCTGCCGTCCCACTCCTGATGTCAGTCCCACTCATCTTCTCATGTAAGTATGGGGGGGTCGTATCCAGGGTTGGGGTGGGTTTGGGTGGCTGTCCAGGGGTGACAGGTTTTCCCATTAGCTTGGACTTGCCCCTTTCTGCGGCCCAGAGGCCACAGGAGGCGCCCAGCGCAGGAGACATGTGTGATGACGTCACTGCACTGCAGGCATCAGGACACTGCTCACATACTCCTAGGCTGCAGGCTAAAACAAACTGCCTGTGGCTTACAAAATGATAATATGGGCGGTCCGATCAGCTGTCCGGACCACCCATATTATAATCTAATGCGATGGTGGGCCAAATGTAATTCAAACTCTGATTTGACTGGGGGGCCAAAAATAATGGCACTGCGGGCCAGAGTTTGACATGACTGATCTAACTGTTGCATAGGTGGTAACAGAGCTGGATGATTAACCAAATTAATTCAATTAATTCGCCCTTAACTTGTAAATCGATTACATTTTTTTTTTCTTCTGAAACTTGCAAATAAAGCAGTGGCACTCAGGGCGGTTACCGGCGGAATCCCCCGCCCCTGTATGACGCGGCTCCATTGATTTTTCTGAAGCCCCGTCATAGAGGGGGCCGGGCCGGCCCGCCTCCTGTGCTTCAGCTCCGGCCCAGGACACGTGCATAGAATGGCGCCGTACATGGGAACCGGGCCGCAGTTCAAAAATCGGACTGCGGCACCGGCTTCCCCGTGACGGCGCTGATCTATCCCTGGGTCAGATTAAGAGAATGTACCTGATGGTACATCCTTTTTAACTGTTTGCGGGGAACTACAGGGGAATTTACTATTTTGGGACACTGATGTGTCACTATTGGGGGAATTAACTATTTGTAGGTCACTAGTGGGGTTATTAACCACTAGGGGGGGAATTTACTATTTGTAAGGCACTATTGAGGGAATTAACTACTATATGGGAGCTATTATGGGAATACCTACTACTCTGACAGTGCCAGGAACACCACACATCACTCAGTGACAGGAATTCCAATGTACAGAAATGGGGTAAGGAGGGGAGAGAGAGCTACCACAGGAAGAGGAGGTTAAGAGTAGAATCATGCTAGTGTGTGTGTGTGTGTGTGTGTGTGTGTGTGTGTGTGTGTGTGTGTGTGTGTGTAGGCTGCCAGGTGGGTTATGGAGAAAGAAGTGCTGCACTGTGGGGCTGGTTTACAGGTGGAGCAGTATGTGGTAATGGGTTACTGCAAGTGAAGCAGTATGTCTTTTCTGTACTGTGTTGGCGGTGTACTAAAGGTGAAGCAACATTTATTTCTGCTCTGGGATATTATGTGCACTACCTGGTGGTATCTGGCGCTTCATAGTGGTATATGTTTGTTGGTGAGGCCCGAGCATCAACATGGATTGCCGGGTGAGGCCCGAGAACAAAAAGTTTGAGAAGCACTGCTCTATAGTGACCACAGATTGTATGGATGTTTCTGGCTCCTGACTGAGAATACTTGATATAACAGCAGAACAGCGTTTGCAGCTCTGGAGATCCTGTGGTGTGTTCAGGGATGTATCAGCATTGGCAAATGTCCATGTATATCACCACAACTACTTCTCCCTCTACTGCTGTTTAAAAAATTGAGATTTAAAACGAGAATAATTTTTTTTTTAAATGGAGTTTTAATTTTTTTGGCCATATCGCCCAGCCCTAGGTGGTAATTGTGGCACACCCCAGGTTTAATTGATTTCAGGAAACCCTCTTAAGAAACAAGCATACTTATGAGGAAGGTCTGTGCTTCTCTGTAATCATGTTTCATCGTTCCAGGTAATATTACAGTCGTTCCAATTGTAAAGACAATTGGACTTGGTTTAGGCCTTCTTATTTGGGCATCCACAAACCTTCTGACTGGCTGGGCAAGTTCAAGGTACAGATATCTTATGATTTATTATATGATACCGTAGATAAATTATAATATTTTTGCTCTGTTGCGGCACTGGACTATAATAAAGGCAGTAAATCCGGATCAGTACAAGAGTAGAATAATGGATCTACAGATAACTTTTTTTCTCTACATCATATCTCTATGTGAACTGTACTTTGGTTTTCAAAGGGGAACTTGTACTTTAGAGGGGTTTTGCATGCTATTTAATGCTATGCTCTGCGGCCAGACACTGACCTCCAGCATTATATGGCTTAGCTTCCTTCTTCTGCTGCATTGTATTGCTGAATGCATGTAACAGAAACCTTCTGGATTTGTATTTGCAGGTTTGGATTGTTTGGAATTAACCCTGAAGAAGTAGAAAGGCCGTATTTAAACTATGCTGGAGCAGGTCTTTCAGCATTGAGGTATGCGCTGTCATCTTTGGTTACATCATTCACTTTTATAAAAGTGTTTATGGAAAGTGACTGATATTTTTCTTATATTATTAAGTTAAATGCAATCATGGCCCTTTACTTACCCATTACCTTACTATTTACTTCACTTTACTTACTATTCTTTTTATTTACTTAAAGTGGTGACTGTCAGGGCCTTATGATCTATGAGATCAATGGATGAATAAAGGTTCCTACACACCTTCAATAACCGATGGTTGAACAATTGTCTGTCCGTCAGTTATCTCCCCTGACATCCCTCCATCTTCCCCATACACAGAAACATATGGGGAAGGGATTAAGCCAGAGATCTCTGGCTGTGGCTTATCCTTCCCAGAACAACGGGGTTGGTGGTGACTTTCTATCACGCCTGAACCCTATGTTTACTGACATCATCTGTCGGTGAGAACAGTTGGTAGAGCCCCTTACACCTTATACTGATGGCTGAACCTGCCACGGGCGATGGGTATGGCTGACTAAAGTATAATGTGTATGGGGTCTTTTAGTGTTTGCCCATTCATTGGCTGATCTCTGGTCCATTACATTGGGCAGTAATCAGCCCATTTGGCTGGTAATTGCTTTGTGTGAACGGTCCTTTACATTTTCTCTGGTGGCAGTAGACTGCTAGAAACCTCTATGTCTTTCCAGGGGATTTGTACTCTATATAAAAAAAATTCTATGAGGATAAAAGTAGCCTTTGATATATGTCCCTAAACATATTTCTAAGGGAATAACAACCATAACTAAATGTTGTATGTATTTAACAAGAATATTTTTTCACTGAATACTGGTAAATCTGTTTTTGATTACCTTAATCTGTTTTTCCAGGATAATCTAATCTTCTGATATGTCCCTATATTGCTTGGGGTGCTGAGGATGAAAGCAAGTTTCTTACCTTCATCCTCTGCACCATTTTTGGGATATTAGCAGTTTATTTAATCTGCTAATTGGGATGACATTTTGGGGTGGGCCTGCCTCCCCGGCCAGCCCCTGGGGTTGGTATTTCCGCCCCTAGTGAACCAAAACACCTCATTAGCATAGAAGATAAACTGTAAATATCACAGAAACGGCGCCAAGAATGAAGATAAGAAATGTACCTTCTTTCTCAGCACCCTGAGCGCTATAGAGAGATATCAGGAGTATAGATTCTTTTAACCTGCTGATAATTTCCCTTTAAAAGTGGTGGAAAAACTCCCTTTACAGCTACACAATACTCATTAGTAAATTGTCTTTTTTTTTTTTAAATATGAAACTTACATGTGATTTTCAAAATATCAATGTTCCAAATCTTTTCAAATGTACAATTTGTATTTGCTTTTTAGTGCAATTATTTTTCTATTTGTGAAAACTGAAGTAAATGCTCATACCCCAGAGTCAGAAACAACCCCAATTCTAAGGAGTAGTGTACGTATTCTATGGTATCCATTCTATTACATTTTAGCAGCTTGTTAACAATAGGCTGTGCCAGTCAACAAGTATTTCTATCTAGACTTTTTAACTGGCGCACCATATTTTTAGTTACTTATTTTGGTAAAAGGTTTTGTTCGTTTTATTTGAATTAAATTCACCTTTTTAACTTGTAACTGTCACCAGTACTACCCATCTCTTTGTTAGCAAAAAAGATGTGCCCCATAGACTAACATTATGAGGCCGTCTTGTCACATTACACAGAGCCAGGGAATGTAAGATCTGAGTTTTTTTTTCTCCTGGCTTGTTACAATCGGTCTAGGTCTGAGTTTTCAAATGAAAATTTGTATGCTTACTGTGCTTCTTAAAGTAGAAATGACACTGCAGAACCTATTTACACTGTTTACGTAAACTGAAGCTACACTGAACATCAATGTAACATACCAATTTTACTCAGACATTATCCAGCCTTTATGCTCAGGATAAGCAGTTGTTTGAAGAAGCTGATGCAACAGCTGTAGCTTCTTCAGTGTCTGCTTGTATGTACAGTACTTGCAAATTTTGTATATGTTTTATAGCGGCAGTGCAAGGTATTGCAATGTTCTCCTGTTCCATTGAACAAGACTACAATGCAGTACCTTGTGCCACCACTAAATACGGCCTTTACAGGTACAAGCCAGCTCAGAACCGGTGTAAAATTAAAGAAGCTTCAGCACTGGCATAAGAGTTATAGACTCTTTAAGCAGCCTATTGTCAGGGTGCCAGAAGTCAGCCCCCCAATCAATCTAATATTCATGATGACCTAAGTGTAGGACCAGTTATTTTGGTTTATTGACACCAAGTGGACATCTTGAAAAATTTAAGTAGAGTATATATAAAACTATGAATTAATCTTTACCTACATAATAAAAAAAAACCTCTTATAACCCAAACCTAGAAAACAAAAGCCACTTCTGATACTATGAAGACATTTAGGAGACTTTTTGTTACTTTATCAAAATGTAGTCGACTTTATTTTATCTGATTTTTTTTTTTTCCCCTGCAGGTCAACGGCGAGGAAGACACTGTTACAGATGAATCATGGGTAGACAAATTATCACCTTTACAAAGGCGAATAATGTAAGCAAGCAGTAGAATGTGTCAAATCAGCACCATAGTTAGATGTACAATAGCTGAGCTGCAATCTGGGCAGGAAACGAAAACATAGAGTGACGTCTGCAGAGTTGTAAAGAGGTGGTCAATATGAACCTTTCCGTCATTACTGCGTTTTAACCCTTTAAGGACGGAGCCAGTTTTCATTTTTTTGTTTTTGGTTATTTCTCCTCGTATTTAAAAGGCCATTGCGCTAGCATATTTTCCCCTACAGACCCCTACAACAATATGCAACTTGTTTAACTTTTATTTTATTTGACGGCTTTTAAAAAATTAAAACCTTTTTTTAAAAAAATGAAATGTATTCAAAATTGCTCTATTCCCATCCTTAACGCTTTTATTGTTTTGTCTATGGGGCTGTGTGAGATGTAATTTTTTGCACCATGATCTGTACTTTCTTTTGGTACCTTGTTTGCGTATATGCGTATTATTAATTTTTTTCTGGATTTGATGTAAACAAAAATGCTTACGCCGTTTACCGTTCAAGATTAGGAATATGATAATTTAATAGTTTGGGGCGATGATGCATGCGGCTAAATACATGCGGTCCCCAACTGCATATAGCAACCTGGGACCACACGCTGCAGAGAGGGCTCGCATCGGGAGCCCTCTCTGTTTACCCTTAATGGCCGCAGGACGAGTGTTCTCATCTTGCCCCGTTAAAAGGTTAAGTGGCTAAGTTACATGGATAAAAATCACACTGCATACAGTGGCAGTCTTTGGCACCAAGCACCCCAAGCGAACGCTTGGGGCCCCCAACATCCAGGGGGGCCCCCACGCCCCGCTCTTGTGCTCGAAACCGCTGGACAGGGCCGCTGCCCCGCTCGCTGCTGCCATCTGAGCTGTAACTATGAGCAATCGTAATGAGCGCTCATAGTTACATGCAGCAGCACTGACAGGGCAGGAGACATTGGCTCCCTTCCTGTCAGTCACTCTTGTGGCCGCAGGAAGGGTTTTCCCTGCAGTCACAAGTGGCAGCTTTGTCCTTGTGGTGCCGGCACTCCAGTGACATCACTGGAGCATCGGCGCCAGGACAAGGGGAGTGCGGCCTCTTGTGATCACAGAGAAAACCCTTCCTGCGGCCACAAGAGTGAAGAGAAGAGGAGACGCCCGGACCCAGGTGAGTATAAGTGTTTGTTTTATTGTGTTATATACTATATGGGAGGGGGAGCACACAGGGGTCTGTTTAACTGGTGGAGCGCACATCGGGGGTCTATATAAGTGGGGGGAGCACACAGGGGGGCTATATAACAGGGGGAGCACACAAGGGGGCTATAGACTACTGGGACTTCACAGAGGGGTCTATATACTACTGGGGGCAGCACACAGGGGGTCTATATACTTCTGGGGGAGCACACAGGGGGCTATATATAACTGGGGGAACACACACTATATACTACTACTGGGGGAAGCAAACAAGGGGAATATACTACCAGGGGCAGGACACAAGGGCTATATACTATTGGGGGCAGCACACAAGGAGTATATATTACTGGCGGTAGCGCACAAGGGGTATATACTACTGGGGGCAATACACAGCGGTCTATTGTTTTGAAACGCGTGTTGAGGGGGGGGGGGCCCAGACATAACTTTGCTTGGGGCCCCAGAAATGCCAAGACCGCCCCTGACTGCATAGTGTCCAACCAATCAGCTGTATACAGTGCATGCTAGTTGAATAGTATATTGTGGGTTATCACTGTTTCAGTTGCTGCAGTCACAAAAGTATAAAATGTACAGATTCTTTTACCATAATGGTGGAATCAAATGCAATTTTTTTTCATCCACTTCAGTTTGTTCAGAGGTCCACACCACTGTGGTTGGTTCAAAAAGTGCATTTGTGACTCCAGCTTCAAATAACTCTTTATTGTAAAAGTCCTATATGGCTTGTTATTATGCTATAACTAATATGGTGGACTTTATAAGCAATATAATAATAAAAATGTAATGATAATTAAAGAGGAGTTGAGGCTCAGTGTTTGTGATACACTCCAGCACACCTCACCACTGCTTCCTCCTCCCTCGTCTTCATGTATAATCAATGCAGCCTGGCCTCCTGCTCGCTCAGTTGTCAGTTAGTATCTGCCAAAACAGTACAGTATAGTATACAGTATAATTGAATCTCTGAGTACAAATAATATGTTGGACCTGTGGTCTAGGGGTAAATCACTTGTTTATAGCCCACCAGAAGTTCTTTCTTTGGTTCGAATCCCATGATTAACATGAAATATATTTATTTTTCATTATTATTCAGGCTAGGTTCACACTACGTATATTTCAGTCAGTATTGTGGTCCTCATATTGCAACCAAAACCAGGATTAAAAACACAGAAAGGCTCTGTCCACACACAATGGTGAAATTGAGTGGATGGCCGCCATATAACAGTAAATAACTGCCATTATTTCAATATAACAGCCGTTGTTTTAAAATAACAGCAAATGTTTGCCATTAAATGACGGCCATCCACTCAATTTCAACATTGTGTGAACAGAGCCTTTCTGTGCTTTCAATCCACTTCAGTCAATACTGACTGAAATATACGTAGTGTGAACCCAGCCTCAAAGTGCAAAGAATTCTCGATCAGGTCCAAATTAGTTTAGTACTTTTAACACAAAGATGAGAAAAAAAAAAAACCTGTATATTTTCTATCTCTGTATTAAAAAACTAATTTAAAAACTAATTTGGACCTGATTGGGAATTCTTTGCATTTTTAAAAATGATTCAATAATGAGAAAAATAAATAATTATATTTCATTTCCATCTGGGGACTCGAACCGAAGAAAGAACTACCGGTGGGCTCTAGACAGGCAATTTACCCCTAGACCACAGCACCAACACGTTTGGGCTAAGAGATTCAATTATATCTGAGTGTTTTTTTCAGACATAAGCTACAAAGGACTGATTTGCAATCAGAGACACTAAATCACAGCTGAGCGAGTGGGAGACTGGGCAGTATTGATTATTAATAAAGCAGAGGGAGGAAAAAGAAGAGGTGAGGTGTGCTAGAGTGCGGCATAAACACTGAGGTGCAACTCCTCTTTGACTCTTCATTACAGTAGGAGACGAGAAATTATGCATAATCCTCTCCAGACAAATTACCAAAAGCTACATGTTCACCAGGGGACTGCCAGCTACAGCACAGTTCCCTTTAAGAATGTGGAATTACATCTTTTGAGGAGTCTTAGAAAAAAAATTAGTAATGTCCTTGCTTAAAGGGAATCTGTCACAATTTTATCCTGCCTTAAATGAGGGCAGCATAAACTAGTTACAGAAATGCTGAACAGATTGGTGTATTACTTTTTTTTTCAGCTGTTCTCCTAATATGTAGGAGAATAGGATTCTTGCCACATCACTACCCCCCCCCCCCTCCAGCTGCTGATTGACAGGTGACTGCCTATATACAGCATAGATAGATAACTAACAATCAGCAGCGGCTGGGTGGAGTTTTCTGCCTCTCAAAAATATCCAGGACTGCTGGGCTCATGCTTATAATGGAAAGGACTACTTATTGTTCATGTTGTTCAGAAGTATTTCTCTGGATCAGCTGCACAGAGCAAAGTGATATGTCATTCTGTTCAGATTCTTTGTCACAAGTTTATGCTACCCTGAGATAGGACAGTATAAACCTACTGACAGAGTCTCTTTAATAAATATTTGGATAATAGACCTTTGCTACAGAATTGCTTGTAATGCAGTGTAATAGGTAAGCAATAAGGTTCTCCTTGATTTTTCACTTTATATGTAAGACATCAGTTCCTTATTTTATCTTTTCTGTCTGTAACAGAGGGTCAGCAATGGCAGTAGTAGCCGGAGTTCTCTATGGTTCCAGCTTTGTTCCAGTTCTTTATATCAAAGACCACAGTAAGAATAATGAAAGCATATATGCTGGATCAAGTCAGTTTGGTAAGAGAACTGTTAATCAAATCTTGCATAATTCTGTTTTTTGTGCCTTTGTTTATAGTAAAAAAAAAAATGACACTTACAATTTTTTTTATGTTCCTCTGTCCTGTAAGAATTATGGGGAAAAATAAACTTTGCAGCATAAATGTATTTTGCTTTGATCTTTCTTGGTTCTGGGCACTAACTTGATGTGTGGGAATGAAGACCAGTAAAGGGCATCCCATAATGATTAAATGGGTGACTAATCCACTATTCAATTGCAATACCAGATGTAATTTTGTATGCGGTGGTAAATTACTACAAACCTGCTTTATAAGTGTTCACTGCCTCGATGATGATGATATTGTGAGTGGAGAAACATTTATACCTCCTGCTTTCCTTTACAGAACCTCAGGTACGATTATTTCGGAAGTTGCTGAAATATGTTCTTCTTTCTTTCAGATCTTGATTATGTATTTGCACACTTCAGTGGAATATTCCTCACTAGCACTGTATACTTTCTTATTTACTGTGCTGTCATGAAGAACAATCCCAAGGTCTACCCAAAAGCCATACTGCCTGGTACGTTTAGGGGGGGGGGGGGGATACAAATTTTGGGGGGCACAGACTTTAGGAGATATCTGGACTTTTCAAGGAAACTTTAGAAGGTTTGCCATCCTGACTGTAAAATACATAGAACTTATTTGATTTGGCATTAAGCTCAGTGTCGACATTTAGGTGTTAGCACTCCTAAATGTCTTTTAATTTTGTAATGAGATTTAAAGCAAAATAGCTAGCCTTTGAGTATAATTTATTTTTCCTATTCTATATTTTTAAAACTTTTGACTGCTTATTTTGTCACGGTTTTAGATGCAGATCAGCCACATTCAGTGCGGCTAATCTGTGTCTTTTTTGTAAGTTAAAGGGAACCAATCAGTCCAATTAGGCTGATTTGGTTCTCTGAAACACTGTATAAAGCTCCTGTGCAGCTTGTGGCACATACTGGCTGCAGCAGCAGCTTTTAAAGGGGTAGTGCGGCAGTAAACAATTATTCACAGAATAACACACATTACAAAGTTATACAACTTTGTAATGTATGTTATGTCTGTGAATGGCCCCCTTCCCCGTGCCCCACCACCCCCACCCGTGTACCCGGAAGTGTGGTGCGCTATACATACCTGTCATGTGCCGACTCGTCTCCAATCTTCAGTCTGCGATGTCTTCTTTGGACGGCCCGGCCGAATCCCTCCGTGCGTCCTGAGTGCCGGCCGCCCTCTTCAGCGTCATCAGATGCTGAGCCGCGATTGGCTGAGCACAGTTATGCTCAGCCAATCGCGGCTGAGCAGCCCATGACGCGGCAGAGGGCGGCTGGCACTTAGGACGCTCGGAGGGATTCGGCCGAAGACGACATCGCTGACTGAAGATCGGAGACGAGTCGGCACGTGACAGGTATGTATAGCGCACCACACTTCCGGGTATACGGGTGGGGGTGGTGGGACACAGGGAAGTTGTATAACTTTGTAATGTGTGTTATTCTGTGAATAATTGTTTACTGCCGCACTACCCCTTTAACCACTTATTCATCACTTCCACAACAAGGCAATGGACTACCAGAATAGGTTGTCTCTCAGTTTTGCAGTGTATTATAGAAGTAACCAATTCATTTATCCATAAAAAATCTAAAGCAAAAAAAAAACACACAAAAAAACAGTCCCTCCTTTTTTTCCCTTGCAAAATACTTTAAAGATTTTTTTATAAGGCACACGAAACATACAATACATAATAAAACACAATCATGTCATAGGCATCACAAAATAATACCAGTGGAAAAAAAACTCCAAATACCTGAGGAAGACGCTAGTGCAGTGTCGCGTTGTTTAGATGTGTATTGTATGATCAAAAGTTTTCTTCCTCATCCATTCTGGTTGGCTTTTAGAATTGTCTCATGTTAATGGGCTATTATTGGTTACCTTTGAAAATAACATTGACGTTTTTAAAGTTCTCTTTCTGAGTATTCAAGCGTATCATCTTCACCCCGTTACTGCTCTGAATAACAGGTTGGTGGTTTGTGGGTCTTAATATTCTTCACAGGGTTCAATTTAAGCAAACTAATTTGCTACAGTATTCCAAATTGTAAGCTAGTTATGAGCTAAATCAAGCTATAATCAAGCTATAATCCCCATGAAAAACGGCAAATTGTAGAGCTGATACAGCAAAAGAGCCAGTAGTTGGAGCGTTGCATGTTCTACTAATCCAGCTTTTCCTCTAAGAATTTAGAAAATGAAGTAGTTAATGTTTGTAACCCAAGTCTACATTCTTCTATGTTTTAAAGGATTTATCTCTGGAATCCTATGGGCAATCGCCAATTGCTGCTGGTTCCTGGCCAATAACTATCTAAGCGCAGTGGTCAGCTTCCCCATAATAACCGCGGTCAGTAGTTTCTTCATGATAAATGTAAAGATAATGCATAAATCATGCAGTAGAAATGTGTCTGCTTAATGTCAAGCATTCAGTTATTCAGTAAGATGTGACCTTAACTGCATATGGTATCGGCAGGGTCACTGAGCCATTAGGTATCTTGATAAAATAGTAACACATTTTGTTGTTAAAGGAATTATTCTAATTGTGGCTGTTTGTGTTTATGTAACTGAAAAGTTAACATTTTCCCAGATAGCTTTGATTCATTTGCATTAAATGAAAAAGGCTGGATTTATTAGGCATTCTTTATTAGGACGTGATTCAGAGAGCTTGCAGAGAAGTTACATACAGATGTTAGTAAATCTGTTTCTTGGAGAGAACTTGCATTGCTATCTATATAGTTGTCACACATTATATAGAAATATACACAAACACCACTACAGACACTAATGGAAGTATTCCAGTATCTGTGTTACCTAATGATTTCTTCCTTAATGTTACTACAGGGCCCTGGATTGATTGCTGCACTTTGGGGTGTCCTAGTCTTTAAAGAAATAAGGGTAAGGTGTATCCTTCCAATTCTGATATACTGTCATATGTAGTTGGCAAATCTGTAGATCAAGCTGTGCCTTATCCTGTGAGTGTTCTGCACGTTCTCCCATATGAAGCCATGGCTCATCTTTGAGCAGCGGGTATGGCCAACAAAAGTATAAGGCATATGTTGACCTTTACTTTTCATTAAACCGTTAAAGGGAACCATTCACCCCGTGGCCCCCGTTAGAAACAGACAAACAGTTACATAAAGGTCAATATACTTACCATATCGCTCCCGGTCCCGTCCCGGATCTCGTTGTTGACACGGAGAAATCACCGATTCTTCTTCTCCCGCCCATTATGGTAATGAGCTGAGATGAGTCCAACGTCCATAGGAAACGACGGACGAGTCCAACTTATTCATGAGGTCCTCTTCTCGTCGCCGCCCATCCACGCCTCCTGGAACTTGATTGACGTCTTCAGTCTTCAGTCTCCTCACGAATTCCCGCGCAGGCGCCGTTGCGAAGGTCTCGTCATCTCTTCTGCGCCTGCGCGGTAAACAGGATACGTGCTTGTGACGTTCCTGTGTACCGCGCATGCGCGAAGTCCAACACGTCACTTCAGCTCTGACAATCGGCGCACGCGCAGTAAACATTGAAGCTGTGGAGCGGCTTCAATTGTGAACTGCGCATGCGCCGAAAACGACCGTCACGGCGCCTGCGCGGGATCCGGCGAGAAGAAAGAAGACGAGGAGGAAGAAGACCCGGCGTCAATCAAGTGTCGGAGGCGGGGAGAAGGCTGGACTTCGGGCCAGCGGCGCTCATTACCATAATGGGCGCGAGAAGAAGAATCGGCGATTTCTCCGTGTCAACAACGAGATCCGGGACGGGACCGGGAGCGATATGGTAAGTATATTGACCTTTATGTAACTGTTTGTCTGTTTCTAACGGGGGCCACGGGGTGAATGGTTCCCTTTAAGAAAAAATATTAACTGGAACTTTAATGGTGCGTTCACACCTACAGGATCTGCAGCTGATTTTCTGCAGCAGATTTCATTTAAATAACTGAACACAGCATCAAATCTGCTGCAGATCTGCTGCAGATCCTGTAGGTGTGAACGCACCCTAATACTACTTTAAATTGGTGTAACTTGTTTTTTCAGTATATGTAAAATGTAAATTTTTAACATTTTTTTTCTTTCTTTTTTTTTCTAGGGATTAAGAAACTACTTGCTGCTGATACTGGCATTCTGTATTGTGCTCTCAGGTTCTCTCCTAACAGCTTTCTCCAAGACGTGATTTAGCCACTAGGTGGTGCTGCTCATGTTCTTATTTGTTACATTTGCAGACTGCACCATGTCTTTATGTTTACTTAGATTTTTTCTATGATGTTTAAATTTCTGTTAAAATATACTGTACATACTTTTATTACTGTGCACTCTATGTAATTATTTCATCAGATGCCTGTCTATTTCTTTATTTTTCTGTATCCACTTTTATTGTGTACTGAGTCCTTTTCAGTGTGGGTGACATTCACACATAAATATGAGTGCAGTAAAATCCATGGGATATGTTTAGGGAGCGTCTTAAAGGGAAACTAGGATGAAAGTAAGTTTTGTACCTTGATCCTCAGCACCATTTTTGTGTTCTTTGTAGTGTAATCCATATGCTGATGAGGCTTATTGGGGCACTGGAGACTGGACTCCATGCACCAATCCAACTCGGCCCCTTCTAATGAATATTCACCCAGCACTCTGCAGTGATGTGTGGCGGAGTGGTGTCACTACAGATTTTAGCGTAACAGTTAGTCCTACCCATAGTGCACCACACCACCTCCTTAGCCTATGGAGTAAACGTGAGGCTGGGTTCACGCTACGTATATTTCAGTGAGTATTGTGGTCCTCATATTGCAACCAAAACCAGGAGTGGATTAAAAACACAGAAAGGATCTGTTCACACAATGTTGAAATTAAGTGGATGGCCGCCATTTAATGGCAAATATTTGCTGTTATTTTAAAACAATGGCTGTTATATTGAAATAATGGCCGTTATTTACTGTTATATGGCAGCCATCCACTCAATTTCACCATTGTGTAGACAGAGCCTTTCTGTGTTTTTAATCCACTCCTGGTTTTGGTTGCAATATGAGGACCACAATACTGAGTGAAATATACGTAGTGTGAACCCAGCCTAAAAGTGCACGGAAACAGTGCTTAAGGTTAAAAATCATGCCTTCATCCTCAGCGTCCTGTGCGCTATAGGGACATATTAGCAAGTTAGATGCTTCTAACCTGCTGATAGTTGCCCTTAATTTTTTTTATTTTGTTTACCATTTATTGTATTAAACATTGGTGATTTATTAACACTACAGTTAAAAGGGTTGTTTTGAGGGACACAAAATGTCTCATCTCTGCTGATCACCTGCACATCCTTCTGCTCTGTCCATAAGAAGGGACAGGTGTAAGTCCCGAGCATTGCATGCCGGCATATTTACATCCAATCACAATATGCAAGAGCAGCACAATGTCAGCAACATAGAGCAGATATTAATCATTGCATGCGGGTGTGGTTTCACTGGCACACAATAATTGGGACCTACACCTGCCCCCTCTCAGGTGGTCTAATTCCAAAATGTGAGAAGATTGAAAGTAAGCATTGGGGAGCAGAAGGAATGAGACCCCTTCAATGTCTGAATTACTTTACTATGCATCTAGTATAACTTTTTGTCATTAATAATATAGTTTATTTTAAATTAAATCAAACTGTAAATCCTGACAAGTGGACCTACAATAGTTCATTTGATTTGTTATAAAGTGCATCATAAAAGATGCGTTTCAAGGGAGCCCTGCCATTCCAGGAGGAAACACTCTGTATGTACCATTATAGCTAATCTCACACTGTCAATACCTGACTAAGGGACGTTAGACCGTGCCAGGACACAAATGAGTGCCGATCAGCAAGTTCAGTGCTCATTTGCAGTGGCTTTACACAGCACGATAAATCAAGCGGCCGGGATTCATGAACAAGGCAGGATTCCGGATCACAAGCAGAGCAGAAGGTTTACACAGAAAGATGTGTGGCCGATAAGGGTAAATGCACATTATGGAACCCTGACAGATCACCCGCCGCGGATTCCGCAGCTTGCGGACACGCGCATCTCCGCTTGTCCCATAGGCTTCATTGTATGGTTTGCCAGATTTTGACTGTCTGCCTGAGGATTAAGCGGGTTCATTCTGCGGGCGGAAAGCAGAATCTGGCAAACCATAGAATGAAGCCTATGGGACCAGCGGAGATGCGCGCATCTGTCAGTGTCTGTAAGCTGGCGGGTGATCGGCCGGGATTCTGTAGTGTGCACATACCCTAACAATACATTTTAAAGCTTGCATGAAAGATGCAATCAGCTGCATATCAGGCCTTTTGCCTCTCCATGGCTAATCGTTGTCAATTTTACACTGTCCAAAGAAGCGTTTCTACCAATGTTGCTGACTGATAGTTGGCCTGTGTTAACCCTTTAAGGACGTGGCCCATTTTCGTTTTTACGTTTTCGGTTTTTCCTCCTTGTGTTTAAAAGGTCATAGCACTTGCATTTTTCCACCTAGAAACCCACATGACCCCTTATTTATTGCGTCACTAATTGTACTTTGCAATTACAGGCTGAATTTTTGCATAAAGTACACTGCGAAACCAGAAAAAAATTCAAAGTGTGGTGAAATTGAAAAAAAAAACGCATTTCTTTTATTTGGGGGAAATGTGTTTTTACGCCATTTGCCCTGGGGTAAAACTGACTTGTTATGCATGTTCCTCAAGTTGTTACGATTAAAACGATATATAACATGTATAACTTATATTGTATCTGATGGCCTGTAAAAAATTCAAACCGTTGTTAACCAATATACGTTCCTTAAAATCGCTCCATTCCCAGGCTTATAGCGCTTTTATCCTTTGGTCTATGGGGCTGTGCGAGGTGTCATTTTTTGCGCCATGATGTGTTCTGTCTATCGGTACCTTGATTGCCCATATACGTCTTTTTGATCGCTTTTTATTACATTTTTTCTGGATTTGATGCGACCAAAAATGCGCAATTTTGCACTTTGGGATTTTTTTGCGCTGACGCCGTTTACCGTACGAGATCAGGAATGTGATTAATTAATAGTTCGGGCGATTAAGCACGCGGCGATACCAAACATGTTTATTTATTTATTTATTTGTTTACTTTTATTTAAAACCTGGGAAAAGGGGGGTGATTCAGACTTTTATTAGGGGAGGGGGATTTTTACTATTAACAACACGTTTTGTTTTTTTTCTACACATATACTAGAAGCCCCCCTAGGGGACTTCTAGTATATACACTTGGATCTCTCATTGAGATCTCTGCAGCATAGATATGCTGCAGAGATCCATGAGATCGGCACTCGTTTGCTTTCGGCAGCTGCAGCCGAAAACGAACGAGTGCCGAGCCGAGGACGGCGCCATCTTGGACGCGTCCCCGGCCGGCATCAGTAACGGAGATCGCTCCTCCGGGACAAGGTCCCGGAGGAGCGATTTCCCCCACTAGACACCAGGGAAACGTTGCCTCCGGTAATCGGAGGCAGCTGTCAACTTTGACAGCTGCCTCCGATTAGCTAATTAGCGGGCACGGCGATCCGACCGTGCCCGCTAATAGCAGCGGTCCCGGGCTACTCGCGGCACCCGGGATCGCGGCACTTCAAAGCGGGGCCGCCGCGCGGCCCCGCTTTGAAGTGCAAGTGAGGACATATGACGTACCGGTACGTCATATGTCCTTAAGAGGTTAAAGGCTAAAGCTTATCCTCTCCCTATTATTATAAGCATGCACACTTGGCTGATCCAAGTAATAATGTTCCCCAGGAGGACAGATAGCTGAGGGTCGGAGGGCCAGCCATCTCGCTTTCCATAGTATATTTTCTATAGAGTACATATTACAATTCTCTGATAATGCTTATTAAACATAGCAAGGATCTGTGATACCCCTCATGTGGCCATTTGCAGCCCTTTGGAAAAAACAAAAAAATAAAACCCTTTTTAAACAGAACATATAATGTTGAAGATGCAATCCAATCTGGAGTCATCCTCCTGTTATAGAGCAGACTGATATACACAGCACTTGTTGGAATAGTTCCAAGATAACTTGTCATTTATTCAGGTAAATCTCTGCTATTTCTGGGCTAAGATGTCAACTTGGCGGTCCTACTCGGCAGATGACAGCTATTTATATGCACATATACACAGGGAGCTGTCAGTCAGTCAGTAGGACAGCATAAGTGACTACATAGCAGAGATTTACATGAATAAATGACAAGTTACCCTGGGTCTTTTACCACATAACTATATATCAACCTGCTCAGCTCATCCAGCTCTGTAACAGGCTGCCTGCACACTGGACTACATTCTAACAAATTGATTAGATACACAGTTCACCTTTTTCATGATGTAAAAATACACAAGCTTTACCATCATTCTTTTTAGTAGAATCATAAACCGGGAAAGATGAGAAAAAGGGACAAGACATAGCATGCATTTCTCAAGGTGTACTTTCTAACTGCTACCTGTTTTCACATTTCAGTTGTGTGAACAATCATCTTATTGTTTAGTCTTCATCTATAGCAAACAACACCACCCACAGCAGCGAGCTTTATAGATGGAATCATTTCGTGCCCTACTTAACCAATGTGTGTAGGACATTTTAGCTAAGTAAATTTGCAATTACATTGTGTCACCCTTCTCTGCATTAAGGGTCCTTTTATACATACAGATAAATACCCTAAAGCACTCGTTTAGCAGACAACAAGCAATGACTTTTTTTCTTTAAAGCAATAGGCATTAAGACGAGAAGATAAATTGCTATGAAAAGTCGTTAATGCGATCATAATTCTGATCGCAAATATGATTGTAATTGTGTTTGTATATACACTGTGAATGATCGTCATTGCGTTCGTATCTATATACAATGAAGGACCAGTGTTTACACTGAATGACTTGAGATCGATTAACAATGATTTTGAGGTCAACTCAGAAGATGCGATTAACAACAAACATTCAATTTAACTTTTTTTGCACGATAATCAGTCCGTGGAAAAGTCCCTTAGGATCCTATTAGATGGGTCGATGGCGGCCCGGTCAATAATGTAAATGAGCATCAATCTGCTGGATCGACACTCGTTTACTGAAACTATTACACAGATCAATTATCATTAAGCAAGCGTTGCATAGACATCATTAGCAATGTCCATGCAGGCCTTGCCCTAAACTGATCATATATTACCTGTCCACGCTCCGGTCTTCTCCTGCCCTCTGCTGTCTTTCCGGCACTGTGTGCTGCAGCTTCTCTGAGCTGACAAACTGCTCAACCAATCTCTGGCCACGGCAGTTCTGGCCATTGATTGGCTGAGTGGCCTGTCAGCTCAGAGAAGCTGCAGCACACGGTGTCGGAAAGACAGCAGAGGGCAGGAGAACACTGGGAACGTGGACAGTTTATTCAGTCATTAGCCATAGGCCACGCATTGCTATTACACATAGCTGTGTGTGGTTTGTGGCCGATGATTTTAGGTCTGGACCTAAAGAAATGATCAGCTGATCGTTGTCTCTATTACACAAGGCGATAATCAGCCAAATTGGCATATTCAGCCGGATATCAATCCGTGTAATAGGGCCCTTAAGGTGACTGTCACTGCTCATTACCTGAAAAATTGAGGATTTTGGTGACAACATGGAATAGATCAGAAACATACAGTACCTTACATTACTGAGTCTATGGGTTCAGTTCTTACCAGACATGGAATTTGTATTTTTGATTCACCTTCAAGCATGTGTTTTTCACTATGTTTGCTTTTCCTCTCATAAGCCATATACATATTGACAGATTAACTCAGTTCATATTAATTTTCTGTAAATCAGTACAGAATGCAGTATTGGATGTTTAGAAACTCCCACTTGGAGTTACACATTTAACTGAACATTGAGGTTGAAATAATTTTTCTTTGCATCTCTGATGTACATTTTGCATGTTTTACTTTAAAGATTTTAGATTAGATTTAATCAATTCATAAAACCTTCCTCTAGAAGTTATAAAAAGAATACTACAGGCAATACTCTATACTCTGATGTCTTACAGTTTGTTCCCACAGGCCTTACTTAAAATATACATAAACATATAAATAAACATTTTCTCCCTGCATCCTTGTGATATTTTCTAAGTGGCTAGGGTCTGTAATTATGTCACCTTATGACTTCATACACTCCTCAACCAAAGTCCTTAAAGTGACACTGTCACCTCCTTTTTGCATTCTGACATCTCTACACAGGTGTAAAGGGTAAATTTAGCGGTTTTCATACTTTATTTTATATCATACGTCATGGTGCTTGTTCAAGTAAAAAGTCATCTTTTATCAACTGCAGATTATGTTAAGTGGGCGTGGTCTCGCGGCATTAGCGACACTTAGCCCCGCCCACAACATCACAGTTGGCCCCTCACCGGCCATTGGAACACGGTGGCTGAAAGGTCTAGACCCCACCCCCTTTACGTCGGCCAACCACTGGGCTTCAAGGGGGTGGGGCAAATGGTGCCGTTGTGGGCGGGGCTATGTGGCGCTAATGCGAGGCCACGCCCACTTAATACAATCTGCAGTTGATAAAAGATTACTTTTTACTTGAACAAGCACCATGATGTATGATATGAAATAAGGTATGAAAAGTGCTAAATTTACCCTTTACACCTGTGTAGAGATGTCAGAATGCACAATGGGGGTGACAGTGTCACTTTAAACCACAAATAGATGAAAGTTACAGTATATACCAACATATGTATTTTTTTTCTTTTCCTAATCTACATTACATATACATATGTGGACATGATGAAGTGCCCTCTAAATTGTGTGCAGCTGAAGGTATACACTGGGCTAATGAATATATACAACCTATGGTCAAAAGTTCTGTGACATCTGCACAATAGATTTACAGGAGCTTTTGGACATCCCATTCTAAACATATAGTCATTAAAGGGGTTGAAGCCCTCTGCTTGCTGGCTCTCACTTTCTTAGATCCCATGTCTCGGAAGTAAGCCTTCCAAGATGGGGGCGGGGCTAAGTTGCAATCATCTCGTACTGGCGAAATCATGCCTGCACGCAATTTTAAAATAGCTGCACAGTATCTCCGATATTGCAGAGACACTGTACAGCTCCCCACATCTTGGAAGGCAGGGGAGAGAAAAACAATTGGGCACCGGCACAAGTCGTGTTTTGCTTGCTGGACAATCCCCTTTAAGATGGAGTTTCTCAGGGTTCGTTCACACTGAGGAAAACAGGTGGAAATTAAGAATTCCTTCACTGGAAATAAGGGGCCTAAGCCAGCCTCTGGAAAATAACCCCATAGTCTTATCCCTCAGTTACCAAACATTACAGTCAGCCAGGTAATATTCTCCCAAACTAGTGGTCCTTTTAAACAGAATGATAAATCGCTCAAGTGATTGTTTAACGACTGATCTTTTTGTTTTTACACAGTATAAAGCATGGGTCTCCAAACTGCAGCCCTCCAGCTGTTGCAAAACCCCAATTGCCATCATGCATGATGTGAAATGAAGTATTGAAAAAACTGGAGGGCCGCAGTTTAGAGACCCATGGTATAAATAGACTGATGAAACAATCCAAAAATATCAGCAAACGACCAGCAACTATGGACTTGTCGAAACACCACAATTAATGATTTCTTTCTCATCACTTGATTGTTAGCAGATAATCGCTGAAATGCGATCGCTATCGCACAGATTTAAGATATAATCGATCTGTGTAAAAGGACCATAAGACTCTTTCCGTCAGACTAAAATAAAGAATAGTGATCCTTCCCTACACAGATTAATTATCCACTACTTTACATTCCAATTACTGGAAAAAGGACAAAATAAATCACACCGATTCTGTGTCTCTAGATTAACCAAGAGGACACAGTGAGAGGTTAGTTGGTGAAAAGCAACATGAGAAAATATTACTTTACTAAAAGATGTTTTTACTTTACTACAAAGATGTTTTTGTATTTATTATGGTAGAAAAAAACACTTTGGTTCACAGGTTATTAAAATTTTTTGAAAAAGGTCATTTCTTTTCTATAGTATGCCCATTTTGCTGTGGGTGCTCTGTTTTCTCTTTGCACTTATACATGGCTTATGTCACTGTTTTCTGTCTACACTTCTACACGGCTCCTGTCATTCTCCCCTTCAAACTTCTTCTTGTGTGCTTACCGCTCTATTTACAGCATGTATGAGCTGTCCTCCAAGGATTCTCTACCTTCTGTTGATAGTCTAAGCTGGTGTGTAACCACCTTACCCAAATTCTGCATTGAGAGGCCCTATCCTATCTGTGAGCAGTATGACAATGGTAGGATGTTTTAATAAAGAATATTTACGTATTAATTTTACATGAAAAAACAAGTGGAAAAAACAACTTTATCCCGGATTAGGCCCCAATTATAATGGGCAAGACTGAAACAACTCCATCCTGGATGAGCCCCCAATTATAATGGGCAAGACTGAAACAACTCCATCCTGGACAAGCCCCTAATTATTATGTGCAAGACTGAAACAACTTCTTCCCAGATGAGCCCCCAATAATTATGTACAAAACTGAAACAACTCCATCCCACATGAGCCTGCAATTATAATGGCAATACTGAAATGACTCCATCCCGGACGAGCCCTCGGTTATAATGGGCAAGATTGAAAAAACTCCATCCCCAAATTATTATGTGCAGGACTGAAACAACATTACACAGTTTTTTTTTAATAATTCAATGCAGTTATCACACCTGTGTGACCACCAGGCACTGGCGATCACGTGACAAACCCTTAAAGGGAACCTGTCACCCTCCGTGCCGGGGTGACAGGCTCCTGACCCCCCGTTAGAGTCCCATATACTTACCTAATCCCGCCGGGTCCCGCTTCTGGAGGTGGTCGGGTGACGGAGATCTCAGCCGCTGCAGCCCCACACGCACGCTGAGAGATGAGTCCAACACCCATAGAGAATGACAGGAGAGTCCAGCGCTCCGTCATTCTCTATGAGCGTTGGACTCATCTCTCAGCGCGCGCGCCGGGCTGCAGCGGCTGAGATCTCCGTCACCCGACCACCTCCAAAAGCGGGACCCGGCGGGATTAGGTAAGTATATGGGGCTCTAACGGGGGGTCGGGAGCCTGTCACCCCGGCACGGGGGGTGACAGGTTCCCTTTAAGGTCCGGCTGTATCTCGGCCACCCAGCACAGTAGTGGCGTCACACTTCCATTTAGCAAGTGACCGGCCGTCCCACCGATATAACACCATCCAGGGGCTCACCACAATAGGAGACACATCTATAGGAATATATAGAGTAATAAGGGACACAACTATAGGAATATATAGAGTAATAAGGGACACAACTATAGGAATACTGTATATAGAGTAATAAGGGACACAACTATAGGAATATATAGAGTAATAGGAGACACATCTATAGGAATATATAGAGTAATAGGAGACACATCTATAGGAATATATAGAGTAATAGGAGACACATCTATAGGAATATATAGAGTAATAGGAGACACACAGGGGTGTAACTAGGATTCATAGCAAAAAAGTGGGTATGGGCTGCCCAACATATTACCTGTCCCGGCGATATGGAACTGTCCCCCCATCTTTGGCAGCTCTGAGACGCTGTGCCCTGGGGTGGGGATGTATTACCATTTTTAACACTGGCATCATTACAGTACCACACTCAAATTCTGTCTTTATTTTTTATTTTTATTTTTTACAAATGTTAAGGCACACTGGACTTGCAGGTACTTGATTCTATATGTCTGTGGTGAAGGGGCTAAAGGAAATATCTGAATAATTAAGAGGTGTGTACCAATCCTTTTGTACATATAGTTTATGTAGATGCATATATATATATATATATATATATATATATATAGATAGATAGATAGATAGATAGATAGATAGATAGATAGAGATAGATACATATATATATATATATATATATATATATATATATATATATATATAGAGAGAGAGAGAGAGAGAGAGAGAGAGAGTGCTCTTACAATCTGGCTTCAAACGTTAATTACAGTTTGATTAGATAAGCTTTTCTAATTATGTTTGCAAATCTGTTTTATCCCATCTTAGTTACAGTGCAACCTGCTGAATATAAAAAGTGTTATCATAACCACTTCTGTTCCTCTGATACAAAACTAACACTTGATCCAATGAGCAACACTAAGGAACACTATGATGTGATATAAGCAGGTTTTTAGACAGTTCATTGCTGCTTGCACTTTCAGGTGTAGTTTGCAATTTAGCTACATTCACTTCAATGGAACAGAGTTGCAAAACCTCACTCGGACTAGAGACAAGCGAGGTGCTGTGTCTGGAAGAAAGTGGGCATGTTGTTCTAATGCCTGATAACCCCTTTAAGAGATATTTAATGTATACTCATTTTATGTTTTGGGGTTTTTTTTCCCCAAAACTTTTCATTTATAATACAGCTTCACCACTACATATTTTAAAGAGGGACTGTAGCAACCCCCCCCCCAAAAAAAAAATAAGAGAGGGACTCCTTTTAGATGGCCCCCTCCCCCCCTCCAGGCAGATAGAAAAAAAACAACACACAACTCACAACGCGCTCCCCCATAGAGCCTCTATTCTCCTGCAGCCTCCGTCTGCCCCCGGCTGATGTGCGGCTGTCCCGTCCTATCCCCGGCAGCATGCGCATCACAGACCTCCCCGTGCGCCGGGGTGGGACCGCTACAGCCCTGGTAGTTTCACCACCTCCTAGAACAGGTCCAAAGACAGACTTCAAATATGTTGGACAGTCTGAAGCATGAAGCCAAAAAAGAAAAAAATGACGTATAGCGAAAATAGATAACTTTATTAAATGATATTTAAATTTACATACATACGAACAAACGACCACAAAACTGACCTAGATAGCAGCAGAGCCTGAGTACATCATGGTGCTGTCATGGTTTAAAAAAAAAACGTTCTTACTAGTGAACATCATTTTGCTTATAATTAAGGATACAAGCTGTGCTCACATCTCATAATGAGGACAATGGAAGTACAGTTCAGTGGTTAGGATAGAATCCCAGTATCCTTGTATTTATATATAACCAAGAAACTCCTTTGTCTATTATCATTGATATATCTTCTCACTCCCATTTTAACATGTGAGTGTTTAGATTGGTGACTAACATGTCATAAAGTAGATGGTACAGATTATTATAATTCCTATGCCTATACCTTGCCTAGCCCTTGGTCCACACCCTTTGTCTGTCACTGAGGAGCACATGAGTATCAAAACTAAACTTAATGAAATGGATTTTCCTCACCCTGTATGTTATCATTGCAGTGCTTCTGCATTAAAAGAAAACATTTCTAATAATAGCATTTCTGTATATATATATATTTTTCTGAGCCACCCATGGTGAACTATTAAATCCTCCGCTAGCTCAGCCCATGACACATATCTTCTTTCTTGGTGTTTATTCTGAATTGCTTGATGTAAAGGCCTCATTTACATCTCATACATGAGACACCAAAGGGTATGCTAGTGTATACTGTAATGTACCCCTGCCATGTCAATTGACTTTACTGGACCAAATTTAGTCCACAAATGACTATGTTTGTTTTCCTAAACTTTTACATAATTTTTGATAGAATCAAGTGATATTTACTCACAACAAATACTAGTGACACTTCTAAAGTAAACGTAAAGCATACCTTTTACTTTAGTAAAGCTTTGACATGTCCTAGAGACGTCAAAAGTTTTGTTTGGTCGGGGATGTAAGTGTTCTGACCTTAAAGGAGAAATACGCCCATTTGAAAAAATTGACAGCCGGCAGGGGGAACATAACATACAACTGTTAGGGTACTATTACACAAAGTGATTTTTTGACGATTAACGATAAACCATCTCAAACGGCCGCTATGGTGAACGACCTGAAATCGTTCACCCAATTACACACAAATGAAGATCGTTACTTATGATCATTTTTGCTGTCATTTTGTCGTTGCTATTGCGTTCGTTGCTACTGCAAACAACTGAACCACGTCTTATTTCATGCGAACGATTTGCAAACAATCAATGATAAAAGTAGGTCCAAATTCTATCAAACGACTAACAATTTCTCGTTGGTTGTTTAATCGTCTGCTATTACACTAAACGATTATCGTTCAAATCCGAATGATCCAACTATTTTTCGAACAATAATCGGCCCATGTAATAGGGCCCTTACCTACCTCTCCCCATGCTCACGAAGCGTCATGTCACAGGCACAGGGATCGCTACCGGAAAGCATTAACCCCCGAGTTGCCATGTCGTCATGGCTGGGGAAAAATTGCCAGAAAGGGCTGATGCATTGCCCATCAGTCAATCAGTGGCTGCAGCGGTGTTCCGCCCCATTCACTGAGCAGGCAGTCCATCAACCAGGTTGGGATGTTGTTTCCAAAGAAGATCCCATAGTCCTGCGGGGGTTGGGTGCAGCGAGCCAGCGCTGGAAAGGCATCGAAAGAGTTGAATTTTTTTCATTCCCCCCGCCCCTGCCGGATGACAATTTTTTCACATGGCCGGGCTTCTCTTTTAACTGATCATTAGAACAATGAGCACCTGAGCACTTGTATTATGAGACTGTCTTGCTCCCGTTGGACAGAGCTGGCAAAAAAATGTGCTTTGCAGACACTTCTCCTGGCTTTATCTAGCGATCGGTCTGGATCTGTGCACTTACACCATATTATGGTCAGAATTTTATGTCTTTATGACATAAAACTTATTTCCAGATTGGTTCCTTAAAACAACACAGTGCAATATGGGAGCTGATATTTACAAAGCAGTTATGTAAAATGAGATATCTGAATAAATTGTCACTAACTGTACAAGATACCAATTTAAAAAAAGACACTAGTGATCCACAGAAGTTATCATGAGGTACACAGTAAACTGCAGCTAAAGGGAGTTGAATTTTATAGTAGACCCTATTTACAAGTTTCTTTTTAAATATACAGATGGATTTTGTATGCTTCTGTGTGCTTTTAATTACTTCTCAATTCTCTATAGATCTCTGCTTGAGATTATATCGACATGTATAATTGCATTGCTTATTTGTTTTTCTATTTAAGCTCTTAAATGTACAGTTTGTGAAATTCCTATGGAGCATCTGACTACAAGGAGGAATAGCTTAGACATTGCTGTACGCCATTTGAGAAATTGCTTGTGAGTACTTTTAATAGTTGGATTCTTCCCTGGAGAATGAAATTCCTATGAGAAACCTTCAGTGACCAAAAGCAACATCTCTTGCTTTCAGCATAAAATGAACAATAGCATGTTTACTCAGGGAAAAGGCTTTCAATCTACCTAGTCTAGTGTTTCTGGTATTTAATGTGGTTCACACCTCGTGTCACATGTGGAATGAAGATAAAATCTCCTTTGTTTTTAAAATATTGAGGTCTTATACTTGGACGTAATACCAGATTCCAGTGCTCTAGGGTAAAGCAGAATTTTCCTTTAGTTACGTCTTCTGTGTTATTAGTACAGCAAGTGATCTCTATACTGCTTCTCTAAACCGCAATATAAATGGAAGCACACTGCAGACTAATTGGCGGAGTGGACACCATTTTATTAGGGGGAATTACTGACAACACGATGTTCACCAGGTATCCATAGCTAAGAGATGTGTCCACAAATGCAATCTGTGAACCTTTGTTAACCAAAATGGAAAAGCCTGAAGACAAGAAAAGAACAAAACCTTGGATTTCACAATTACACTTGTTTACGTGTGCATATTTATAGTTTATTATTGTATGTGTGCCAAAATAGCATTGAGTCTCAATAGAGTCAAAAAAGGAAAGCCATATTCAAAGGAAAAGGATTATTAACTCTCCTCGCTTTCTCCAGAACCACATCTTTGATGGTTTATTTTATTTCTTAAGTGGTCCCAGTACATAGGGACAACCAAAGAATAATCAATAACTGCGCTTGTTAGACAGTTCACACCGTATTGAGCAGGAGAGTTCTAAGGCTGCCTTCACACTGCCTCTTTTTAAAGTTAAAACGACATGGCATTTTTTATTTTTTTTGCACAAACGCCTGCAGCCAGATGTTAGCTGGGAGTCAATAGAAGTTTATGATCTGCCTTGCACTTATGGTGGTCTTTTTTTGATGGCATCTTTGTCTCCTACTTGACGTTTTTGCGGCTCTGTGGCAGTTTTTGCAAAACGCAGCAGGCTGGGGAGGTGGCATTTTTTCTGCAAACTGTGGAGTTTTTCTCCCATAGTGTGGTCCAGAGGTTGACAGTTTGGTCCACAGGGGCTTAAAGGGGTTATCCAGTACTACATGGCCACTTTTGCCCCACTCTTGTCTCCAGATTGGAGTGCTGGATAACTCCTTTAAATTAACCTCTGTGGACCAGACTGTGGTCTGTTCTGGGGGGCAGGGAGGGTTAACTTACCCTCTGGACTTCTCCCCGTCTTCTTGTAATCAATGTCTGAGCAGGGACACTGCTTCAGCTTCTGATTGAGATAATAATGCTCCAGCAATCAAGCAGCTGTAATGGAACACAGTCTGGCTTACAGGGGGTTCATTTAACTCCCTGTTGACCAGATTGTGCCATTCTGCATCCCCCCCTCTCAGGATACGTAACACAGAAAACTCTGTGTGTCATGTCTGCCACCCGCTCCAGCAAGGAAGAAGTCACTTAACCCCTTCATTTCTGGAACGGGTGCATTCGGGTCTGCATTTTGACCCAAAGGTGGACTTCGGCATTGAAGTCCATGTTTGGGAAAAAACGCTAACCCAAAAAACGCCCAAAGTCTCAAAGAGACTTTCACACACAAAAACAAAAATGCGAATCCATGCATCGCATTGGAATATTTTAAATACTTTTTTTAGCCATAAAAAAAAACCTAACGTTCCTTTTACTCACACAGATATCTGACCAATTTATCTGAAAGATTTTTGAAGCCAAAGCCAGGAACAGACTATAAGCAGAGAACAGGTCACAAAGGAAAGACTGGGATCTATCATATTTTCAAATCCATTCCTGGCTTTGGTCAGATATCTGTGTGTGTAAAAGGACCCATAGACTCTGCAGCTTAATCAGTGAAGTTTAGAGAATCCACATTCCCATACATACCATAACAAGTTCTAGTAATTATCACCCCTTGGTGCAAGAAGTCCCTTGGGCCAGGTATAACCATGACCTGAGAGGAACTCTTTCAGTATCATGGCTACCACCAATGGACAGTAGTTGATCCTATAGTGAAACTTTAATCGTTGTCCTGCTTTGTAGTTTATGTGTGCTTATGTTGCATTCATGAAAAATATTCATGCCTGTATTACTATTTCCATAGTTTATTTAATGTTACCTTTATTTTTATTATACATTGTGTTATGTCTTACAGTTAAAATACTGCAACACCCAGTGCTACTCCCTTTGAATGGAAATTAGATGCTCGCAGAAATAACATATTATTATATAAACAATTCAAACCTTAGTTTTGTTAACAAATATATGATCGTGAAAAGTTTCCTATATAATTTTACTGTCCTGCATTGTTTATACTTCTTTATTGTTGGCTTACCAACGTCCAGCTCCTCTTTACCCCTGTGAAGGATAGAATGGAGCTGCGATTTTATTGGTTGCCATGAGCAGTTACTTCATAGATTTAATATATGGTGCCAAAGTTCAAAGTTCAATACACAGGTAGCAGAGGAGGGTTTGTGCCCGCTGTGTGTAAGTAGTGAACGTTGCATGTCAGCTGTCAGCCTACACAGAAAGCAAGGTAATGGATTTCATAAGAAATGGACAGACTCAAATTCTTATTGAATATTTAGAGGAAACCATTAAATCAGGAGAATCTGATGTGGAGTGTGAGCCACGGTAAATGCTTATAATCCAGCCCTTTCAGCTCATTTACCAGCATAGGCATTGCTACTACATTCATAATTTCTTTTTTTGCCAAGATGCAACCACAGGCCTACTGTAAAGGGGTTCTCCGGCGAAAAATCTTTTTCTTTCAAATCAACTGGTTTCAGACAGTTATATAGATTTGTAATTTACTTTTTAAAGATCTTGAGTCTTCCCATAGTTATCAGCTGCTATATGTCCTGCAGGAAATGGTGTATTCTTTTCAGTCTGACATTGCTTTCTGCTGCCACCTCTGTCCAAAACAGGAACTGTCCAAAGCAGTAACAAATCCCCATTCAAAACCTCTCCTGCTCTGGACAATTCTTGTCTTGGACAGAGATGTCAGCAGAGAGCACTGCGTCAGACTGAAAAGAAAACACCATTTCCTTCTGGACATACAGCAGATGACAAGTACTAGAAGACTGGAGATTTTTAAATAATAGTAAGTTACAAATCTATATAACTTTCTGAAACCAGTTTATTTGAAAGAAAAACATTTTTTGCTAGAGCACCCCTTCAAGTTACTTGAAATGAGAAGTGTGTGCTAATGGGATAAACGGGTGGCCTTGCACCTGTGGCAGGCTGGGCTCCACTCTCCACAGTTCCATTCTGCCCTTAGTTGGGTGCAGGGATGTGGGGGGTTTCCAAACAAGTGTTTATTATAGAGGTTCCCCCTGGATAGACCCAGGTATCACTGGATGCTGGTGGGAATTGAGACCCAATTTGTGTACCAGGGAAAGCTACAGTGTTTTTGTGAAAGCCTACCCCTGCAGGCTGAGAGTTGTAACTGTGGAGGTGGAAACGTGGATGCTTCAGACAGGGCTGAGGTGGCTACTTCTCTTTTCATTACACAGGAACAACAGCCACTGAACCCGTAATCCTAAGCAGTCCTCCAGATCATTAGCTCTGGAAGGTGAAGACTCTAACACTAAAAGAAGTCCACTCATTGGCTACTGTATGTTCCCACAACATTAAGAAAAGAGAAAATTATTTAAACTATTTACTAAACTATTTAAAAAGATGTCTGTTATTGCTGCGATTTGATTGAGTTCAATGCAATGCATTGAAGTCAATGTAATGACGGACGTCCAATGCACAAAGTGTATAAAATGATAGACGTCTGTAGGGACATCAAAATAATGATCATGACAATTATTTTCGGACGTCTTTTGCAAACACTGGACGTTTATCTTAAAAAAACAAAGACAGGGTGACATACCTAAACTGTGCGGCCCTTAGTAAGTAAAAGGAACAGTGCCCAATGCCCATATCACCTATGTGAAATGGTGATAAATAACTATGCCCATTACACTTAATGATCGTTTTGCAGTAATAGTTACACTGTTATAGCTATTTTTTGCCATACCCTGCTTAATAGTAGGTATTCAACAATCTTTTTTTCTGCTGTTCGACATATCATGCTATGCACAGTATTCTAAATAAATCCTTTTCACCATTTCAAGCATAACCAAAGAATCACAGTGTGATAGAAATCTCTATATTTTAAAGCCTGATTGAAGTATTCTGTTTTTTCTACTCTATTATGGGCCTAATTATTCTGTATATAGAAACTGTAAGTTCTCTGTCGTACATGTAATAATTACAATATCAAAGCTGTCCATCTAATAACATTTTACTGTACTTGTCTCCTCATATTTGACCTTGTCCATCTTGTAAATCTGTGACATTAGACCAGTGCTTCCCAACCTTTCCCGCCTCGGGGCACCCCTTGGAAAAAAAAATTACCTCGGGGCGCCCCTACTAAGTAATGTTCTACAAAATAGGAAAACTGTCATACAGTGACTCAGAGGTGACGTTTTCTTTGATCTGAGGCGTCACTTTCCCTTTTCCTCTCCATCCAGTCCAGACCTCCATGATGATTCCTTCCAGATATGTTTCATCTTTTTAGAACCTGCCAGACAAACATCTTAGGCTCCGCACATTTCTAGCAGCTTCCTTTCCTTTCTCCCTCCTATAGGTTCCCAAAGTAACTTTGCTGTTTGGTGTTATGTGCAGTAAAGCGAGTAGGAATGTGGGATGCCCCCTGTATGTAGGATCCCCTGCTGTGCCCCCTGTATGTAGGATCCCCTGCTGTGCCCCCATGAGCTAATAATGCCCCCAGAGGTGCCCCCATAAGATAATAATGCCCCCAGAGGTGCCCTCATTAACTAATAATGCCCCCAGAGGTGCCCCCCCATGAACTAATAATGCCCCCAGAGGTGGCCCCCATGAACTAATAATGCCCCCAGGAGTGCCCCCCATGAACTAATAATGCCCCCCAAAAAACAAACATCCTACTCACCTAATCCACACTGTGTGGCTGCAGGCAGCAGCTCTCCTCTTCTGGCTCCATCTTCTGGACGCAACTGCATTGATCCATTTTCCATTTACTTTGATTATAAAAAAAACTAATCTAAACACATCCTTCATCACACTTTTGTGAACGCTAAAAAAACAGCTGCGTTTTGAAAACCCAAAAACTAGCAGGAGTCAAAAGCATGCAGCACCAAAAGCATGCTGCTGAAAATGTGGTACATTGACAAACGCTGCTCTTGCCAGCTGTTGGGCAGTTGAGTTTCCCTTTTTGACAGCCCCCTCAGCCAGTCACTGACGAAACAGTGCCATGCCCAGTGATTGTAGAGGCGGGATCACCCTGCCAGAGACCAAAGGTGATGTAGTTGGACACCAGTGGAGCGTAGAAAGGTTAGAATAGGTAATTCTGAACTAAATCTGACTTGACCAAGGGAGTGAGAACACATGTCCATTTCTCCTCTAGTTCACTAGGCCTCAGGTTTGCACAAACCCCGAATGAACTCAGCCTAGCCTGAAAGTTTTCCCCCACGGCTCGCCAGAGCTGAAAAAACAGCAGCCGCGGCCTCTAATCGGGATCTTTGGCCTGCTTGCACCAGTGGCGTCGCTAGGCATGAATTTTGGGGGCACAAGCCCCGAATGAATTTAGCCTAGCCCCGAAAGTATTCCCCCATTCACCCACGGTTCGCCAGCACTGAAAAAACAGCAGCCACGGCCTCTAATAGGGATCCCTAGCCTGCTCGCACCATGTATTGCCTGCCCCAAGGTACCGCCGCGGCGCACAAATCCAATAAACAAGTGCCGGATGACGTCATTGCATGCGTGCACTGCGGACAGCCGCAGTAGCGCCCAGCTCCTGCCCAGTCTCTCTCCGGAGTCTGGACGATCGTCTTCTTCACCTTGGCATCCTGGACCTGTATGTCCTGGACTGCTGCATGAGGACCGCTGAGTGAGCGGTGTCGGTGACAGCTGATGATTTCCCCCAGAGTGTGTATGTGGGGGGGGGGGTCAGGTGGAGAAGTGTGTGGGGGGGTCAGGTGGGGTAGTTTGTGCATGGGGGGTCAGCTTAATTGCAGGCAGAGGGGAAAACTTTATTACTATGGTGGGTACAGCAGGCACATTATTACTATATAGAGGGTACAGTGGGGGGTATTATTACTATATGGGGTTACAGAAGGGGGCGTTATTACTATATGGAGGCACAGAGAGGGGCATTGTTACTATATGGAGGGCACAGCAGGGCACAGCAGGGGATGTACCATTACTGATGACAGTGAGCCTAACAGGAGACCAGGGCAGGTTGCTGCTTATGTCTGCTTAGCCGCAGTTATTATAAGTGGCGGCAGTAGAGCTAGAGCAGTAATTAGGGTTACTAGCTGCTGCACTGGGCTCCTTCACTAACCGCTTATGATAGACCTCACAGGGCCTGAGCCCTGGATGTTTAACCCCTTAGCGACCCATCACGTACCTGGTACGTCATGGTGCCGCGGGTGGTGTTTAGAGCGGGGTCCCGCCGGGACCCTGCTCTGAACGGCGCTGATCCCGGCTGACACGTGCAGCCGGGCAGTGCCTCTATTAGCCGGCGCGGGTCCCGTTGCCGCGCAGGCTAATTAAGCACTTCAATGCAGCTGTCAAACCTGACAGCTGCATTGAAGTGCTTAATGCACAACATCCCTGGTGTCTAGTGGGTCGGATCTCCCCCCCCCCCAGCGATGCGATCGCGGGGGGGAGATCTGTTCTTCTGGCCCGGCTCGGCTCGGCAATAGATTGCTATGGCCTGCAGCAGGCCATAGCAATCTATGACCGATGTAATCGATCTTTGCTGTGTATATACATAGCAATGATCTTTATGAGAGATCATTGCTGTGGATATACAAGTTGATGTAAAAAAAAAAAAAAAAAAGTGTTTTTACTACAAAAAAATCCCCTCCCCTATTAAAAGTCCAAATCACCCCCCTTTTCCCATTTTATAAATATAAATTAATAAATAAACAAATAAATAAACATATTTGCTATCGCCGCGCACGTAATCGCCCGAACTATTAATTAATCACATTCCTGATCTCGCACGGTAAGCGGCGTAAGCGCAAAAAATTCCAAAGTGCAAAATTGCGCATTTTTGGTCGCATCAAATCCAGATAAAATGTAATAAAAAGTGATCAAAAAGTCATATATGCACAATCAAGGTACCGATAGAAAGTACAGATCATGGCGCAAAAAATTACACCTCACACAGCCCCATAAGCCTGGGAATGGAGCAGTTTTCAGGAACGTATATTTGTTAACAATGGTTTGAATTTTTTAAAAGCCATCACAAAATATAAAAGTTATACATGTTATATATCATAGTAATCGTAACGACTTGAGGAACATGCATAACAAGTCAGTTTTACCATAGGGCGAACGGCGTAAATGCAAAACTCCCTGAAATAAAAAAAAAATCATTTTTTTTCAATATGACAGCGCAAATGATTTTTTTCTGGTTTCGCAGCATATTTTATGGAAAAGTAATGTCTGTCACTGCAAAGTACAATTGGTTTCGCAAAAAATAAGCGCTCATATAAGTCTCTAGGTGGAAAAATGCAAGCGCTATGGACTTTTAAACATAAAATGGAAAAAGCAAAAGCGCAAAAACGAAAATTGGCTTTGACCTTAAGGGGTTAACGACCCTAGCAACGCCCCTGTTGAGAGGAAAGTTCTACTTCAAGCACATATTCCTAATCCACACAGGAAAGAATCATTAGGTTTGCAATACCATCCTGTCACATGACAATACAGATAAACTACAACATTTATCAGGGCAGATAAGTGGGCAAGATGGTAGCTGGACTGGTGAATTCACATTTATAAAAAAAAGGTAGTGCACATAAAGCAAAAGTAGAAGTAATTTAACATTGCTTAGAGTGCTTCTTTCAGACAGGTTCCTATAACTCTTTCTGCAACTGATCCAGACAATATGGGCTACTTATGTTTAAATACAGTATATTAATGTGCACCTCTTTTGGATTCTGTCACATTTGTAGGACTTAAATGTGAACTTCACATGGTCCATATGTTGCAGCAAATTCCCAATCTGCAGGGAATTCCAAACCAAAAGATTTACACAAGAAAAGCCATGTTTAAAATTGGAAATATTTTAAAAAAGTATTTTCGCCCAAATCCCTGTTTTCCATTCTTCGGCATGCTGCACTGGATGTCATGTATTGCAGTTACTCCTATCCAGGAATCACTGTTTCTGTAAATGTAGTGGGATATACTAGTAATATATAATACGCAAACGGAATTATATGGACCACAGTTAGTGGCTAAAATGATCCAAGCATAATACAGTGGATGAGGGATACTGTATTTTTTGGGGATTGTGTTCAAAATGATCCAGACTGAACTTCTATGGACCTAGTAAGCCTTTTCTTTATGCCTGGTACTATATGTTAGATTGACTTTTCCCAGGAGTGCAGTACAATATCAGAACAAGTTAACCAAACCTAAGTTTAACCTTACTCCTCAGTTACTGGCAATATCTTGATCCCTAGTGCAATAGAATATCCAAACACAACGCATTACAGTGTTATGATAAGGCACTGATGTGAACTAGTTTATTATTGACATCCCAAAGGAGTAAGTAGGATGCATTGAAGGATTTGTCATCTTTTTGTTTCTCAGCTTGTGTGAATTAATACATAAATCAATGTAAGGGTATACGCCCATCCTTACAACTCGTGAGCATGCAAAGGCTTTTAATTACAAGTGTTAAGCTTTACTTTTCCAGAAGTGAGATTAATTGTGAAATCTGAAATGCAAATGTACAGTAAATGTTTGGCTTTCCGTCACTGCTTTTTTTCCATCATCACGGCGGCATAGATCATGCAGATGTTAAGCTAATTGTTGACAAACAGAAAAAGTTGCCATGTTGCCCACAACCAGCTATTATCATATGTTAACTACTAGCAGAACCAGCTCCTATGACAGTAATCTTTATGGCTGTATATAGCAGCCTGTTATTTTATTTGTCGGATCTGAACTTTCTGGTTCCTGTAATTAATGTCAGACACCTACAGTTAATAGTTATACAGGTATCCATATAGTTACTGTATGATGGGTTATTCCAGTAGGTGGGATGGGCTGGACTATAAATTGGAACTATTAAATTAGGAGTTGCCTCTGTGCTACTAATCCTTTGACTTCCAAAGCTTGTGACTTTATGATACAGTATCTTTCTGACACCAGCTGTAACATAAAGCAGAAGGATGACTTGTAACAAGCTTTCCTTAGCAACATTTCTGGTTCTATGGATGGGAGTCATCTCAGTGCCGAGAGTAACAGAAAATAGTAAGTGAAATAACAAATAACTATGTTTTAATGTGGCTTTATTAGATTTGGCTTGCAGGTTATTGATGGGCGCATCTACTTGGATGGTAGATCTGGTTATGCCTACATTTATTATTGCCTTGTTCTTCAGGAATATATCTATAATGATTAGATTATGGTTATAAATATGCAATGATAAATATGTCACCGCAAATAGTTTTCGGATTTTGCATAAAAATATATAATATTGCATTTGTCACATACTTGATTTCCATGACGGAAATATATGAAGAAACTAAACCAGAAGCCTTTGAAACCATAAATTCATCTGAAATGACTGAGCGGTTATGCATTTTGAACCAGTGTTCATATATATTTTTTTCCAACTGAAGAGATAATGGATAATGTACAGAGAGGAGATAAAAAAGAGCCATCTGCTGCAAGTGGGACCCTTGACCTGTCATTTTGTTGCATTTTTTTTAAAGTCTGTAATTTACATTTTAAAACAGATGGCTGTAGTATAGTAGCATCTGAATAAGCTATGATTTTGCTGTCAGAGAGAATGTGGTGGGTTTCACTATTTCTAAAATATGTCTCTCTAGTATATAGTTAAAGGCAGTTTGTTCTAAAGTTGTGAAGAACCAGAGGCAAAGAGGCAAGTAGCAGGAAAGAGTGAGGCGATTGAGAAGAGGATTACACAGGCAGGCATACAGGATAGATAGATAGATAGATAGATAGATAGATAGATAGATAGATAGATAGATAGATAGATAGATAGATACCATGAGACTCCCAGAAGTGATGAGGAAGAAGCATACAGAACACATGCAACTTTTGGCTAGGCTGACAGGAAGGGATATTTTCAAGAAACATGCTGTTTTTTCACATGGGAAGGAATGTGAAATATCTTTATTTATGTATGTTTGTACTTTTCATGTCACACATACTGTACTTTAAGGTTTATTCACATATCTGTAAAAGGAAACATTGCTTACTTTTTTGTTACGGCCTCTTCTGTACTCCAGTGTAATATGTGTCAGTGAAAATTACATGTAACTTATAGACCCATGCTGTAAGTCCTTTAAGCTACAGCTGTAAAGATGGAACATGCTGGTCTTAAAGGAGAAGTCCGGCCAAAACTATTTTTTAATATGTTATTACTTATGGAAAGTTAGACAAATTTCTAATGTACATTAATTATGGAAAATGCACATATAGGGCTATTTCCCTTAATTTAGTAGATCAGGGAGACTTCAGATTCTCTAAAAAAATGTGACGTCATGAATCGGGGGTGTAATTACAATGGATTGTCCAGCAGGGGTCGCACTATATATAGAAGTCAATGGTACTCATTGACTTCTATATATAGTGGGCCCCCTGCTGGACACTCCATTGGAATTACAATGGATGTGTATGTAAATGTAATATACAGTATGTTTTTGATTGAATACATTTATGGAATACTTTGGGGAGCAAGTATTTAACCAGTACGTTTGGAGGGCACCGAGCAGGGAGGGAGAGAAGTGCATCTACCTCCCCCTCCCTCCCTGCTCGGTGCTGCTGCCACATATACACAGTACTACTACTCCCATTATCTGTTCATATTATGAGCAGATAATGGGGGAGTAGTACCTGTTCTATCCCCATAATGAACGCCGCCGCCGCACAGCTGCTTGTCCCAGGAGCTTCAGGATGCCCCCTCCGCCGCTCCCCCTCCTCCTCCCAGCTAACAAGTTCTTACTATTGTGCCGATCATCGCCGCTCTTACCGCCGCTCAACGCCGCTGCTCTCTGCGCCCACATACCGCTTCCCGGTCTGCACTGCATGCCGGCCGGGGACAGGAAGCACTGGGAGCGCCGTGCTCCCTGCTCCCGCCGTGCTCCCTGCTCCCGCCGTGCTCCATGTACTATAATGATGATGACCCAAGGGTGTTGATGTATCCTTATTGTCCATCTCCTTTTTTATGTTTGCCATGAAAACAAAGCATAATTATTCTGTATAAATGATGAAACAAAAACATTAAATAAAATGTTCACTCTCTTTATCGTGTCTCCAAAATTGTTACATTATCAATGTATACACTACAAGCTGACTTCTAAGTACATCTAATTGTATCATGATCTGTATGATTTTTTTTGTAGCTAGGCCAGGCTTATGTCCAAGGCCAGAGACTTTTATAAGAATGACAGCTTCTTGTGACAGCAATTGCTCAAACGACAATGATTGTCCAGAGAAAATGAAATGCTGTAATACCGGACGTGGATACAAATGTGCATATGCAGGTATGTTTATATTAACTTTCAGTTATTGCTCTTTTTGTCTTTCAGTGCTAGATGTGTAGCCAAAGGCTGACGTAGACTTCATAATATATAGTCATCAAGTATGTGTTACATTTATACCTTATGTTTAGAATTTTCTCTCCTATAGAATCTGGAAAATCTGATGTAAAACTATATGCCTCCAGGGAAATAAAAGACATAATGAGGTACAGAAGAAGCCACATGTAATTGTATTGAAGCCTTATCATTGCTCCATACAAAATAAACAGAGCCATATCACAGTCATGAGCATGGCTCATATAGGTAGACATGTGGTAATGGGTTGCAGCCTAATTATAAAACTACATTCTTGTGCCCAAAGAACTGACCAAGCCCATAAAAAGATCCATCAGCAGTGGCTTCTCTGTTTTTTCTTTTCAAAAAGTAGCTGCAGAGGATTTGGGTATCTCTAATATATCTCATAATATCTCATAATAAGCTTTATTCACAAAATCCATGCAGCAAGGATCACAGCACAGATCGCCTAGGCGGAGACCCTATGCTGCCCGGCACGGATCTCCCGCACCCACACCCGGCAGCAGAGATGACAGGATTGATGATGTGCTCTCCTGTCATCGCATCTACTACTCACCTGTTCCCCCATGCAGGCCAAGTACACACGCTCACCAGAAGTAGCCTGGACTACGCTGCCTGATGAACATGAAGGGGAATAGGTGAGTAGTAGATGCGATGACAGGAGCTCACCTCTAATGCCGGGCAGCGGCAGGGTGTGTGTGATCCGTGCTGCTTTCCGCACTAGGACCTGTGCTATTGTTTCACGGTGCGGATCACAACACAGTTCATGTGAATGGCTTCATTTACTTCAATGGTCCCTAAAATTGTCTGTGGTTACGGATCCGCGACCAGGGACAATTTTATGGGACATGTGAATGCAGCCTAAGACAAGTGAATAGGTAGTTGAAGATACAGTATATTACAAAGAAGCCAGTTTTAAACTCTTAAGGATAAAGCCTAAAATTACCTTAATGACCACGGCCATTTTTATTCTTGCATTTTTTGCTTTTTTTTCCTTCTCGCCTTCTAAGAGCCATAACAGAGCTGCGCGCTTCTGTCACCACAGTGTGGCGGATTTTCAAACGGTTTTCATGCTCCTGGCATGGTATTGATACATCATGCTGCATGGGGAAACTCTTGATTACAGGGCTTCCCTGTCCGTAGGGTCCACGAAGTTACGGATGTGTGAATGTGAATGTAAAATATTATTTACAGGGTGAAATTGGGGGGAAAAATTTAATTTTGCCAATTCGGGCATTGTTTTTTGTGCCATGATCTTTTGCCATGAGTTTTTATTCGTATCATATTTGTGTAGATGGGACATATTGATCATGTTTAAATATTTTTTTCTGTTAGATAAAATGCAATAAAAATCAGCAATTCTGATGTTTTTACGGTTGTTAAAAAAAATGGCCGTCAGCAATGACAGAGGCATATATGTTTTACCTCTCTATCACCTATCTGCCTGTGTCTGCAGCTCTGTACCTGCTTCAGACCTTACAGATTCCATTTAAAATCAGAGCCACACTAAAAAGTTGGTTATTCTGCAGGAAGCTCTAGCTGCTGATTCTTATAGTGCCTTGCAATGGCTTTCTCATCCACAACAAATAATTGTTTAAATAGGATATAATTTCACTCAATTATATTTTCTTTTCCTATGAATGTTTCCTAGAACGTCAAGGTTTCTGCCCATTCAATGACCTACCACATGAAGTAGGTATGGCAAAAAGACCAAAATGTTCAAATGATTTTGATTGTCCGAAAAATGCCAAGTGTTGTGAGCGGGGTTCTTCCAGAGACTGTCTTCCTTTAATGAAGGGTGAGTTGTATCACTTTCCACATTGAGCTGGTATTAGTCACTAAAGACCCTACCACCAAGTAGAGATATCACAATGAATATGGGAGTTCTATACAGGATGAAAGCCATGGACCTAGTAGTTTGAACTCATAAGGTAGAAAATATATATAAAATGATCATTACAAAGATTTTAAAGGGGTTATCCAGGAATAGTAAAACATAGCTGCTTTCTTTTAGAAACAGTTCCACTCTTCTCCTCAGTTCATGTGTTGTATAGCAGCTCAGTTCCACCAAAGTGAAAGGAGTTAAGTTGTAATACCACACATAACCTGAGGACAGATGTGGTGCTGTTTATGGAAGAATGCAGCTGCGTTCTTCTGTTTGGATGACCGCTTTAATGCCTAACAAAGTTCTGAATGGTGAGTGTTTTGCATTATAAATCCGGACAACAGCTTGGTGTATTATCATAATAATTCAGGCAATAAACTGAATCTGATAATGATTCATGTATGCCATTTTCAAATAAATGCATGGCATGATAATCCACAATTTCCACTTTAAGGCTATGTTCACATTGAGCAAATCAGGCGGAATTGCTCAGTGTGAACATACCCTAAGAGTACATTCACACAGGATCTGCAGCAGGAAATATTCAGTAATAGTCTATGTCATAGACCTAATAAACATCGGGGGAGGTTTATCAAACATGGCCTAAAGTGAAACTGGCTCAGTTGCCCCTAGCAACCAATCAGATCCCACCTTTCATTTAAAAAGAGTCTGTGAGGAGTAAAAAGTGGAATCTGATTGGTTGCTAGGGGCAAATGAGCCAATTTCTCTTCACACTATGTTTAAAAAATCTCCCCCATCATTGTCATCTAATCTGATTGTACTCATCTGCTTTCTTCTTTTCCTCCTCCATGAAAGCATTCTTCTAGAGTTTGCACTATGGACAATTTTATTGTACAGTACATAGTGCCTTTTCCCCAGACTTTATTCCAATTTGGAAATACACATGCTCCCTGCTTCCTTGATAATTTATGCTCTTTTTTTCTGAATACAAATCCACCATAAGAAAATAAATATCAGACTTTCCTCATCCATGCTGTGCTGTCATGTTCTGCGGTGATTCTAGTCCATTAGATGGTCAGCTCTCATATGGCATCATTCACACTAGACAGGAGCATGTTGCTATGGCTGAAATTGCAAACACATAAAAAAATGCAACAACCCACAACTAATAGTAAGAAACAGACCCAATACAGATATTAAACTTGCTAAAAGCAGCCCCTCAACTGCTAAAAAAAATCTCCCTAAAAATAATGAGGCTCTTGGAATACCATTTGCAAATAGTGTAAGCCATCCCACCACGATAAGGTGGCCTCATGCCCGGGATTTGGCCTCTCCATGGCTAGTAATAAGCCTATGCTCTGGGCATGCAGGACCCAACTAATACTGGCAAAAATAACCACCTGGGTGGGATGGATGGAGTGCACGACCAAGTAGAGGCAGGCACTCCCCTGTCTGAAACACAGGCAAAAAGACAAATTTGGCCAGCTCTCCTACAACAGTGTTTACAGTAGGCAGGAGCACTTTGCTATGGCTCAAATTGCACACAAAAGCACAAAAAATGCAACAGTTCACCGCTAATGGCAAGACACAGACTCAATACAGATATGAAAATCGCTAAAAGCAGCCCCCCAACTGCAAAAATAAAATCTTCATAAAATTATTGAGGCTCTTGGTAGAACATTTGCAAATAGTGTAAACCATCCAACCACGATAAGGTGGCCTCATGCCGGGATGGACCTACACTGTACTTTGGCCTCTTCATAGCTAATAATAAGCCTATGCTCTGGGCATGCATGATGCATAAGATGGCTGAACATAGAGGAGAATGGGACTATGTCCTGCCCTCTGTATTCTCCATGTCAGCCATCTTATGGACAGAATCACCACAGATCAGGAGAGAACACCCTGGAGGAGGGGAGTCCTTATAGCTCTATGAGGTACACAGGAAGCTGCTGTCAGTAAGTGCTGTCAGTACACTAGCTAATACAGTACAATTAACATTTTTACTATTAAGTGGCCAACCCCGTTAATGCAGAATGAGTACAATATAAAGGAAATTGTTCACTTTCATTATTTTCCCTGCCTTCTGTATGATTACTGAACTTCCTTTACTAACGTGTTTCCGTCATCAACTTGCAGGGTTTTTTTACTTGTTTTTTCCTGTTGCTTTCTTGTTTCCCCACATTTACTAGTTTTGTGCACCATGAAATTCTTTGCAAATCATATTGTGTTTTAAACCTAAAGGTGGACGTGTCACTTCAAAACCACTATAACTGGCACATTTAATAAACAAACCATCGGTATCAGACTTGGAGAGATGCATCTAAAATGCTCAGCCTTTGCGGATGACTTACTGGTGTACATTACAAAGCCAGAAAGTTCCCTGCAGGCCCTAATGGATACTCTGACGGCGTATAGCAGAGTTAGCAACTATAAGATAAATCTCTCCAAGAGTGTCGCCCTGAACATCTCCCTGTCTCATGTGTCCACCTGTCTCTGGTTTGCTGTTTTGGGATTTAAAAATAAAGAGAAACACAGAACTTTGCCATGTATTTTGGCTTACTTTTGTACTGTGTATTTGGTTGATGTATTTTGGCCTACTTTTAGGATCCATTCTCAGTTTCAAATGAATGCAAATAGTGTGATAAAAACACAACCTTGTTAATACAGTGCTGTTAAATGCATTTTTCAGACTTTTTATTTAGCCAGAGGATATTTTATTATATTATATCATATTATAGTAGTAAAACTAATCAGATTTTTTTATTACTTGTTCAGAAAAGCCAGGAATGTGCCCCAATGTCTGTTATCCAAGATCTCAGCTGAAGTGCTCTACTGATAGAGATTGTCCAGGGAATCTTAAGTGCTGTCCGAACTGTGGTCATACATGCATGGTAGCTGTAAAAGGTAACTACTGTACTTCTCATACACTCAATTTATTCACTTTGCGTAATGAACAGGTTGCATGAAGTCATCATAATAAAAGAGCTGAAATAGAATGTTTCACTGTTAATAACTGCAGAAAAGGGGACAGTGATCTTCTTGTGAACTTGTGAGCATCTAAGACAAAGTAGTATTCACCAAAACAAAAACAAAAAAAATGAAGAAGAAATGTCTTTCCCAGAAAATATAAAAAATGTTATATATTGTTATGTGTCACATTGTCTGCTGACACTGGGAGATATCATTTTATCACCTTGTTCTGATACATTAGGAGGGAACATAAAACATTGTTATTTGTGTTTCCAAAACACACAAAGTACTAGTGTTGAGCAAACATGCCAAATAGTTTGGACTTGGCAATGTTCTTTGAACCGGTGCGCCCAGCATTTGACACCCAGGGTCTGGAGAAGTTGGATGCCGCCCTAAGGATTCCTGGAAAACATGGATATAGCCATAGGCATCCAACTTCTGCAGACGCTGGGAGTCAAATGCATAGTGTTCCGGTTAGAAGAAGTTTGCTCAACATTAGAGAGTACTGCTGTGTAAGAGCATAATCACATAGGCCAGACAACCATGTGCATCTGCAGAAAAATAGTCAAATACAATGACATACAAAGAACAGAGCACTGCCTAATCTTTTTACTTGGCATCAAACTTCCCCACTACAGAAGAGACCAATGCTTGGTTATTATGTAAATGACCCCTTAAATCCTATCAAATCTGTAGCTGGTCTATACCAGTCTATGATAAGCTATTAAACACTTCCAATTATATGTTATATCCCTCAATATAAAGATCCCTATTCTATGGAGGTAACAATGAACATTAAAATTAATAATTTACTCCATCGACTAAACACGGCTCCATTGTATTCTGACAATTATGTATGCTACTGGCAGGAATCTCCAGGATGCCATTTAATATATGTAGTTAAACATAAATGAAAACTTAAAAACAATGTGAACTGTATTCAGACTGATATCAGTCTCCTTTTATTTAATAGATTACTACTGTAGGTCAAACATGTCCAATATATTTGTACTAAACTAACTATTTGAACTAAATTGCTATATTAGAACAGACAGCCAGATGTGTGAAAAAAAACATTCCTGTGTCCATATGGTCTCCACATTGCGCAAGTTGTACAAGTTCTCTTTAAGCAAGTTAAAGGGGTTATCCAGCACTACAGAAACATGGCCACTTTTGCACCACTCCAGTTCAGGTATGGTTTGCAATTAAAGGAGAAGTCCGGCAAAATTTTTTATTGAAGTATTGTGTTGCCCCTCAAAAGTTATACAAATCACTAATAAACACTTATTACCGGAAATGCACATGAAGTGCCTTTTTTCCTGCACTTACTACTGCGGCAAGGCTGCACTTCCTGCATAAAATGGTGATGTCACGACCCGACTCCCAGAGCTGTGCGGGCTGTGGCTGCTGGAGAAGATGATGGCAGGGGAACACTGAGGGACACAGGACACTGAGCATCCCTCTGCCATCATCCTCCCCAGCAGCCACAGCCCGCACAGCTCTGGGAGTCGGTTTGTGACATCACCATTTTATTCAGCAAGTGAAGCCTTGATGCAGTAGTAAGTGCAGGGAAAAAAAGGCACTTTACCTGCATTTCCTGTAATAAGTGTATATTGGTGATTTGTATAACTTTTTGGGGGCAATACAATACCTTAATAAAAAATTTTGCCGGACTTCTCCTTTAAGCTTCATTTACTTCAATGGAACTGAGATTCAAACCCCACCCAATCTCGAAACAAGAGTGGTGCAAAAGTGGCCATGTTTTTGTAGCACTGGATAACCCCTTTAACAATTTAGATTTATACCTCTACTTTCTAAGAACAATAATTTTAGATTTATGGCCACCCTTTGTGCCATTATGCAAGGAGATATGACTTAGAGGGCAAGGGATGTGATAGCTAAAATAATAGCTAAAATAATAAAAATGCCCCATTTCAGCATAAAATATTGGTGCAGAGTATGGCAATTAATAGCTGGTATACAAAAGACAAGTCTAAGGCTATGTTTAAACATATTATTATCACAATAAGTAATAATGATTTATCAGGAACTATGATGGAAAGATTTGCAGTGTGGCTAGGTTCACACCATGTAAAAATAACGTATGTCTTTCATAATAACACGTGTCATTGTGTGAATAACGTCTGTTAGTTTAGAAATAACGGATGTTATTTGCACAATTGTGCCCATTATTATGAAAGACATACGTTTATGTTTTCTAAAAAATTACACAGGGTAATGTCCAGTTGCTTATAGCTGTGGTATAATTACTATATTACTATAGCCTTAAAGTGTTTCTATGCATGTGTATGTATGTATATATATATATATATATATATATATATATATATATATATATATATATATAATGCCTGCATGTTTACCTTTCTCATTTCAGTGAGGTATGCAGTTACTTTCAAGTAAGAAGGCAAAATACCCAAGACTCAAGACTCAAATATTTCTCCACAGTTCATTACTTCTTTAGTTTTTATCATAATAATTTTATTAAAAATAATTCTGGTAAAAAATGCAAATATTACAATTATATATTGTAATATATTGCTTTTAATCAGAAGAATATTGAAATGACTATGGAAATAAGATTTTATGAAGCAATTACTGAGGAAATAAAGTTTTTTTTTACAAAAGAGCATAAACATTGTATGTTTCAATACTGGTACATTGCTGCTAAAGTATTTGTCGAAAGTGGTACAAAGGAAAGGTGGAGGAGCTGTGGTGGTGACGGTGCTCCAGATGGTAATAGTACCCTTCACAATAATAGTGTACCCCACACAGTAACCATGTGCCCACACACAGTAATTGCCGCCACAGTATTGCCGCCTTTATACCCTCCTCTCAGTAATACTTACAGCCTATACACAGTAATGATGCCTCTTAGTGTCTTCCTCACAGTGGTGATAGTACCCTCACACACAGAAAAAGTAGCATCTTATTGCACTCTTCACAATAATAATGCTTCCTTAGTTCCCTTCTCACACTAAAATGACCCCACACAGCAATAATGTCTCCTTAACGCCTTCTTGGAAACCATAGTGAGTAAGCACATGGATAAGAGTGTAGATGTTTCTGGGGGGGAAAAATCTGTCCAATTTACTAATTTGAGACAATCCCTTTAACATATTTATGATAGTGTTAGACAATTTTAATAAAATAAAGTCATAATCCCATAATAACTTACTCTTGGTGAAATATATTGGTCTCCATCATGTTCAAAGTTCAATGATTACAGAGTCAGACCACACAACCGTCTATCTCTGTATAGCAAATAGAATTGGCTTTACTCCCTCTTCTCTTGGTAACCAGATGAACACTTGCTGCTCTGCTGATGTGTTCTCTCCTAACCTCTCTAAAGTATCTTTAAAAAAAAAATCACTTTTGGGAGTGGGCCGGGAGGGGAGTGAGGTGATTACCCTAAGTTGTGTAAAACGAGGATGACAAATGCACTATTTCCTGCTACAATCAGAAGAATTGTTCACTGTCTGCTGATCAACCTCTCTAGTCTGAACTACCGCTGCGTGTATGTAATTCTGCCGGCCGCTTAACCCCTTCAGCCCGGCTCCCGCTCTGTATAGATTACCTGTCCTTGCTGCACAGGGTCCCGGCGTACTGCTCTCCCACCCGGCCAATCAGTGGCTGCGGCAGGGCAACACACTGATTGGCCAGGCGGGAGAGCAGTACGCTGGGACTCCGTGCAGCGAGGAAAGGTAATGTATACAGAGCGGGAGCAGAGCGGGAGCCGGGCTGCAGCTGAAGGGGTTAAGCGGCCGGCACAATTAAATACACGCAGCGGTCGTTCAGTGAAAGTGATCTGCCAGAACCTAGCCGACTCGGAGCGTTATTAACGCTGCAAGTCGGTACGTCGGTACGTCAAGCTACCCTAAAGTAGCATTTCAACTCTTCTTATCATTTTCTAATATTGGTAGAGTGATATCCATGATCTACTAAGCCTTCAGGCCCTATTACACTGGGCAATGGAGAGGAGCAAACGAGCACTGTCAGAGCTCACTTGATCATCGTTGCCTGCTCGCTGCTGGTGCTTTAACACGCGTCGACAGCGAGCGAGAAAGAGCAGGGGGCTTCGGAGAGCAGCGTGGGGGCTTTCCGGGTGATCACTAGATCGTCCTGGCAGCCCACAGAAGGTAGCAGCCGTCTGCTGCCGCTGCTCCTGTTCCACGGCAGCAGATCATTGCTATCTTAGTCGTTTCATGTCTTTCAACATGTTGAAAAATGACCGACAGCGAACATCGCTCATGACGGCTAATCATTGTCTCCTATTACATAGGACGATTATTGACTGTAACGGCCGATATCGCCCGAATATGGCCAATAACCAGTGCGTGTAATAGGGCCTTTACTGTCCAGTTGGGCACATATAGTAGAGGATTTTTTTTTTTTTTTTAAATCAATGGGGCAATAGCACAAAAAACTGAAGACTGATCATGCTACACTTGAATAGACAAAGCATTTTCATACTGTGTAGAGAACATTCTTAATTTTCCAAAATTTTACATCAAGTAATGATGCTATCTACATGACGCTAGACAAACCCACATATCTGCCTGGCCTGTCCCTGCCCGTACTTCTCTAATAATGTTGCAAAATGAATTTCAGGTTGTTAAAAAAATATGTATAATTCATAAAATTATTTCTGCTTGGTAACAAAGATTCCCCCCATCAAAAATAAATAAATAAAAAATACTGGTAAGCTGCAAAGCAAAATATTCTGGTCATACTTTTCGAATAAGCTGATACTACTTGGTGATAAACTACATGGTTTTAATGCCTCCCTCAGGCAAAGCATGACAACGCTGCTAATCTGTGATATCAGATGTAAGAGCTCTGCTCTTTGTGGGAACAAGCCTATCGGAAACTTGGAGCACCAGCACAAATATAGAGCTTTCAATTGCGATTTAGGAAAAACTGTTAATCATGGTGATTATAAATCCTTGCTGGTGTTGTCTGCATCATTTTCTATAAGACTTCCAAGAAAATGTCACACTGCTCTGATTAATACGTTTTTCAGCATATGATGCCAAATGTAGAACTGCGTGGTAAATTGAATGTGACATTTTGAAATGTGAAAAGTCGGTGTTATGAAGCCACAAGTCTAAATGATGATACTTCAAGGAATCTCATCAAGATCTATAGATTTCACATCTGTAATATTTCCATTATTCACAATAAATTTTTTTTTACCCTTTTGCAAGTCGCTCCCCATTATACAAAATGAGGACCAAATACTGACTAGAATATAATGTGTGAGGCCAGTCTAAGGCACGTTTTACACCGGCGTAATAGTGAAACATTTTTGCAACCAATTTTAAGCTGAAAGTCCCAGCCTGAGTGCAGGTTTAATGGCCCCTGATCTGGGCAGGATTCACAGCTTGAATAATGATGCAATAATGTGTTAAAGGAGAGGTCCAGGCACAGATTTTTTTGCCCAAAACTGCCAGGGAGGAAGTGGGTAAACAAAACAACATGCACTTAACTGCCGGCTTCATCACTGGGGTCTGCTGTCCTCCTCTGGTCCCTGGTCCCTAAACACTTCCTGTCTAGAGAGGGGACTTGGAATGTGATGTTCATAGTCTGCTCAGCCAGTCAGTGGCTGTAGCGGCGTCCCGTTCCTGCTGCTGAATAGCTAAGTGGGCCTGACACGTCATGTCCTAGGTCCCACTCAGACCTAGAAATGGCCAGGGATTAGGAACTGGAGCTGAGGACAACAGACTCCACCTCCTCCCAGGCAATTTAAAAAAAAAGTCTGTGTCTGGACTTCTCCTTTAACAATATGCTTATGTGAAACTGACCTAAGGATGCATTTACATGGGCAAGACATACTGTTGTCATGTGGAAACATGCAGATTTTCTGTGCCAAAACCCCACTTCCATTGACTTCCATTAACTTTAACCCCTTCACATAACTGTTCTTCCTGGGTCGGGAAGGGATGGGGTCACGCGACAACCCCGCTCTGAATTGCTGCGATCCCGGCTGCTATTAGTAGCTGGGGACCGCACCAGTTAGCATTCGTTGCCTCCACTAATTAGCTATTTAGATGATGCTGTCAAAGCTAACAGCTGCATTTAAATAGCTATTTTCCCCCATTATTGGGGGTCTAGTGAGCAGATCCCCCCCACCTAAGACACAGCTGGTGTCTTAGGTAGTGTGAACCCAGCCTAAGGCCAGATTCACGCGTAACAGATCCACAGCAGATTTCACGCATCGAAATCCACTGCAGATCCCTTGCCTGTGACAGCCCCCTTAATCCCCCATTGGCCGGAGCATACATTAACTGCTCCGTTGTGCAAGTAGAAAATGGAAACAGGTGGCACTCACCAGTCGTCAGTAGCAAAATCTATAATTACGTGCTATAAAGTCCATTATAGAGTAAGGGAGAGAGATCATGCATAGTACACCATGCAGCATGGACTTTACAGCACGTAATTAAAGATTTTGCTACTGATGACTGGTGAGTGCCGCCTATTTCCATTTCTACTTGCACATTGGACTGTTTCTTTTATCTGTACAAGTGCGCACCTCAGGTCAGTTAGTGTTGAGTGTGAACCAGGTTTAACAGACCCACAACCAGCATACAGGATCTTCAGACTTAGGTGGTGCCAGGTGCACAGACTCTGATTGTGAACATTACCTGCTCCGTGCTCCGGCCTGATTGGCTGAGCGAAACGTCCAGATGCCGGGAGCCCCCGAAGCAAGCAGTAGCACGGAGCAGGTAATGTATGCACCGGCCGATGGGGGATTAAAGGGGCTGTCACTTACATACTTGCAGCGGGATGATAGAAAGCTTACAGGCAAGGGAACTGCAGCGGACTTTGCTGCAAACTTACAGGGTGAAATTGGCTGTGGATTCGGTACATGTGAATCTGACCTTAAACTGATTTGTTGGCCAAAAGCCTTCAGTGAACCTTTAGAAATAATAAACTATCCCCTAAGAATTAACACAAATGCACATCATTGATTTATGTATTGTGTTGTCAAGAGAATCATTTATGTCTTTGGTCTGATCTTGGGATTGCTTTATCCCTGTGTAGGGAAAAAAGAGCAGATAGCCATTCCAATAATTCTGACCATAAACAATCTTTAAAAGGTTTATTTTTTCTAATCCTAGATAACCCCTTTAAGTGGTGTGTGTGTATCAAATAATAGTCTGCTGAGGTTCGTGAAAGGGTAGTGAGAAGTTACACTAAGCGCTGAAACTGTTGCTGCTGAAAAGAAAAGGAAGCCTTGATTTACCTTGCATGGACAGCGCAGATCCTATGGAGAGGGAATAAAGACTCTCTTACTAAGCCCTGCACCCACTCCCTGTAATCTGTCTTGCAGCATCTGATACAAAAGACAGTTTTCCTGTATTAGCAGGCAGTGAACAGCAAATTAAAGAGAAGAAACAGCTAGCTGCCAACATGTTAGAGCTGTTTTTCTGGGTTAAGGAGTCATCTTTGGTAAATTAGGTCATTTAATGAAGTTTAGTTGAGTAAGTAATTAATTTTGGCAATTTAATGTTAGGCTATTTGGAACTTGTTGGAAACAACACTGACCATGTAAGTTTAAGGTGCGTTTACACAGAGAGATTTATCTGACAGATTTTTGATGCCAAAGCCAGGAATGGTTTTGAAAAAGTAATAATCTCAGTCTTTCCTTTATGACCCGTTCCCTGTTTATAGTATGTTCCTGGCTTTGGCTTCAAAAATCTTTCAGATAAATCTCTCTGTGTAAACACACCATTAGTGTCATCAGTTCAGTTTATCAATTGTTTTGTGTTTTAAATTTACTATTTAGAAAACTAGACACTATATGTATTTATGATTATTAGAATGACGATAAATCTTCTAATTAAACCCTTCAGGAACAGTGAGATTTAAACTACATTAATAGAACTTCTTAGAGCAAAGTAATTTAAGTGGAAAAGTTCAAGTGTAACTAATCCTTCTAGAAAGTTAAATGTGAGAGGGAATAATCTAGTCTGAAACTCTTGGATAATTAGACTTCTAGGCAGTGAACTATGGTTAGAATACATACAGTTCTAGGTGTTCTTCAGCTGGAGGTAAGACCATACTCCTAGATTGAATTACCTATTAATATCAAGCATTGGTATTAATTTGATAAGTAAAAATGACAAGTGGATTAAGTAAAAAAAAAAAAGTCTTGAGGCCCTGTGCTCAGTATCTTAGGCCTCTGTAGTCAGCAGGAAATATTTGATGCAAACCTTATATGGATTACAATAGGAGCAGTACAGAATATCTGCTTACTATTGATACCTTGGAGACTGAGCACATGGCCGTGTCTACTGCTGGAGATTTAACCCCTAACTGACTTGTGCCATTATAGTACAGAACAGGGAAGTGTTGTCACATAATTCTGTGTTCACCATTTTAGAGCTCTAATCATGTTGGCACTGCTTCTGTGCAGATACAATAAGCTCCACTAGTAAAGTTGTAGTACACCAGCAGTGCTACCTAGGTCAGGTACTTGTCACTTGGATACCACAGTTTGACAATAAAAAGGTAGCTCCATCTAGTTTTTACACATTTGCACCTAGAGCTCCGATCACTTCTGGACTTTAACTGCCATCATGTCCATGGACTGTCTGTACATTATGTAAACTGTGATTTTGTGTCTATAAATGAACATAGATGTGTACTGGAGGACTCTGGGTCCTATTACACAGGCCAATGAGGGCCCAATCAATACTGTAAATACTGCTAGATCGGCGCTCGTTTATTGGGCCTATTACACGGTACGATAATCGATCCAAAAGGGCTGCACGGACATCGCTAGCAAGGTCCGTGCAGCCCTTGCCCTACATTACCTGTCCATGCACCCGGTTTTCTCATGCGCTCTGTATGCAATCAAGTGAATTATGTTTATAAAGCTGGAGCAATAAATTAAAATCATGTTTTACTGCTAACATTGCTGTTGCTAGATATATTTCTTGTGATGTTTTTGTCTGTGCAAAGGAGGATCGTTGGATATGTACTTGTTATATAATAAAGACAACATGGTTATATACCACATGGGAAAGTCATAAAAAATGGAATAAATGAATGCATAAAATGAATAAAAGCTAATGAATAAATTCCACTTATCCCAAAATGATGCCATTAAACAATGCCACTCGCCTCACAAAAATAAATCCCATACAGCTATATTAGTGGAAAAATATAAGTTATATCTCTTAGAATATGACTATGAAAAATAGCTGGGTCCTCATGGCCACAAAAGGGTGCTAATATTCTGCTCACATGTATCCACAGAAATATGTTTAGAGAACCTGAAACATTATGAACACATCTTTCTAAACCCGAACTAGCCATGTAACTATGTCACTTGCCCTGTCCTTGACAGGAACTGTCCAGAGCAGTAGCAAATGCCCATAAAAAAAACATTCCTGCTCTGGAAAATTTCTGACACAGACAGAGGTGGCAGCAGAGAGCACAGTGTCAGACTGGAACGAAAACATCACTTCCTGATTCCTGAGATTACAGCAGCTGATAAGTACTGGAAGAGTCGATATTTTTAAATGGTAAAATAATTTACAAATCTGTTTTCCTTTCTGGTACCAGTTGGTCCCTGCCACAGGGAGGAAAAGCGTAGGCGAGAGGTTTGCTAAATTAATGTAATTGCAAAAATATTTACCTTAACGTACCCTACAAGTTTAACTATATTAGTTGCAATAGGAATGCCCCTTTAAGAGCAGCTATGTACTGAATATATTAGTTGTTTCATGTTTTTAGTATCAGCAGTGAAAGGTATGCCTTATGTTTGATGTCAAGCAGTACTCTTGGGAAAATTATCTAGGTCCATCAGAGAGCAGAAAATATGTGTTTGATATCAAACACCGTCTTGTCTATAATTACACCTACATCAAGTGATTTTTTAAGTACTTATTTGTACAGAACAGCATATTCAGCCAAGATACCAGATTTAGAAAAGCAATCACATCACTGAAATAGTGTTAGAGGACTTTTAATTGATCAGATAAGTATTTGGTTTGTGTAATGTATAAAGCATTTTCCAATATATAACCATTATGATGCAATTGATAAAATGTTACACAAATAAATTGCATATGTTACAAAGCTTGTGTATAAAGACTAAGGGGGAGATTTATCAAACTGGTATAAAATAGAATTGTCTCAGTTGCCCCTAGCAACCAATCAGATTCCACCTTTCATTTTTCAAAGAATCTGTTAGGAATGAAAAGTGGAATCTGTTCGGTTGCTAGGGGCAACTGAGCCAGTTCTACTTTACATCAGTTTGCTAAATCTCCCCCTAAGGGTACAAACACATGGGACAGAGCAGCAGATTTCTCGCTGCGAATTCGCAGCAAGATCCACTGCGGGTCCCTTCCTGTTGGTTTCTGTGAGAAGACATACTTGCAGCAGAATTGGCATCCAGCTGTGAGTATATAACTGACAGCCCCGTTAACCCTCGGCCGGCCAGACCATACTGTACCTGCTCCACGCTCCGGCTTGCTTTGGGGGTTCACGGATTCATGTCCCGCTCAGCCAGTCAGTGTACTGAGCGGGACTTGCTTCCATCCGTACTTCCATAGCATAAAAAAATTTCATTTCATTTTTATTTTTATTTCATAGTGCAAGGAGTCAAAGAGGCTTTCCCAAGATCCTCAAGTGCAGCAAGCAGTAACATTCCAGCCTGCAGCAGATCAGAAGCTTGGAAAAGCCTCTTTGACTCTTTGTACCACATAGGAAAATCATTTCCACAATCTGGAAGCACAGCTAGATATATGAAAGGTGCAGTGAGTCTCCCTGATCTAAGGCCCCGTTCCCACTGAGCAAAACTAGCGGAATTCCGTGGCGGAATTGTCCGCCGCGGAAAGCCGTTAGCCTCCCGCTCATAATGGGAGTCTATGGGAGGAACGCGCTCATGCTCTATCCGCGCTGAAGAATGAACATTCCGCCGCGGAATTCTGCTAGTTTTGCTCAGTGGGAACGGGGCCTAACAGTGCCTGCCGTTTGGAATGTGAATTACAGCTAACAGATTCCCTTTAACCCCTTAAGGACCTGGCCTGAAATGGCCTTAAAGGACAAGTGCCATGAAAAACTTTTTCCCAGTAATTGAAGCACATTACAAAGTTATATAAATCTGTAATATGCTTCAATCACCTATCTGCCTCCCTTCCCTGTCTTTTCCCCCCTCCACCCCCCACCAGGAAGTGTCCTAACTCACACAGACCTAATTACTGTCGTCACCGTCACCAGGCAGCTCCTTCTTGTGAGGATGAGTCATCAGCAGGAGGGCTGCTCTAGCTCCTGTTACACCAGCCTCCCCCTCCCCAGTGCAAGTGATGGCTTGCAGTTGTTCAGCCAATGGGAGCTGATCAAGCTGAGTCACCTGACAAGGCAGGGGAGGGGGGGGGGGGCTGCTGTAACAGGAGAAGGAGCTGAGAGAAGAGCTTGGTGACGGTGACGACAGTAATTAGGTCTGTGTGAGTTAGGACACTTCCTGGTGGGGGGTGGAGGGGGGAAAAGACAGGGAAGGGAGGCAGATAGGTGATTGAAGCATATTACAGATTTATATAACTTTGTAATGTGCTTCAATTACTGGGAAAAAGTTTTTCATGGCACTTGTCCTTTAATCACAGAGGCAAATTCTATAAATATTGGTGCGTTTACATGTAACAATTAACGATCGAATTCGAACGATAATCGTACATGTAAACGCAGCGAACTATCAAACAACGAACGAAAAATCGTTCATTTTGATCTTACAACATGTTCTCAAATCGTCGTTCGTCGTTCGCAAAAAATTAGCGGATCGTTCCGTGTAAACAGTCGTTCGCCGATTTAACCAATGTGTGAGATAGGCTTAGGCGATCGCAAAACGATTTTCCGTACGATATAATGTACCGTCTAAACGCTGATCGTTATGAAAAAAAAAATTGTTACTCCGACATCGTTAATCGTACGATCGGGCCAATTATTGTTTCGTGTAAACGCAGCATATGACCTGTGTCATTTTATTCATTATTAACTTCGGAATGCTTTTACCTATCCAGCTGATTCTGAGATTGTTTTCACGTGACATATGGTACTTTACATTTCTGGTAAATTGGAGTTTATACTTATAATAAATCTTTATTAAAAAAAAATACTAAATAACGTGAAAAATTGCATTTTTCCAACTTTGAAACTTTCCTGCTTATACAGAAAATAGTTATGCCGCATAAATTATATATTAAATAGCATAAGCAACATGTCTACTTTATGTTGGCGGCATTTATTAAACTATCTTTAATTTTTTTAGACAATAGAAAGCTTAAAACTGTCAAATTTCAAAATTAGATTTTTTTGGCAACTGTTCAGGTTTAGGCTGGGTTCACACTACGTATATTTCAATCAGTATTGTGGTCCTCATATTGCAACCAAAACCAGGAGTGAATTAAAAACACAGAAAGGCTCTGTTTACACAATTTTGAAATTGAGTGGATGACCGCCATTTAATGGCAAATATTTGCTGTTATTTTAAAACAATGGCTGTTATATTGAAATAATGGCAGTTATTTACTGTTATATGGCGGCCATCCACTCAATTTCAACCTTGTATGAACAGATCCTTTCTGTGTTTTTAATCCACTCCTGGTTTTGGTTGCAATATGAGGACCACAATACTGACTGAAATATAGGTAGTGTGAACGCAGCCGTAAAGTATATTTGAGGGGACTGTTTGTTAGAAAGCCCCACAAAGCACCCCATTTCAGACCCCCCCAAACTCTGCAAAAGCACATCCAGAATGTTTTTAACCCTTTAGGTGAGTCACAGCTAACATAAAAGCTAAAATTGAAAATGTTAATGATTTTAATGGATTTTAATGTAATCCAATATCTTTCATAATTATAAACCTATTACCAGAGAAATGCACTCCAATATATATTGGCCCGTTTCTGCAGTTTTTAAAAATACCCCATATGTGGCCCTATAGCACTATTTGACAGAAATTAAAGCCTCAGATACAAAGGAGCGCCTAGTGAATTTCAACGCCTCCGTTATATTTGGTCATTTTTGACTGTACCACTTCAGGTTGGCAGAGGCTTTGGGGTGCCAAAACATAAAAAACACCCCTAAAGGGACAATATTTAGAAAACTACACCTCTTGAGGAATGTAACAAGGGGTGCAGTGAGCATCTGGACCCCACAGGTGTTTCACAGATTTTCAGAACAATGTGGCGTGAAAAAGGAAAAATTTAATTTTTCACACTAAAACATTGTTCTAGCCTTCAATTTTTTATTTTTACAAGGGAATAAAAGAAAAGAAAAAAAAACACCAAACGTGTAGTGCAGTTTCTCCCGAAGTACGGAAATACCTCACATGTAGACATAAAGTGCCAAGCTGGCATAGGACGAGCCTCCAAAGGGAAGGAGCGCCAATTGGCTTTTGGAAGCTGGATTTCACTGGAATGAATTTCAAGGATCATGTCGCATTTACAAAGCCCCCAAAGCTGCCAAAACAGTGGAAAACCCCCACAAGTGACCCCATTCTGGAAACTACACCCCTCACGGAATCTAACAAGGGTTGCAGTGAGCAAATGGACCCCACTGGTGACGGGCACAAATGTGGAACAATGTGACATGAAAGTGAAAATTAATTTTTTTTTCACTTTCATGGTACAAATGTGCCCAACATTGCACCCTTTGTTAGATTCCTTGAGGGGTGTAGTTTCCAGAATGGGGTCACTTGTGGGGGGTTCCAATGTCTTGGCAGCACGAGGGCTTTGTAAATGCGACATGGCGTTCATTATCCATTCTGGGCAAATTCAGCCTCCAAGATCCAAATGGCACTCCTTCCTATCTGAGGCTTGCCTTGCGCTCACATGGCGCTTTATGTCCACATGTGGGGTATTTACAGAATGGGGGGAAATTGCTCTACACATTTTGTGTTTTGTTTTTTCTTTTAACCCCTTGTTAAAATTAAAAATTCAAGGCTAGACCAACATTATAGTGTAAAAAATGTAATATTCCATTTTCACGCCACATTGTTCCACATTTGTGCCCGTCACTAGTGGGTTCCATATGCTCACTACACCCCTTGTTTTATTCCTTGAGGGGTGTAGTTTCCATAATGGGGTCACTTGTGGGGGTTTTTAACTGTCTTAAATGCAACATGGCCCTCGAAATCCATTCCAGCGAAATCCAGCCTCCAAAAGCCAAATGGCGCTCCTTCCCTTAGGAGGCTCGTCTTGCGGCCACATGGCGCCTTATGTCCACATGTGGGGTATTTCCGTAATCAGGGGAAATTGCTCTACATATTTTTTGTTTTTTTTTATCTTTTAACCCCTTGTGAAAATGAAAAAATCAAGATAAGATCAATGATTTAGTATAAAAATTAAAAAATGTTTACACTAAATGTTGGTCTAGCCTTGATTTTTTCCATTTTCACAAGGGGTTGTAAAAGGAAATGAACACAAAACGTGTAGGGTAATTTCCCCTGAGTATGAAAATACCCTACACGTGGACATAATATGCCATATGGGCACAGGGCAAGCCACCAAAGGGACTGGAATGGAGGATGAAGGCCATGTGGCATTTACAAAGCCCCTGAGCTGCCAGGACAGTAGAAACCCCCCACAAGTGACCCCATTCTGGAAACTACACCCCTCAAGAAATCTAACAATGGGTGCAGTCAACATATGAACCCCACTGGTGAAGGGCACATGTGGTGTGAAAATAAAAAATACATTTTCTTTTTCATTTTCACAGCACAAATGTGCCTGTCACCAGGGGTCCATATCCCTGCTCCACCCCTCATTAGATTCCTTATGGGGTGTAGTTTCCAGAATGGGGTCCTGTCGTGTCCTGGCAGCACAGGGGCTATGTAATTGCATCATGGCAAGCCTCTAATGGGAATGGGGGCCATGCCTATTTAGTTGGGGAAAAGGGACAATTTTTTTATTTATTTGGGGGTATTATGCTAATTATTAGTTTATAAGGTTGAAAAGGACAGGAGTCTATCAAATTCAACCTGTGTTGATCCAGGGGAAGGCAAAAAACCCTCGTGAGGCACACGACAGTAACCTCATCACAGGGAAAAAATATTCCTTCCCAACTCCATAATGGCAATCAGACTCATCCCTGGATCATTGTGACCCTTGAAATAGGAGTAAGGGAAAGAATTTTGAATATTTAGAACTCCGATGACGTGTGGTACGCCTTGAAGCGATCCTGTATGCAGAGGCTGGGGTGATCAGGACAGGTGTCACACTGGAAAATGGTGTCCTTCCTGATCCCCCTTTTACGCCACACTCTGCACTTCTGGGATCTCCCGTTTTCCAGTGGGGGGGACGCTACCTAGAAAGTGTTGCCCTGGTGCGATACGGGGTCCTTCATATCCAGAAGCGCTGGGTCTGCTCCATGTCTGCTAAATATTAGGGTTTTATTACTACGAGGGACCGGAAAGGGCTGATGCTGGTATAAAAGTAATCCCCGTACAGGTAGTAACCTTTATCCAGTAGTGGGAAGATCAGTTCCCAAACGATCTTCTCACTAACTCTGAGGATGAAGTGTACCCTGAGGACTATGTGCAGTAGGAGCCCCCAAAATGTTTTCATATCCGCTGCATCAACAGGGGGCCACATGCAGCGGAAATAAATTAAGTAGAGGAGGTGTTGTGGATTATAAATTTGTGTGCGTTCAAGTTTGTTTGCGCCACCATCAAATTTATAAGGTCATCAGAGAAATAGAGTTTGAAAAAGTCTATTTCTCTGATGCCTGTGGGGTTCATTTGGATTTCTGCTTGTGCTACAAAGGCAGGAATCTGTGGCTCATAATTTTGGGGGGCTGGGGTCAAGATGGGGTCACCTGTCTGGGGGCCGAGATGGGATGACGTGTCTGGGAGGCGGGGAGCGAGATGGGATAATGTGTCTGGGGGGCAGCCCGAGGCGTCCTCCTAGGACGCCTACATGGATATTCATCATCACTGGATGATGATAATCAGGATGAATGGAGGAAAGAAGGATCCCCCCATTTTTCCTCACTGGCTGTTTCGGTGTCGGAGGCAATAAGAGCGTATGCCTCCTCTGCCGAAAACACCCTGTAGGCCATCCTTATACGGGGATTAGTATATGGGGTATGTAAATAGTGTAGTGTAAAACTTTATTTCATGTAGTGTAGTGTAATGTTGTGTTTTTTACATTTTTTTTAACAGTAAGAAAAAAAAAACCTACGCCAAGAAGGGAGTTGCTGATAAATGCCGCACCTATGTGCGGTACTTATCAGCAGACAGTGGCGGTAGGATATGGAAAAAAAAGGGGGGAACCCATACGCCAAAATGGAGGAGTTGCTGATTAGCGGTGCACTTACACGCGATGCTCATCAGCACTCAGCGGCGATAGGGCAAATAAAAAGAAAAAAGTGAGAAAAAAAACACTTTTTACCCCCAAAGCAACTGATCAGTGTATAATATACACTGATCAGCCGCTAGGGGGCAGAAGAATAAAGCTGCCAAGGATTGCCGAAGATAGATGACGGGGAGCCCGAAGAGCCGAAGATAGCTGAAGATAGACGATGTGGAGCTGACGGGAGCCAAAGTTAGACGACCAGGAGAAGACGCAGGGGGACCGCCGGATCCATGCTCGGGTCGTTAGGGTCAGGTGAGTATAGTGCACCTAAACTATACACACCTGTTCTGCACCCCTCAGCTAAGTAGCTGAGGGGTGCAGAACCAGGAAAACTTTATTTTAACACTTGAATTGCCGTGATTGGCCTGCCGGTCACGGCGATCGTGGTAGTAGCATTGTAGCCACCCCCATACAGGACATTAATGGCGGTTGGTGCTGTCTGGAAAGCTGTTTTCAGCTGCTATTGGCTGATCTGTACTGATCAGCCAATGGCAACGATGGTCTGCAAATCACCCCCCATGCTGACGAGCATAGATGGCATGCTGTATGTTACAGCAGCCATCTTTTCCCTAACAATGTGTGTACACACAACGATACGGTAAATCACGGGCGTAAATGTACTTCTGCTTGTGTTAAGGCACGGGCTGCGGGGGCGTACATTTACGCCCCTGGTCGTTAGGGGTTAAAGGGGTTGTCCAGCGAAAATCTTTTTCTTTAAAAATCAACTGGTGTCAGAAAGTTATATAGATTTGTAATTTACTTCTATTAAAAAATCTCAAGTCTTCCCATACTTATCAGCTGCTGTATTTCCTGCAGGAAATATTGTTTTATTTTTAGTCTGACACAGTGCTCTCTGCTGATACCTCTGGCCGAGACAGGAACTCTGTCTCGGTTTTCTATGAATCCCTATAGAAAACCTCTCCTGATCTGGATATTTCCTGTCTCGGCCAGAGATGTCAGCAGAGAGCACTGTGTCAGACTGAAAATAAAACATTTCCTGCCTGACATATAGTAGCTAATAAGTATGGGAAGACTTGAGATTTTTTAATAGAAGTAAATTACAAATCTATAAAACTTTCTTACACCAGTGGATTTGAAAGAAAAAGATTTTCGCTGGACAACCCCTTAAACATTCCATTTACAGTAAGCGTATCCAGACGGTAAATGGCTATTCAGACATTTATGGCTTATCCACAGATTATGCCATACATGTCTCATTGTAGACTCACTTCTGGGACCTGCATCAATATCCAAAACATGCACCAGCATGCTCATCTATTTCCATAGCTCCCAATATAGATTAATCAAGTGAACTAGATGTAGGGCTTGTACCAAGCAGACATCTTGTTGTAAATGTTTGTGTTATATCCGTGCCTGTTCAGACCTCAATGCAGTCCTCTGTCTGTAAAGTATGGCCAAGACTGTGCTTTTGGCAATGATTCAGTGTGCGTTTTTTCTATCAGTCTGAACTCTTTATTAATCCGTAACTTGCTGTGTGGTGATTGACTGATTCCACCACACCCATCTGGGTTCTTCTGCTAGCCTTAGCTGGGCTGAGGATGGTTTACACTGAATAGTGATTGACAGTTGCCTTTTCCACTTATCTCCCTTCCCTGCCAGTCTGTGTTTTGTGTGGCCTGGATGTCAGAGGGCTGGTCCAATCACGCTCTAGCCCAGGACTCTGGCATCTCGTAAGAAGTCCACTTGTGATATTCTCTTGGAGCTTGAGCTGGCCTTTCATATTGGATTGGATTGGTTGGTATTCTGACAGCCTTGGGGGGCTAGTGCTAACGCTCACACTGTCTGTCTGTCCCTGTATTCAATCCAGGTGCCAGGTTCCCTTACATTTTGTTATGACAATAGTTTAACTAACACTTTAAATCTGTAGTAATGAGAAAAAGAAGAGGCCATGGGACCTACTTTATCTTGACCTCCATCAGCTGCTACCATTCCTATGACTCTCAGTTTCCACTGTCCTATATTGCTTCCTTTAATGTGTTTTCCCCACAGTAACTGCCCACTCAGCTATTCACTGGTCATGGTGGCTGGTGACTGGGGCTGAGCAGGCAGTTCCTGCAGGGCCAAGACTTTAGATGTAGCAGGAAGTAATGGAAAGCAGTAGGCATGGGGTCATGGCAGGTAAGTATGCTTGCATTATTATTTACTTGTCATGCCCAACAACGGGCGGGGCAAAGGATGGGGTTTATATGCACTAAAAATTGCATGTTTTTATGACACATTAAATGTGGTCTAAAACTTTTAGGATAGACAGTTTTAAAGATTTTCAAACATCCTGAGATACTGTTAACGATTTAATATGTTTTTCAAGTTTAAACAATATAAGAACTAGACAGGTTTTTTGCTTATTTTCCCACTGTTTTAGTAGCATACAATGATTTCAGTGTTTATACAAAGAATAATTATTACTTTAATTTTAGTTTCTGTATAATCAGATTTAAAACTGCTACAGATTAAATTGCCACAATACAAGAAGTAAATAAGTACAGACAGTGTGCCTCCTGGTGTCCCTCTGGGTGACTAGTAAATACAAAGAAACAACTGAAGCCAACTGGTAATATGTTGGTAAATTGCAGGATTCCTACCTCTGCAGGTTAGAACAACAGAATACAATGGATTTTACATTTATATGAGCTCTACTACTATATATACACTGAACAACTGTAACTTTAAATATAAAATGACAGTATGTCATAGTAATGCTATGTTCCCACTACATCTTTTTAGGTAAAATAAAGGCTGTGGTTTATTTTAAATTTTTTTTAAATGGCCATTATTTTATAATATTGGCTCTAAATAATGATCATAATCCTTTTTTTTTATTATGAACAGTTGTCATTACCAAAAAAGATATTATCAAAAGAAGTTGTGGGAACATAGCCTAAAGGTGTCACATTGATGATCACATTTGCTTTTACATTCATTATGTGGACAGATTGATGTGTTTTTGAGAGTAACACCAGGATACACTATGGAAAGATGGTAAGTCAGAGATGGTAAGTCAGAGAGGTAGCATCATGCTCTGGATAAGACTTCATAACATAATGCAAAGAAAAAGAACAAGGGGGTGGATTCCTTTTTCATGATGCTGACACCATCTATTGGTTTCACTGTTGTTTATAATTGTTTGTACTTACTTGTCTTACATTACAGTTTGGGGGAACCTCTCCTGATCCTTCCCTTTTCTTTCCCTGAAATTCTCCCATTAATTTCTTCTCCTTGGCTGGGCATATACCGAACAAAACGCTATCTACTTCAGACTCAAGCACAAAAAGCTGCACAAAATATGAGGTAGCTTTAAGGCTTGGAGTGGCATACCGGGGAGCCATGGAATGCCCAGGTGTGCCCTCCCCTCCCCAGCAGGCCTTGCTATTCATGAGCTCCAAGCCCAACATATATTCTCATAGCAGTGCTGCACAGTCCTCCCACCTGGTCACTCACTGCTTCTATATAGTAAGTTAGGGTCTCAGAATTTTGTATAGAAGCAGGGAGTGACCAGGATGACAGGCAGAAGCATGTAGTACACAGCATCGGTGAGGCCCATCTCCTCTGCCCTGGCCCCTCCCCCACCTCTTCCTCTCGTGCTGCCTCTGTGTTCCTATTTGCTGCTGGCTGTGGGGACACATGAGGAGAGGAGTGAGAGGGGCTGAAACCTACACAGACTACGTTGACTCTCCCTATTGCTTTTCTGCACTAAAGATACATTTTTGTGTATGTAATGGATGTACAGTATGTGAGTCGGTGTGTATTGTGCATGTGTGTAAGTACTGTCTATGCATATATATAATGTGCATTTCCTGCGCATGATGTGTGTATGTATATACTGTATCCTGCTCATTTGTGTTTGTAATAAGTATGTACACAGGTTATATGCACTAACATAAATGTATTTTCAATATAATGTGCATTTGTTTATACAGTATCTGTGTATGATGTGTGCATGTATGTATTGTGCATGTGTTTGTATTATATATCCAGTACAGACCAAAAGTTTGGACACACCTTCTCATTAAAAGAGTTTTCTGTATTTTCATGACTATGAAAATTGTAGATTCACACTGAAGGCATCAAAACTATAAATTAACACATGTGGAATTATATACTTAACTACTTAACAAAAAGTGTGGAAAAAAAAGCTCTCCGGCGCATGCGCATAGGGTTACTATTCACGTCACCATCACGTGACCTTGTAGTGTTCATGTGATTAGACACATGACCTAATAGGAATGGCGGCGGAGCTAAGCCGGCGTGGATTACGCGTCCTGGGGTCCTCCTCTCTTGTACGAGTAAGTCGATTCAAACGCTACATACCTGTTTCTTATTATCCATTTACCTTTTGATATAAATATGTGTAAGGTGGGACTAGAGCTTCACCCTTGAGAAAGTCCTGGTGACGGAACGCGTGGGGTTCTCTGGTCTGACCTGACTTGGGGTAGCAGCAGCCATCTATATGCTTGTTTCACATTTTTGTTTTTTATGCTCCCTAGGTGATTTTTGGCCTTGTGCCTTACATCGTTTTTCATCTATTTTGGTTTCTGGGATTCATTTGTAATTTTGCATAATAATTTTGGTTTTTAATATATTTGCCACCTTCATATGATTTTTTGCTGCTGCTCCGTTTATTGGCTTGTGTTAGGTCAGGTTTTTGCCGTGTTTGATTGGAACCGGTGAATTGGTATGTGTGTATTTTTAAATGATTTTAAATGTTTGTCCCCTTTTTTCATTGATGAATTAATAAAGATTTCATAGATATTTATTCATTTGATCAGGAGGTGCAGTGTATGTTTTTTCAGCCATTTTCTCTTGTTGATTGCATATGTTGTTTAGGTTGACAAACTAGCACTCCTTTTTTCATTATTTGTGGTGCCAGCCCAGCTCTTTATATATACTGCTTGGTTTGTGTTGTAGGGGTTTTGCCGTATCCAACATTTGGGCGTTGGCACACAGTATTTGTATGGTTATTTTGTACCAGGTTATTTGATTATAGTATGGCGTTTGACATGGATGCCCGTGAGGCTCTTTGGAGCCAACAGGCATCCTCGGTTTTTCAGGCAGGAGAGGGGGGTCAGAGTGACCCGGACTTTAAGAAAATTACTGATGATTTAATTGATGCACATAAATTGGTCACTAGACTATGGTGGAATATCAGCAGTTTAGAGGAGTACACAAGATGTGCTCTGGCTCCTAGGGGACTCAGAGTACAGATTTTTCCGGCTTGGGAGGTCTCTCCTGAATTTCGTGGCATTTGGGAGAATGGTCTATTGCAATGTTCCAAAATAATGATGGGTCTTCTAATTAACCATGATAGGGAATTACTGATACAGACTAAGACTAAAATCCGTAATCTGGAAGTGTCTATTAACAATTTTGACAAAGACACCATGGTGGCTCCTTTCCAGACTCGCTTAAAGGAATTGATGGACAAATATGAAAAAGAGATAGTTGCTGGCAAAAAAAGCAAATTTGTCAGGGACAAGACTGACTTTGAAAAGAAAAGTGCCTATAAGTGGAAACATCATGGCAATGCCCGTATCCAGATTGGGGTGGGCAATGCCAGGTCTAGTGTGTCTGAATCCAGTCAAAGTGACGGTTTTTTATCCGAAACCAGCGAAAACGAGGGAAGATCAGGAGGGGACGCCGTAAATCCGCGAAAAAGAACGGCCCAATACCGCCCTCCAGTGTACAACAACCGCCCCAAGAGGAGACCACATCGCCAGTAGGCACCCCCACTGATTTATTGCAGATTATCAATCTCTCATCGTACGTACTTACTGACATTGAGAAAACTGTACTTGAGAAGGGCTTAACATTCTCACCTATGTGTACATTGGACAAATTCACACTTATTAAAGATGTTTATCTTTTCTGCAGACAATTATCCTTTAGGCTACTGTATGATCGGCCACAGATTACCCAAGAAATTCCCATGGAGGATAGACAACTCTTCAACGATTTGTTGGACTTACTCCAGGAAAACGAAGGAACACCAGGTAGGACTCAACCACGTTTCCATAAGCCCTCAACAAAAACGGTTCCATTCCATATTTTTCCACCAATACAGCTCTTTTTTGACCTGGTTTTACAGGATATTCAAAAACTTACTCCAAATAAACATCACGGCCAAAATACCACCATGGCCGAGCGAAGGGCAATTGAGGGCTTACGGAAAAATACTGCGTTCCTCATTAAGGAGGCAGATAAGGGGGGGAACATAGTGTTATGGCCAACCGATATGTATGTGGCCGAAGCAAAAAGACAGCTGGCTAATCGGGATTTCTATGTTCCCCTTCCCTCAGATCCTACACAGACCTTTCAAAAGAAGCTGTTACGACTTCTTACTTCTGCAAGGAACTACGGCATTCTTACTGAAAAGGAATTCAATTTCATCTGGGTGGCTGAGCCAGTGGTGGCAACCTTCTATTTATTGCCAAAGATCCATAAGAGGTTAGACAACCCCCCGGGTCGTCCCATAGTGGCGGGCATTGGTAGCCTTTGCGAAAAAGCTTGTATATATTTGGACACACATCTACAACCCTTTGTACTCAACCTCCCCTCTTACCTGCGGGACTCATCTCACTTGTTGCAGGAACTGGAGCATCTACCGACAGCAGGAGATATCCTGCTGGTCACCTGTGACGTTGAGTCGCTTTATTCCAACATCGCACACAGTGATGGGATTCAGGCGGTGGAGTATTTTTTGAGCCGGCATGCAGGAGAGGACGGTATGTTATACTCTTTTATTTCTGATCTTCTTAGTTTTGTTCTGCACCACAACTACTTTGTCTTTGACCGCATTTTCTACAGACAGGCATCTGGGACTGCGATGGGTGCGCGTTGTGCCCCCTCCTATGCCAACCTCTTTTTGGGGTGGTGGGAGGGGGTACACGTGTACCCCTCGCAACAATTCCAGGAGAGGGTACTCAGATGGTATCGTTTCATTGACGATGTCCTCTTTTTCTGGACAGGAACGGAGGACTCTTGTGTGGATTTCTTAAATGGCCTGAATGACAACCCTTGGCACATTCATCTCACCTGGAAAATTTCGCCTGTTGAAGTGGAATTTCTTGACCTCAACATCCGTCTACAGAATGATGGGATTCAGACCAAACTTTTCCGCAAACAAACTGCTACTAACAGTTTATTACATTTTTCCAGTTTTCACCCGCACCATACCAAAACTGGGATACCAATTGGTCAGTTCTCACGACTCCGACGGATTTGTTCTGAGGACTCAGATTTTCGGGCGGCTGCCCAGGATCTAACGAATAGACTAGGAAGCCGGGGCTATACAAAGAATGTGATTTCACGAGGCTACCAACGTGCACGAAGTAGTAATCGAAGCGACCTTTTGAAAAAGAGAGAGAGAACAAACGATGACAAAGTGAGATTGATCACCACATACCATAATCAGTGGGGTGATGTCTTGAACCTGATTGGATCAAGATGGGACATACTCCTTCATGACCAGCGCATAGCGAAATACATTCACCCAGCACCTAAAATAATCGCTAGGAGAGCACAAAATTTAAAAGACAAGCTGTCTTCGAGTCACTTTGTACGTCCAACAAATTCCTTGGGGAGAGGTCACACCTTGTGGGGATCCTTTCCGTGTGGTGAGTGCAGCATCTGCAAGCATCTGACACCGACAAAGGTATTTGTCCATCCGTCGAACGGAAAACGGTTCCCGATCCGCCATTACATCAACTGCAAAACCAAAAACACCATTTATGTGCTTTCTTGTCCGTGTCAAAAATTGTATGTCGGACAAACGACACAGGAACTTAGGAAAAGGGTCCAAAAACATATTTCCACAATTTCCCTCGCGAATCGAGACTTGGGTTTAGGAAAGATGTTAACCTCGGTGGCAGCCCACTTCCAAAAATACCATCAAGGTAAGAGTGATGATCTGAGAGTGGTGGGAGTCGAGAAGGTCCAGGGCAATATAAGGGGTGGAAGTCTAACCCCTTTGCTTTTACGCAAGGAATCACGCTGGATCTTCGAGTTGAACACAAAGACCCCCCATGGACTTAATGAGGAATTGCTCTTCACCGGTTTTTACAAAACCTAAGGGTAGGTGGCCTTCTTAGTTTTATTTTTAGCTTTATTTTTCTTCTTTATCATTATTATCATTACCATTATTATCAACATTATTTTTATTTATATTTTTATTCATATTTATTTTTATTTATTTTTATTTATATTTTTTCTATCCTTGTTACTGTTTTTAATTTTTATTTTTATTTATCATCTATTATTTATTGATCATTATTTAGTATTCTTTATTTATTATTTGTTTTTTTTTTTTTTTTTTTTTTTTTTTTTTTTTTTTTTTTGTCCCTTCCTTCCTTTTTTATTCTTTAGTCTCCCGCCTGGGTCCTGTTTCCCTCCCCCCCCTTCCCCCCTTCCCCCCCCCCCCCCCTTTTTTCTTATCTTGTTCATCACCATAGTTTATCACCAATTCAGTTGTGGATTATTTTCATCTTTTTGGTCACATTTCATTCATATAACTATTCTCTATATTTAAAACATATATGGGTATCGGGGGTCACTTGAGCACTATCATCGGCTCACCTCAATATAGATTTCTATATATAATTTATTAGTCTCACCTTTATATTGTATGCTTTCACCCTGCTATTTCTTCACGATTTTCTATTTTGCATCCTGAGATTTTTGCATCAGTTTTTTCACTTGTTTGGTGTGGGGGGGGGGGGTTGGGTGGTGGGGGGGGGGGGTTGACGGGGACATCTTTTTCTGGGTTTTATCTAAGGGAGACAGCAAGTACTCTACTATTATTCTTTGGTATTGATCTGATGGTCCTCGTTATTAATTTCAGGTTTATTTGGTCGTTTGAAACCTTTATACAACCTTTCCCTCTTCCTAAACCTATGGAAAGCCATCTTGGATCTACAGTGTGTTCAAACTTTGGAGTACCGTTTGGGATCCCCTGACTGATATATCCACATGGAATCATATTCCTAATACCTTATTGGAGTTCATGAGAGGCGATCTTTGGATCTGGCACGGCTCTCCAGCCATCTACGACCTTTGCACATAGATGAATTTACTTTGGACTGATTCGCATTTGCCCTGGTTGATGGCTAGGGGTTGGTGTGTTTGCCCATATGACTATTATAGTCTTTATTTGGCCGGCGCTCTTCCCACGCCGGCTTGGCACGTCGCCTTCACGCATTGAATGTCTGTATATATTTTTTCTTTATGTATTAGTATTTGTACTATTTTTATGAATTATAAACTGCACTTTTATTATTTAACTCTTTAATAATAATAACCTTTTCATGTATATATTTTTTGGTGGTATCGGATCCATTTATATAGTGACATTGCATATTGCAATTATAATTTTTGGATACTTGGGCTCATATTTTTGAAATTATTTTAGGCTCCCATTCTTGAAATCATCTTTCAATATTCCACTCTTGTTTCTTGTACTCTTTATTTACATACCACTCTTTTCCTTGGTGAATACAAATGTTTTTCTTTATATAGTGGCCACTATTGACACAGTGATGCCTCTGGCAACACGAGTGTTAATCTCCGGCGCATGCGCATAGGGTTACTATTCACGTCACCATCACGTGACCTTGTAGTGTTCATGTGATTAGACACATGACCTAATAGGAATGGCGGCGAAGCTAAGCCGGCGTGGATTACGCGTCCTGGGGTCCTCCTCTCTTGTACGAGTAAGTCGATTCAAACGCTACATACCTGTTTCTTATTATCCATTTACCTTTTGATATAAATATGTGTAAGGTGGGACTAGAGCTTCACCCTTGAGAAAGTCCTGGTGACGGAACGCGTGGGGTTCTCTGGTCTGACCTGACTTGGGGTAGCAGCAGCCATCTATATGCTTGTTTCACATTTTTGTTTTTTATGCTCCCTAGGTGATTTTTGGCCTTGTGCCTTACATCGTTTTTCATCTATTTTGGTTTCTGGGATTCATTTGTAATTTTGCATAATAATTTTGGTTTTTAATATATTTGCCACCTTCATATGATTTTTTGCTGCTGCTCCGTTTATTGGCTTGTGTTAGGTCAGGTTTTTGCCGTGTTTGATTGGAACCGGTGAATTGGTATGTGTGTATTTTTAAATGATTTTAAATGTTTGTCCCCTTTTTTCATTGATGAATTAATAAAGATTTCATAGATATTTATTCATTTGATCAGGAGGTGCAGTGTATGTTTTTTCAGCCATTTTCTCTTGTTGATTGAAAAAAAAGCTCTTGGCATTCTTTTGATGAGCTTCAAGAGATAGTCACCTGAAATGATCTTCCAACAGTCTTGAAGGAGTTCCGAGAGATGCTTAGCACTTGTTGGCCGTTTTACCTTCACTCTGCTGTCCAGCTCACACCAAACCAACAATATATTGGGTTCAGGTCTGGTGACTGTGGAGGCCAGGTCATTTGGCGTAGCACCCCATCACTCTCCTTCTTGGTCAAATAGCCCTTACACAGCCTGGAGGTGTGTTTGGAGTCATTGTCCTATTGAAAAATAAATGATGGTCCAACTAAATGCAAACCAGATGGAATAGCATGCTGGCGCAAGATGCTGTGGTAGCCATGCTCGTTCAGTATACCTTCAATTTTGAATAAATCCCCAACAGTGTCACCAGCAAAGCACCCCCACACCGTCACACCTCCTCATTCTCCTCCTCCTCCATGCTTCACAGTGGGAACAAGGCATGTAGAGTCCATCCTTTCACCTGCGTCACATTAAGACACAGTACAGTAGTTTGAACCAAAGATCTCAAATTTGGACTTTAACCCAAACAAGTCTCTTCTGCTTGTTGCCTGTCCTTAGCAGTTGTTTCCTCTCCTCTCAACAGTTGTTGTAGAGATGTTTCTGCTGCTAGAACTCTGTGTGCCGCCATTGACCTGGTCTCGAATCTGAGTAGAGATGAGCGAACTTTTCAAAAGTTCGGTCCGCCCGGACTTTCGGATTTTTTAGGAAAGTTCGGTTCGACCTTATTTCGGATTTCTTCGGATTTCATAGTTTAAAGCATCTATATGATACGAGGGTAGTGTATTTGGTTGAATTTAGGGCTTTACATGTCAGTAACATTGTTATCTTTTTGATATCTAAAGTCATTTTTTTTTTAGACTTCAATATTCACCATTACAGGGTCTATGCAGGAAATTCACCATTACAGGGTCTATGCAGGAAAAAGGTCACAAATGCAGTGAAGGAGCAGCAGGAAGTAAGGGCAGGCACACCAGTAGTCAACCTAGATGCCAGTTAAGGCCCAGCAGTAGCCAACAAGGAGGCAAGGGCAGGCACACCAGTAGTCAAACTAGATGCCAGTTAAGGCCCAGCAGTAACCAACATGGAGGCAAGGGCAGGCACACCAGTAGTCAACCTGGATGCCAGTTAAGGCCCAGCAGTAGCCAATATTGAGGCAAGGGCAGGTAAACCAGTAGTGAACCTGGATGCCAGTTAAGGCCCAGCAGTAGCCAACAAGGAGGCAAGGGCAGGCACACCAGTAATCAACCTAGATGCCAGTTAAGGCCAAGCAATAGCCAACATGGATGCCAGTTAAGGCCCAGCAGTAGCCAACATGGAGGCAAGGACAGGCACAGCAGTAGTCAACATGAATGCCAGTTAAGGCCCAGCAATAGCCAATATGGAGGCCAGTGAAGGCACAGCAGTAGTCAACATGGATGCCAGTTAAGGTCCAGCAGTAGCCAACATGGAGGCAAGGGCAGGCACAGCAGTAGCCAACATGGATGCCAGTACAGGAGCAGCAGTAGTCAACATGGAGGCAAGGGCAGGCACAGCAGTAGTCAACTTGGATGCCAGTTAAGGCCCAGCAGTAGCCAATATGGAGGCCAGTGAAGGCACAGCAGTAGTCAACATAGATGCCAGTTAAGGCACAGCAGTAGCCAACATGGAGGCTAGTACAGGAGCAGCAGTAGTCAACATGGAGGCAAGGGCAGGCACAGCAGTAGTCAACATGGATGCCAGTTAAGGCCCAGCAGTAGCCAATATGGAGGCCAGTGAAGGCACAGCAGTAGTCAACATTGATGCCAGTTAAGGCACAGCAGTAGCCAACATGGAGCCCAGTACAGGAGCAGCAGTAGTCAACATGAATGCCAGTTAAGGCACAGCAGTAGCCAACATGGAGGCCAGTACAGGAGCAGCAGTAGTTAACATGAAAGCAAGGGCAGGCACAGCAGTAGTCAACATGGATGCCAGTTAAGGCCCAGCAATAGTCAACATGGATGCCAGTTAAGGCCCAGCAGTAGTCAACATGGATGCCAGTTAAGGCCCAGCAGTAGTCAACATGGATGCTAGTTAAGGCACACCAGTAGTCAACATGGATGCCAGTGAATGGCTGAAATGGTTACACAGCTTTCGAGCCATTGACAGCGCAGTCTTTAAATGTGATGAAGACTTTAGAAAGTGTGTAACTATTAAGTTTAAAACATGTGCCATACACGGGGTGTGCCTCATACCTCCTCGACGCAGCGCAGAGAGAATGTTGCTCCCATTGTCACTCACCACCGTCCCAACTTTAAGATGGCGGGGAGTCAGCTACGAAAGGTTTCCTCCTCGAGCAGGCGGTGCAGCTCTTCCCCTGTGTGTCTCCTTTCACCCAGGCAGGCTAGATGCAGCACAGCGTGACACCTCCGTGCTACACCCAAGTGGTACACTGGAGGAACACTGGTGGTTGAGGAGGTTTTGGACCTACTGGAGGAGGTGGAGAAGGACCGTGACACAGGAACCCTGCTGTGACAACGGGGTGGTGTCATCGCCCTTCCCTGGCCAAGTTGCTGGGGGTCTGCCGGCCATATTACATTTTCCCACTGAGCAGTAATGGACATATACTGCTCTTGCCCGTAATTACAGCTCCAGATGTCTGTGGTTAAATGTACATGTCTGCTCACTGAATGGCTCAGCGAGTCAGCAACCTTTTCGCAAACATAGCTATACATGGGCGGAATAGCTGTGTTGAAAAAATAGTGTCGACTCGGCACCTTCCACCGTAGCTCCGCACACGACATCAGTTCATGGAAAGGTGCTGAGTCAACAACTTTAAACGGCAGAGCCTGGAGTACCAGCAACTTGGCCAGGTGGGCGTTCAGCTTGACTGCTGTGGGATTGCTGGGTGCATATGTCTGCCTCCGGTATAGGAACTCCATGATGCCAGGCTGCCTACTGCTAGCAACACAGGGGCCACCAGCCGAAGAAGGGAGTGAAGCCACACTCCCTTCCACAGAGGACTTCTGACTCTGTGAAAGGCCCCGCCTGACTACTGCTGCTTCCTGCTGCTGTTGACCGCGGGTCTGCATGGGCCTGCTGTGACCCACTATCACCCCGTTTCTCCAAGGTGGAAAGGTGGTGGCGCTTCATATGGGCAGCCATGGCGCTGGTGCCAGGATGGCAACTCTTGCCTCTTTTAATGAGCCTGTTGCACAGGCGACAGATGACCACATAGGTATCCTTCGGGCACTTTTTAAAAAACTGCCACATAGGAGAGGTGTAGAGTCTAGTACTGACAGGCTGCGAGGATGGACGGGCACTGCTGATACTAGGACCTGCAGTGGAGGAGGTTTCCCCAGTGGTCATCTGCTTGTCCCGGCTATGCTTCAGATTTGTTAGTTGACTACTGCTGCCTGTCTGCTTTTTAGTTGTGGCGGGTCTGCTGGCAGACGGATTCCCAGTTGACGAATCCGTTGAATAAGCAAAATCCTGCCGTGGATCCCATGTAACATCCGATGTAGCATCATCCTGTTGCAGAATGATGCTATCATCCTCATCAGGCTCCTGCCCAGCCCTCTCTCATCTACTGCCTACTGCTTTTCTGCCAGGCCTAACATGGGCCTGCTCTGATATTGCCTCTGACACAGCTATGCCCTGCACTTGATTGTCCCCTGTCTCTTCCCCCATGTGCTCATCATCATCAAAGAGCAGTTGGCTGCTCATAGACGCCAACAGTTCCCTTGCAGGCGGCGGGTCAAAAGTTAGCGGGATGTTGCTGAGGATGGTGGATGGTGAGATGGAGGACGTGGGGCAATTGCTGCGTGCCCGTGCCAAGTGAGGGTCGTGTCTAAAGTACCCACAGATACCTGGCTGGCTGTCTCACTACTCATCCTTGTGGACGTCGAAGTGTGAGCCAGCCACTCCAGGACTGTGGCATTAGACGTGTGGACACGACCCTGGTGTGACAAAGGAAGCTCAGGCCTGCCACTGGACCCTCTTCCTGCGCTCCATAGGACACACGGCGTTTCGCAGCATAGTTATATAGTTATTTATTTTTTCTTAGTATTGTATCATTTTAAGAGCGCAAAGAAATTCCAATCGAATCCAAATTAGTTTTAAAATTAGTTTTTTTTTTATACAATCATACAATAAATTTACTTCTTAAAAACTGTATTAAAAATAAAAATTGTTAAACTAATTTGGACCCAATTGTGAATTCTTTAAAATTTTAAAAATGATACTATAATGAGAAAAAAATATTAAATATATTTTATTTCCATTAAAGGACCAAAGCAGAAGGTTCTGGACTGGAGAAATCTTTTTTTTCAGTGCTCTCTCCTGTTTTTGTGTCACATGACGGAGACAGCTTCATTATGTAAGTCTATGGGGCACGCATGTCTCTCCCCACTCATTCTCCTGATTGATTAGGGTGTGAACATTCAGAACACAACCTATAAAAACTTTTGACATAACTCTGTGATATGTGAAAAGTTATTTTAATAACATTTTAAAGGGGTACTTCCATGTTAGAAAACGATTTATATATTGCTGCAGTTATATACAAAATATTGAAGAGCCTATTCTTACCTTATCACACTCGCTCGGGTCCCTCCTACAGTTTCATTCACTGGCCACAGTGCTGTTCCTACTCAGTCAGTGATCAGCTGCGCGAGCTCTCATTGCTGAGACAAGGTTCATCTCAGGAGTGGTGGTGGGATTGTTCAGCCGGGGACCTGGAGCTATCTCAATACTCCTTTAAAGCATTGGGTCTCTTACACACATATGTGATTACTGTCTGCATTTGTGGACATTATGTAGACCCATTGAAGTTTATGAATGCAATCAGAGAGGGGCTGTCCCGTAATGATGACACTTTGGGAACATTATGGGATGGCCCCTCTCTGACCCTGTAGGTTCCTAAACTAAGAATCACATCTACAGGGGAATGATTTCAGAAAATTCCGCCTTATCCATAACTACTTTGGCCTTGATAGGTTGTATGATTTTTTTCCAGGTCTTTGGTTCCCTTTAATGACACAAAACCTACAAGACGGACAATATTTATTCCAAAAAACTTGATACTTTATTGATCAATGCAAAAAAATCAGAACATATTCAAGGAGTTAAAATACCTGCAGCCATGCACACAGGAGTAACCGACGCACAGGTTCAATGACACACAATATAGAATGCAACAGCTGTTAACACATCCATTACACGGGAGTCTATATACCATAAAATCATTATTGTACCAACCCTCCAGTAGCACCATTTAATGACTACTGATATGCCTTTATAGCGGTCATTAAATGACCTTATTCTAGCCTGACACCTTGATGTGGTGAGACTATAATAAACAGTTGTGGTCCCCTTTGGTGAGAATTGTACAATAAGAGCAGACTAGATGGACTAGTGGTCATTTTCTCCTATCTGCCATGTTTCCAAGGCTGCGTTCACACATTGCATTTTTTATGTATTTTTGTAGCAATTTCAGTAATATTGACACAAAAATTGGGCTATTTTATCACAGTTGTGCAAACCAAAATAAAATAGTATATTTGCTTGTAAAATGTAACAATAAGCCATGTGTGAACACAGCTTCATAACTTAGAGAATTGTCTACACCTGGTAGTTCACTGCAAGAAATAGGGGCATAGGCAGCTTTATGCAAAGTAACTATACTAACGTGAAAGGTTTGGCACCGGTTATATCTGTGTATGTATGGTGGACCCCCAAGGTATCCTAGTAAGACACTGGTAGATTTCTAAAGTTTTGTCTAACACATGTCACATTCAAATTGCCATTCTTATGGTTTTCTATCAACATTGCAGCAGACACAAATGAACATTTTCAGTCAGACAATGCAGTCATGAATCATTCATATAAACAATGTGATTTGCTGAACATTTAAAAACTTTAAAATTGTCTTTATTTTACACACAGTAAATATTCAGAATGTTCCAGTATGTTGACAAAGCCTAAACTTATCTGAAGAAAATACAAAGATGACTTCCCCATACCTGGAAGGAACACTGCGTCCTAGCCGTTGGCTTATATAATAAAAACAAGGGTCATTGACAAACAACCACACCTGCAGTGAACAATACAAATGTAACTATCATTACTAGAATTGTAAGAAACCTATCAGTATAAGACTTGTGTCACACTGCAATATTTCAGTCAGTATTTCTCATCAGTATTTAGTAGCGAAAGCCATTAAACTCCAGGGAACCTTAAAAATCCAGGGAGGGAAAGTGGCACATAATAAAGAATCAATGCTTACCTATTCCTGTGCCCCCACAGTGTCACCAGCTCTCTAAAAGCATCCGGTCTCTTGCAGATCCTGCTCCTGCAACAACATGTCCCAGCTGAGATATGCCTGGGACGGGAAACCGCTACAGTGACTGGCTGAGAGGGTACTGGAGCAGGCGCACAGGGACAGGTAGGTATAGATTCTTTATTATGTTCCCCCATCTCTTGCTGGCCCTGTATTTTTAGATTTGTCCTGAGTCCCCCTTTAAAGGAACCTATACAGAAAATAATTATAATGGAAAGATTTCTACTTCTTATGTGTTATAGACCCAATCCTGGTTTTAGTAGAATGCCTAGGCATACCTCTGTTTATACAACAGTTCCACCAAGAAAGAACTTCTCGTGCTGATGACAGGGAAGACACACTCGTAACCACTAATTTTAGCACTTTGAATAGACAGATTTATTAGTTGGCGGCAATAGACTTTGTGGCATCTCAAAAGCATGTCTAACAATCACACAACAGTAACATTTTGCTCTGGTACAGGGCTCCACTTTTCATGATTTGTGCTATGTCTCTTGTTTATTGAGTAATATATCAATTGTTAACAAACAGAAATATGCAGCAGTGCCCTATGGGCACTAATGTGTACACACGCATGTAATTTTCCACATACTTAATGCTTTACAATGAAAAAAATATTAAAAAGGTAAATTAAAGGGGTATTCCCCCAAAAATTATTTTTGCATTAATACGTTGCCCACCTGTAGCTTTCCATCTTTCCAATATAAAGTTATTACGGATTCTGCACAGTTTTGCTGTTATCCAGCTGCATTCACCTCCACGGATTGCATAGAATCATCAGACCTCAGTCCACACCGACACGCTCCCTGCTCCTGGCCCCCCCATGTGTCGGCATCACGTGTCCTCAGTCCCAGCACAGTGAAGTGACTGAGAACACTGATGGGGTGGCTGCTGTTACAGAGGGAGACAGTGATCAGCGCAGCTGTGACTGCATCCCTCTCTATCAGCAGCCACCCGGTCACCCCCAGCCCAGAGCTCACCCCCTGTGTCCAGAGCACACAGCCCCCTGGCCCACAACCAACCGCCCCCCATCACCCGTGGCATCCCTCACTCACATCCCCCCCGCGGTAAGCTCCGCCCCCGCGATCGCCCGCGGCAAGCTCCGCCCCCGCGGTCGCCCACGGCAAGCTCCGCCCCCATCGCCCGCGGCAAGCTCCGCCCCCGCGATCGCCCGCGGCAAGCTCCGCCCCCCTAATCGTCTCTGCTACGCCGCCCCCCCAACTCAGCACTGCTACGCCGTTACCGCCAACTCAGGTCTGCTACGCCGTCACCGCCAACTCAGCTCTGCTACGCCGTTACCGCCAACTCAGCTCTGCTATGCCATCACCGCCAACTCAGCTATGCTACGCCGTCACCGCCAACTCAGCTCTGCTACGCCGTCGCCGCCACCTCAGCACTGCTACGCCATCACCGCCAACTCAGCACTGCTACGCCATCACCCCCCAACTCAGCTCTGCTACGCCGTCACCCCCAACACAGCTCTGCTACGCCGTCGCCGCCAACTCAGCTCTGCTACGCCGTCGTCCCCAACTCAGCTCTGCTACGCCGTCGTCCCCAACTCAGCTCTGCTACGCCGTCATCCCCAACTCAGCTCTGCTACAACGTCACTTCCAACTCAGCTCTGCTACAATGTCACTTTCAACTCAGCTCTGCTACACAGTCACCGCCATCTCAGCTCTGCTACACTGTCATCATCTCCTTCATTGTCTCAGCTCTGCTACTTCACCATCATCAGGCATAAGCATTGCATGATGGGAAATGTAGTTTCCTATCTTGGATATGGCTTTTAGAAAAACTTGTAACTCAGGAACGGCAGCAGCTAGAAAGATGGGAGACGGCTCAAAATACTCAGGGGGACTTGGTGAGTAAGACCAGTTTGGGAGCATTTCATTTTTTTAGCTCTTGGGGGGAGTACCCATTTAACCCCTTGCCGCAAAATGACGTTTGGGGAACATCATGTAAACAAGTAGTTCCCGCAGCATGACGTTCCCCAAACGTCATGCTTTCTCTGCCTCCCCCCGCTGTCCCTGATGGTGATCGGGCAGCGGGAGAAGGCTATGTCACATAGCATCCTCCCGCTGCATCTGCCCGGAGGGGAGCCGCGCTCTCCGCGGGCAGTTACCCCATAAACGCCGCGGTCAATGCGACTGCAGCGTCTATGGGGGAGATTTGTGTTCCCCCGCCGATCGGGCGGCGGGAGGAGGCTGCAGAACGTTGCCTCCTCCCGCCGCCACATCTGATGTGTCCCCTGGCCCCCCTTCCCTCGTCCCCCGAAACCGGCGGATCGCCGCTATTACCGTTATAGCGGGGATCAGCCGGTAACGGGTATTACCGGCGCCGCCGATCGCTTTCATCTCCCCCCACCGTGAATCCACGGTGGGGGGAGATGAAAATGTATAAATCAGACCCCAGATCAGCCCCCCTAGTGGGCGATCACTAACCCTCCCCTCCCCGAGCAGCCATCACATCCAAGATGGCCGCCCCCATCCCTGCGAACAAATGATGTTTGTTCGCAGGGATGGAAATGAATAAATGATCAAAGCCCCATGCTCTCCGCCACCGGAGGTAGCTCAGAGTATGGGGCAGTGATGGGGGACCCCCCCGTGTGGTCCCGGAGCAAGCGATCGGCGGTATATACTATATACCGCTGATCGCCTGTTCCCAGTGCAAAGAAGCACTTTTTATCCCCTGTCACCATAAATCATTGGTGACAGGGGATAAAAAGTGTCAGTGTGTCGCCCCCCAAGTCGCCCCCCACCCCCCCTGTCACCCCAGTCACCCCCCCTTCCCCATATACGTTACCTGATCCTGGAGCTCCTTCCTTTTCGGTGTCCTGGCTGGTTATGAAGTGCGCATGCGCTTCACAACCAGCCAGCTCTGAAAATTTAAAGTGACAGAGACCAATTTGGTCTCTGTCACTGAACTATGATTACTGTGATAGAAGATCTGTAAGTCTCCGATATCCAAATAGCATGAGTATTATGTCAGTTCGTCTTGTCGGGTCGTGTCTAGGAATCATCTATGTACTAATCACAGATCTCGATTCCACAATTCAAAACACCTCCACGGTATGCTGACTACTCAAAAAGAAACGTGACAATTCACGAAAACCAATAAAGAAGTTGCTCCTATTGAACCAAAACCATAGTTCATCAGTCGAGGTCAGGAGATCATTCGACCATAATGTCCCTTAAATCAATAATGTCCAACGCGTTTCAGTAACACAGTACGTTACGTCATCAGGGGCCGTAGGGTGCGGGTAGGTCAGTATGGGTCAGGGTACATAGGTTAAGTCACAGACGTCACATTCTATTCAGAGGCTATTTATGCCATAAAGTGATGTGACCAGACAATGATGCGTTGCCACATACTGTACTCACTGTGTCCCCTCAGTGCGACCCTCAGGAGGATGTCCCACAGTAATCATAGTAATACAGTGAAAATGAATGCATAAAGTACAAAAAGTGAAAAACATACAAAAAAATAAAACACACACTTTTTATTATAGTAATAATTGCAGTTTACTCCCAAATTACCCCTAACCCCCCCAGATTACCCGTCACCACCGCAGGTTGCCCATATCCGCCCCAGGTTGCCCGTAATCACGCCATATTGCACGTAATCACCGCACGTTGCCCATAACCACCGCACGTTGCCCCTAACCACCGCACGTCGCCCCTAACCACCGCATGTCGCCCCAAACCAACGCACGTCGCCCCTAACCACCGCACGTCGCCCCTAACCACCGCACGTTGCCCCTAACCACCGCACGTTGCCTCTAACCACCGCACGTTGCAAACCACCGCACGTTGCCTGTAACCACCACATTATGACCGTAACCACCCCGAATTGCCAGTGACCCCCTCCAGATGGTGCGTAATCAGCCCCGATTGCCCGTAACCCTCCAGATTGCACGTAACCACCGCACGTTGCTTCTGACCACCGCACGTTGCCTCTGACCACCGCACGTTGCCTATAACCACTGCACGTTGCCTATAACCACCGCACGTTGCCTATAACCACCGCACTTTGCCTCTAACCACCCCAAATTGCCAGTGACCCTCTCCAGATTGCCCGTAACCACGCCAGATTGCCTGTAACGACCCCAAATTACAGGTACCCATCCCAGATTACCTATAAGCACTTCAGTTTATCCGTAACCACCCCACATTGCCCGTTACCACCCCACGTTGCCCGTTACCACCCCATGTTGCCTGTAACCACCCCACGTTGCCCGTAACCACCCCACGTTGCCCGTAACCACCCCACGTTGCCCGTAACTACCCCAGATTGTCTGTTACCACCGCAGGTTGCCCATAACCACCGCAGGTTGCCCATAACCACACCAGGTTGCCCGTGACCACCACAGCTTGCCCATGACCACACCAGGTTGCCCGTGACCACACCAGGTTGCCCGTGACCACCCCAGGTTGCCCGTGACCACCCCACATTACCTGTAATCTCATTTTTTATTGTATTTTAGTAACTGCGCTATTCTAATAACTATTTCTAGCTGCGGTTTTGCTCCAGCAAATTGGCGCTCCCTTCCTTCTGAGCCTGGCTGTGTGCCCATACTGTGGTTTATGCCCACATGTGGGGTACCGTTTTACACAGAAGAAGCTGCGTTACAGATTTTAGGGTAAGTTTTTTCTCCCATTCCTCGTGAAATTAAGAAATTTTTAACTAAACAAACATATTATTGGAAAAATTCGAGTTTTTCATTTTTACTGTCTTATTTTGAATACTTTCCTCTAATACCTGTGGGGTCAAACCGCTCACTGCACCCCAAGATGAATTCTTTCAGGGGTGTACTTTCCTAAATGGGGTGACCTTTGGGGAAGTTCTATTCTGCTGACACTACAGGGGCGCTGCAAACGCACCTGGCGCTCAGAAACTTCTTCGGAAAAATCTACACTGAATATGCTAATTGGCGCTCCTTCCCTTTTGAGCCCGGCTGGGTGCCCATACAGTGGTTTATGCCCACATATGGAGTACCGTTCTACTCAGGAGAACCTGCGTTACAGATTTGGGCATGCAGCTTCTCCCCTGTTCCTAGTGAAATTGAGAAATTTCAAACTAAACGAATATATTATTGGAAAAATTCTAGTTTTTCAATTTTACTGTCTTATTTTGAATACTTTCCTCTAATACCTGTGGGGTCAAAATGGTCACCACACCCCAAGATGAATTCTTTGAGGGGTGTACTTTCCAAAATGGGGTGACTTTTGGGGGGTTCTCTTCTGCGGACACTACAGGGGCACTGCAAACGCACCTGGCGCTCAGAAACTACTTCAGCAAAATCTGAACTGAAAATGCTAATTGGCGCTCCCTTCCTTCTGAGCCCTCCTGTGTGGCCATACAGTGGTTTATGCCCACATATGGGGTACCGTTGTACTCAGGAGGACCTGCGTTACAAATTTTGGGGTGCGGATTCTCTCATGTTCCTTGTGAAATTGAGAAATTTCAAACTAAACGAACATATTATTGGAAAAATTCAAGTTTTTCATTTTTACTGTCTAATTTTAAATACTTTCCTCTAATACCTGTGGGGTCAAAATGGTCACCACACCCCAAGATGAATTCTTTGAGGGGTGTACTTTCCAAAATGGGGTGACTTTTGGGGGGTTTCTCTTCTGTGGACACTGCAGGGGCGCTGCAAACGCACCTGGCGCTCAGAAACTTCTTCAGCAAAATCTGCATTGAAAAAGCTAATTGGCGCTCCTTTTCTTCTGAGCCCATACAGTGGTTTATGCCCACATATGGGGTACCGTTGTATTCAGGAGAACCTTCTTTACAAATTTTGGGGTACTTTTTTCTCTTGTTCCTCGTGAAATTGAGAAATTTCAAACTAAACAAACATATTATTGGAAAAATTTGTGTTTTTCATTTTTACTGTCTAATTTTGAATACTTTCCTCTAATGCATGTGGGGTCAAAATGCTCATCCTACCCAAAGATGAATTCTTTGAGGGGTGTACTTTCGAAAATGGGGTGACTTTTGGGGGGATTCTATTCTGCGGACACTACAGGGGCTCTGCAAATGCACCTGGCGCTCAGAAACTTCTTCAGCAAAATCTGCATTAAAAAAGCTAATTGGCGCTCCTTTCCTTCTGAGCCCGGCTGTGTGCCCATACAGTGGTTTACGCCCACATCTGGGGTACCATTGTATTCAGGAGAACCTGCGTTACAAATTTTGGCATGCTTTTTTTCTCATGTTCCTTTTGAAAATGAGAAACTTTAATCTAAACATATATATTATTTGAAAAATTAAATTTTCGATTTTTTTTTTACGGCCTAATTGTGAATACTTTCCTCCAGCCCCTGTAGGTTTAAAATGCTCATTATACCCCTAGATTAATTTTTTAAGGTGTCTAGTTTCCAAAATGGGGTCACTTATGGGGGTTTCCAGTATACAAGCCTTCTAAATCCATTTAAAAAAGAACTGGTCCCTAAAAAAAATCAGTTTTGGAAATTTTCACAAAATGTGATAATTTGCTAATTAATTTCTAAGCCCCGTAATACCCTAAAAAAGTAAAATATTTTCCCAAATTATGCCAGAATAAAGAGGACATATTGGTAATGTGATTTAGCAACTAATTTATGTGCTATGACTTCCTTTTTTAGAAGCAGAGAATTTCAGAAGTTCATAAAATGCAAAATTTTCAAATTTTTCATGATATTTTGATGTTTTTCACAAAAAATACACAAAGTAGTTACCAAATTTTGCTACTAATATAAAGTGTCATATGTGACGAAAAAACAATCTTAGAATCACTAGCATACGTTAAAGCATCACTGAGCTATAAGCGCATAAAGTGAGACAGGTCAGATTTTGAAAAATGAGCCTGGTCATTAAGGCCAAAACAGGCTTTAGAGGCAAGGGGTTAAATAATTGTTACCACACTCTCTAAGAAACCCTATAAACACTGTTAGGCCACCTAAGAGTGTATTTAAGTACTGTATTTTTGAGCTATTTTAACCCCTTAACAATGCCGTAAAACACACAATAGGGCATGTACAATACCCTTAGTACTGATACGGTATAAGAGCCCTATAACAAGTGTTAGTGCAATTTTTTTCTTTTTCTTTACCACCACCATTTTTGTTGATATTAATTGTTATTTCTTGCTTATGGGATTATGTACTGTGTGAGTCTCGTTCTGTACTGAGCGTAAAGTACCAGTCAGCCATTTTTCTTTTAATTAATTTTTTTGTGTATGTTAACCCCTAGACGACCCTGGGTGTACCTGTACGTCCTGGGCCGCCTAGGGGACTTCAAAGCAGTGCCACACGGCAGCCCCGCTCTAAACCGCCGCGGTCTCGGGTGCCGCTTGTAGCCCGGGATCGCTGCTATTAGCGGGCACGGTCTGATAGCCGTGCCCAGTAATTAAGTTTTCAGATGCAGCTGTCAAAGTTGACAGCTGCATATGAAAACTTACTGCAGCCGTTCCCTGGTTTCCAGTGGGGCGGATCGCCCCCTCGCAACGTGATCGCGGAGGGGCGACCCTTGCTTCTGACCTGGGCCGGGGTCTGCGCTGTAATGGCGCTGATCCCGGGTCTACAGCAGCTGAAAGCAATAGAGTGCCTATCTCATTTATCTATGCAGTATTTCTATACTGCATAGATCTCAATGAGAGATCAGTGTGCATATACTAGAAGTCCCCCAGGGGGACTTCTAGTATAAGTGTAAAAAAAAAAAAAAAAGGTGTTGTTAATAATAAAAAGCCCCCTCCCCTAATAAAAGTTTGAATCACCCCCCTTTTCCCATGTTATAAATAAAAATAAATAAACATGTTTGGTATCACCGCGTGTGTAATCGCCCAAAATATTAATTTATTTAATTCCTGATCTCGCACGGTAAACGGCGTAAGCGCAAAAAAATCCCAAAGTGCAAGATTGCGCATTTTTGGTCACATTATTGGTACACATCATGGTGCAAAAAATAACACCTCAGACAGCCCCATAGACCAAAGGATAAAAGTGCTATAAGCCTGTGAATAGAGCGATTTTAACAATGGTTTGAATTTTTTAAAAGCCATCAAATAAAATAAAAGTTATACATGTTACATATCATTGTAATTGTAACGACTTGAGGAACATATATAACAGGACAGTTTTTCCCCAGGGCGAACGGCGTAAAAACAAAAAAAAAAAAAAAAAATGTGGGTTTTTATCCATTTCTCATGGCTTAGTAGATTAAAAAATTAAAGATTTATGCCTCTTAGAAGGAAAATAGGTAATATTTTAGGGGTCCTTAAGGGGTTAAAATTAAGTTAATGTTAAGGTTATGGCAACATGTAGTAAATAAATGGTACCTGGGGGGAGCTCTAAGATACAAAGCACTAGCAGATCTTTTATGCTTTTTAAAATTCCTAAGGGCCCTCTGTAATGAGTGTCGCCAGAGAGTGACATCTCTGTAGAGCACCATTATGAATATTCATAAGGAGACATGCTGTAGAAGGTGGTGGGAGGGCAAATGGCTGCACTAATGACTACAGGACTGCCCCCAGTGAACCAAACTGTCCCATTTACATATTAAGAAAAAGTTTTTTCTATTAATTGGGCAGCAGACCTTCTAAATAAAGGCACTGCTGCACTCCCAATCCCCTACCCTATTAGAAGCAAGGTTAGATCCGTGAAAGAGGGGAATTTAATTCCTTCATTACTACAGATGGGGGAGAATGGCAAGATATGACAATCAGCTCCTCCAAGTCCTCTATCCTCAGTGATACTGGGTAATCTTTGTCTTTTAATCTCCACAATGTATTTGGCTATTTACACAATTAAGCTTAATATATCTGAATCCATATGGGAAATCGACTCTGCTCTAGTAATTCTATAACTCTGTAATTACTCATTGTTATTCATATTCATGTGAAGACTGGGCTTACTTACAAATTCTGTTATTTTGTAAAACTGTTTGAATTACATTATTGAGATTAACATTTTAATTTCATAAAGTTAGTTTAAAAGTTGTTGTTTCTCAGCAGAATTCAACTTTTATAACATGTATTTTAGACTCAATTGACTATTATTGTGGAAAGTCATAGAAGAAGTCATGTAAGAAGCATAAAAATTACATGGAAACAGGGAGGTTTTATGACTTTCCCCACAACTGGTTTATCACAGAAGCAGGGTTGGTTTTAGGCCAAGTGTGGCTGTGGGCAAAATTTTAAGTGCTCAGATATTGTACCATAACCTAGGACCAGTAAAAGGGAAGAATTCACACAAAAAATTGTACAACATTGCTAAAACCACTAATCATACACTGAATGAACATGTATCTCTTCCCTGTGTCCCTGCCTACTGTGCCTCGCAAACTTTACTTTTATCAAGTCCAATGCTGTATGTAAATGCAAACTTGTCATTTGAGCGGTCCCAGAAGATTAACTAGCCACGGTCCTAGGGCTGTTGAGGCGCTGTAATCACAACTTTCTGGGCATGATTCACAGCTCTCTCTCCTTGTCACTTCCCACAGGCGAGCTGAGCCACCCAAATAACTTGTTTGCCGCATCTACATAAAGCGCAGAAGTATGTAAAAGTAAGTTTGCAGGACACAGGGAGCAGGAAATGACCACTTAGCACTATACTGAGCAACCATTTCCTCTGGGAACAGGACGTCAGCTGAAGTTGTCAAAATTATGACATTGGCAGACAGCGGGCAGCCCTAGAACCGTCAGCTGCGGCACAGCAGATAAGTATATGGCACTGTTGTGTCCTTCCAGAATGGAACCCAGTCTAGGAGACCAGGGCTAATAAATTTATTGTGGGTGGCATGCATATCTCCCAATTGTCCCAGATCCGGTGGGACAGTCCCGCTTTTGAAGTCATGTCCCACCGTTCCGGGACAGCCCCCATGTGTCCCGCCGCCCCCTGCACCTCAGTTACACTAGCAGAGCAGGAGACATCGGCTTACTGCTATGCTAAACCTCTTGTGGCTGAAGGCGTCTTTCTGCCACCTCACTCATGTACACAGAGCAGGGAGAGGAGACGCTGAAGTAAAGAGGAGATCAGCTGCAGAGGTGAGTAAATGGCTTTTTTTTGTTTTTTTTTTACTGTACAGGGGGCATTGTCCACATGGGAGAGAGGAGTAGTGCCTACCAGGGGGCCATGGCTACCTGAGGGGGGCTTACTACCAGGGGGCAATGGCTACCTCAGGAGGGCGGCTTACTACCAGGGGACAATGGCTACCTGGGGGGGGGGGGGGCTTACTACCAGGGGGCAATGGCTACCCCGGGGGGGGGGGGGGGCTTGAGCTTGACACAGACAATGCTCTGTGAGCTGTAGCTGCTGCCTGTTACATCTTATATATACTGGTACACTGTATACAGCTCAGACTTTACAGCACAGGACTGGATATAGGTTCTCTATACTGACACACTGTATACAGGACTGGATATAGGTTCTCTATACTGAAATATTGTATACAGAACTGAATATAGGTTCTCTATACTGAAACGTATACCGGACTGGATATAAGTTCTCTATACTGATACACTGTATACAGGACCGAATATAGGTTCTCTATACTAACACACTGTACAGCACAGGACTGGATATAGGTTCTCTATACTGATACATTGTATACAGGACTGAATACAGGTTCTCTATACTGATAACATGTATACAGGACTGAATATAGGTTCTCTATACTGATACATTGTATACAGGACTGGATATAGGTTCTCCATACTGATACATTGTATACAGGACTGGATGTAGGTTCTCCAGGGAGCCTTACTACCAGGGTACAGTGACTACATGGGGGGAGGGGGCTTCATACCAAGGCACAATGGCTACATTGGAGGGGGGACGTACTACCAGGACAGGAGGTATTGGCTACATGGGAGGGGGGTTACTACTACCAGGGGACAGAGAGTTTTAGCTACTATATGGGGAAGACAGAGGGGTCTTACTACTATAAGAGGGCACAGAGGTGGCTTATCTACTATGTGAGGACACAGAGGGGCCTAAGTACTATTTTAGGGTCCACAGCAAGCCTAAACACTACAGGGTGGCATAGAGTGAGCACTGTTACAGTTCAGAGGAATGAAGATGGGTACTTTGTATAGATGGTGAGGATGGTGCACAAGCAAAAAGCCTAAAATATTTGTCTGGTAGATTCTTCAGGGACGAAGTATTGCCAGTAGTGGTTTTCATGATGCACTACCAGATGGAGAAGAAAAGAAAAAGTGAGCAATTCCGATCAGAGAAGATGCCCCCTGTAAGTCACTGAATGTAGCTGTACTGTAATCACGTATATGGTGTAAAGAATATGGTGTAAAGAGCATTTGTATCTACATCCATATGGGTCAGTGTAGTGGAGATACTGGTCTTTTTATAGTGAATGTTATGTAGTAATGGTATGGGGGTATTAGTCACGATGTGGTAATAATATTTGTTTTTTTATATAATGTTAATAGGTGACGTGGATATGAGGGTGTGGCTATGGGGGCGTGGTTATGTGGAGGGAGTGGCTATAGGGGGCGTGGTGCATTGCAGTGACTGTCCCTCTATCCTCCCAGCAAATGTTGGGAGCTATGGGCATGGTAACTCAATGAATGACAATGGTGCCTTATAATGCCAGAGTCCTTGAAATAAATCCCACAACATCTAATAGGAGTTTATATTTTCTCTCCATGTTTGCATGGGTTTTATTCTGTACTCCAAAATATAGTAATAGGTCAATTCAGATATAATGATGTGAATTACATCAGGGGCAGGGATCAATGTGAGTAATTACAACCTCTGTACAGCACTACAAAATAAACTGGTTACATATAAATATAGGAATGATTATAATTATTATTATTATGTACAGATGTACAGTAGCAAGACTAGGCTTTCCCTGTCTGTAATCAGTCCTCTGCCTCTACTATATGTAACCAGTCTATCTACTGCTAAGGTAAACTTACAACAGAATCCTGGGTCATATAAGCCCTGCCCTGGGACTGCTAATAAACCACCCAGCTGTAGGTTGGCCCCACCATTTTTCCGGATTATTTAAATGTTTGTGGAGATTAGAAATGCTTGCTAGGAGGCTGTATAGTAGTCTCAGCTTTGTGATTCCGAATTACAGATAAGCAGGGGCGTAACTAGAAATGGCTAGGCCCCATAGCAAACTTTTGATTGGGCCCCCCTCCCCCTTGCTGACTGACCACTAAGCCATCAAGTGAAGTCATAACTGCACAACTGCAAGTGCTCGTCAATTAAAGGGACATTTGCAGAACCCGGGAGGTCTGCTTGGCCACCTGCTGCTGCAAATGACGACAGCTCAGGAGGCCAAGTGTATTGCAGGAGGAGGCCACGGGGCCCCGATGCGGCGGTCCCCATAGCAGCCGCTATGACTGCTATAGTGGTAGTTGCAGCCCTGCAGGTAAGGCTAGATTCACAGTGCATTTTTATATCTGTTTCTGTTTCCATTACAGTACATTTAATTTTAATGTACAGAAAAACTGGTCGACCACATTTTTGTGTCCGTAAGTCAATGGGAAATGGATTTAGCAGTATGATATATAGCTGCATACATTTTTACCAGCCGTTTTTTCCTTTTAATGGATATGATAAATGGGCAGTAGAAATGCCGTGTAAACCTAGCATTACTTACCTGTCAGGAATGTGCCTTTGCGCTCCTCTGTTAAGGGCATACAGCACAGAAGGCACTGAACCTGGTGTGAACAGGGTTCTGTTTTTATCTATTCAGCCACACCCGCCTTGCCTCTTAGCCTCTGGCAAGGATAGGGTTACTCTTTTCTCTGCAGGCTGATTCCTGCAGCTGAGCATTCTTGTATCTTCCTTGACAGGCAGGTGCCTCTGCCAGTTAGGGTGTTTGCTATTTGAGCTCCGGTCCAATGGGGATCTGGACCGGACTCCTTCACCTCATAAATAGTCAGCATGGTCAGAAGCAAGTCGCTGGCTATTAGTGTATACTGAGCTAAGCATTTCCTACTGTGCCCTGTATCTCTTGTTTTTGACCCGGACTGAAGACATTGGCTTATTGTGTTGTTTGTCTGTCTCCGTTTTGTGTTCTCACTTGGTGTAGTATAGTGACTGTCTTTGTGGTTGCCCACAGTTGTTTAGGACTGTCTTAAGGCAAGTAGGTAAGGACAGGGGGTGCTTCAGCTTTAGGGCTCACTGTCGTGTCCTCTTTCCTACCTTGTACTACCTGTCCCTGAAACTACCATCTATAGTGTGTATGTACTCCAGGGCTACAAATCCTAGCATACACATAGTGGGGGTTGTAAACCTAGAACCACTGAAGAAATACGAATACCCTAGAAAAATTGTATTTTTTTAAACATTTTTTAAATTTATTTTCATTGAAATAATGCTTTATAATTAATGCTTTTATTTGTATAGTGCACACAGATTCCGCAGCACTTCACATAGTTTTTGTCAATTATTGCTCAGTGTCCCCATTAGGGCTCACAATCTACATTCACCTATCTGTATGTTTTGGGTGTCGGAGGAAACCGAAGTACCCGGAGGAAACCCACACAAACACGGAGAGAACATACAAACTCTTTGCAGATGTTGCCCTTGGTGGGATATGAACCCAGGACCCCAGCGCTGCACGGCTACAGTGCTAACCATACAAATAATATCCAGAAAGAATCTATTTCTTTACATTCCTTGGTTTACATTATTTTCACCAAGATTCTTTCATAATTTTTTTTACCACAAAAATTCAGCTAAAGTGGAAAGCTTTATTCACCCATCATGTGTTATGTGACGTGTCAGTCTCAATGAGATTTTCTTTCTGTTGCTGGAAAAAGATCTCATTAAGAGAATAAAATGTCGCAAAGTACATGATGGGTGAATAAAATATTCCACTTAATTCACATTTACCGGAGTGACATCTTCATTCTTTTGCTATAGTCTGGCCATATGCTCCCCTATGAAGCAGCATGTTATTGACTAGATGTCCATTTGGCCGGGAGATTTACGGATGATCAAGAGGTGGAGCTTTCTTATTATGCATACCAGGGACATACCAATTATAATAACATTAGTGAGTGACTTATTATCATTACCAAATATTTTAGCAAAGCACCTTAGAGGTAGCCAACCCCTTAAAGGGGTAGTGCGGCGCTAAGAAATTATTCACAAAATAACACACATTACAAAGTTATACAACTTTGTAATGTAGGTTATGTCTGTGAATGGCCCCCTTCCCCGTGAGTACCGGCCGTGATGATCCGGCCAGAGACCGGCCGTTACGTGACCCGGCCAGGGTCATGGAACGGCCGGTCTCTTACGTAGTGTGAACATAGCCTAAAACTGCACGGGAACGGAACCGAATAGGAAGGTAAGAGATCTTCATTCATCTAACCTGTTGATAGTTGCCCTTTAAGAGAATGAATGTGTCATTTAAGCACCTTAAAAGTATATTAAAAGTTAAATATATGTGTCTATACTATGTATTACCGTATCTGCCATACTGGAAGCTGATAGAAATCCAGGAAGTGAAGAAAAATGGCATCTGTGCAAATCTACATTGTCTCCTGCACCTTCTGCTCTCCCCCCTTAGGAGACAAAGATTACATGCCTCTGTCTCACCTTGTGTGTGCTTGCTGAGATTAGGCTGATGATGCAGTCAGGGGGCAGGGCGTGATGTCACAGGAGGCTTGGCTGGATCCTCCAATTCCCTGAGTGATTCACCATCTCTGACCGGCCAGAAGCAGGTGTTGCACTGATTTCTCTAATTGTGCAGAAGTGTGCAGTGAAATTAGAGCTCTGTTCACACATGTTGGAATGTCATTGCAGTACTGCAGCGTATTCACAAAAATGATGCAGTAACACAAGTAAATGATGCTAAACGGCAGAGAGGATCAGAGCCTTATTGTGAGGCTCAACTTCAAAGATAACAGATGCTTGATCACCATGTGTGTGGAAAAAAAATCTAAAAGTTTTTTACTTTATTCCAATATCAGTGTTACCGGTAGAGAATACAGAGTTCTGTGTGGTGTTACAGGAAGAGAATACAGCATGCTGTGTGGTGTTATAGGTAGAGAATACAGCGCTGTGTGGGCTTACAGGTAGAGAATACAGGGTGCTATGTGGTGTTACAGGTAGAGAATACAGGGTGCTGTGTGGTGTTACAGGTAGAGAATACAGGGTGCTGTGTGGTGTTACAGGTAGAGAATACAGCGTGCTGTGTGGTGTTACAGGTAGAGAATACAGGGTGCTGTGCGGTGTTACAGGTAGAGAATACAGCGTGCTGTGTGGTGTTATAGGTAGAGAATACAGCGTGCTGTGTGGTGTTACAGGTAGAGAATACAGTGTGCTGTGTGGTGTTACAGGTAGAGAATACAGCATGCTGTGTGGTGTTACAGGTAGAGAATACTGGGTGCTGTGTGGTGTTATAGGTAGAGAATACAGCGTGCTGTGTGGTGTTACAGGTAGAGAATACAGTGTGCTGTGTGGTGTTACAGGTAGAGAATACAGTGCTTGCAGTGTTACAGGTAGAGAATACAGTGTGCTGTGTGGTGTTACAGGTAGAGAATACAGTGTGCGCTGTGGTGTTACAGGTAGAGAATACTGTGTGCTGTGTGGTGTTACAGGTAGAGAACACAGGGTGCTGTGTGGTGTTACAGGTAGAGAATACAGCGTGCTGTGGTGTTACAGGCAGAGAATACAGCGTGCTGTGTGGTGTTACAGGTAGAGAATACAGGGTGCTGTGTGGTGTTACAGGTAGAGAACACAGCACGCTGTGTGGTGTTACAGGTAGAGAATACAGCGTGCTTTGTGCTGTTACAGGTAGAGAATACAGTGTGCTGTGTGGTGTTACAGGTAGAGAATACAGTGTGCTGTGTGGTGTTACAGATAGATAATAGAGCGTGCTGTGTGGTGTTACAGGTAGAGAACACAGTGTGCTGTGTGGGTGGGTGGGACCAAATGAAATCATAAATTACTACAAATTATTCAGTAACACAATAAAGCTGCAATGTGTGAACACAGCCTAGATGTTCTGCAACAGCTTTGGGCGGGGAATAGGCAGGGTGGAGGACTGTGATGAACAGCTGAGGGAAAGCATTGCATTCTGGAACCTGTAGTACTGTGTACAACCGATAAACCAGGAAGTGCAGAAACACAAAACGGAACAAAAACCCCCAAACAAATGGATTTTTGGTAGTTTGAAAACTGGAATAGATAGTTAAGTAATGCTTTATGCTTCTGCAGAAGTTTAATTTTTAAGGTCTTTTTGAAGCAAAAAGTCCAATAAATGTAGTTAGTCACATAACCTTATTGGTTTTGATTATGTGATTCCAACTGTGTTTTTACTTTCTCAGTATGCCCCACAATTTCTTATCTGTATGGGGTTGTACAACTTGTTTGACTATCTTCAGTTTCACTGACTATTAAGGTAGCCGGGAAATGTGCTGCATTATCGGGTGTGAATGCTAGGCTCAGGGAGGTATGACTATGCTCAGTGGGGTACGATTATGAAGCTCTTAATCTCCTTATTCTAGCATTCACACCTCGTCTACAACTGTGTTCACACATAAATATAAATGAAAGAAGTATAGTTCGCCTTTTTTTCTGGAACCACTTCTGATTTTCACCTAAAAAAAACTGCATCAAAAGCTGCAATGGCTTGTGAGACCAGCCTTTTAAAAGAAGACTGTCATCACTTTAATGCTGTCTGAACATCAAGTCATTAGGGAGATCCCAGTAGCTTCTCTTCATCCACCACCCTTAACTGCTACATCTCCTTGTCATGACTTTAAAGTGACACTGTCACCTCCTTCTTGCATTCTGACTTCTCTACACAGGTGTAATAGGTAAATCTAGCAGTTTTCATACTTATTTTTATATACTTATTTTATATCATATGTCATGGTGCTTGTTTAAGTAAAAAGTGATCTTTTATCAACTGCAGATTGTGCTAAGTGGGCGGGGCTTCGCGGCATTAGCACCACTTAGCCCCGCCCACAGTGCCACCATTGGCCCCACCCCTATATGACGTCATATGCACATAACCCCCATCCCCTCGCCTACCATTGGAACAGGCCGGCCTAAAGGTGTAGGCCCACCCCCTAGGTCAGCATACCAATGGGCATCAAGGGGATGGGACCTATGTGCCGATGACGTTACAGAGGGCGGGGCCAACAGTGGTGCTGTGGGTGGGGCCAAGTGGCGCTAATGCCTCGAAGCCCCGCCCACTTAGCACAATCTGCAGTTGATAAAAGATCACTTTTTACTTGAACAAGCACCATGACGCATGATATAAAATAAGGTATGAAAACTGCTACATTTACCTCTTAGACCTGTGTAGAGAAGTCAGAATGCAAAAAGGGGGTGACAGTGTCACTTTAAGGCTATGTTCCCACTACAAAGTACAACACTTTCAAGCAGCACAGGAATAGAAAAAGTCAAATGCAGTGGGTACATGCCTCACCAAACCGAACCCAGGTTGGTCATCAATCAAGTAAACCCGAATGGGCTTGGATATAAAGACTAACTTTCAAATGAAGACAAGGGAATAAGTATAGATGGTAGACAATTGTCTAGGTCATGACAAACCTGATTCTAGTCAATATGATCATATAAAACTACAATATTTTGATCAATCCTAAATGTATAGAACAGTGTACAAGGGTGTCAATCCAAATGAGTATTTGTCAGCTGTCATGTTCTCAATATACATAGATGCACATCAAGCAAGGTTCGGCGTCTGTCCTTTGATGATAATTACTGTCTCATAGTGTCAAATATAATTATTATGTCTGTCACAATGCATCATTTCAATGTATATAAAAAAATTACTAGTGGTGATAATAAAAAATACCCATTCCTAGATCTGGTTTGTTTCCTGGAAGGAATTGCCACAGCTAACCCAACTATCATAATAAAAATCTCTTCCTTCTGAAGAAGTGCTGCAAGTAAATTGAGCTGTGTTGTACAAGTCATTCCCAGGTCATGCTACTGGAAAAATACCATAAAGAAAAAGTAATTGTTCGCATAGCGCTTTGTATTTCCCTAATGACTCCGAGACACAATGTCCACATGTTTTTGTGGAAAACCTTTTTTTTTTTATTGTTTTTATTAATTTTCAACATAGTAAACAACATATAATGGTGAATAGGGTAGGGAAGGGGATGGAATGAGGGGGATGGGTAGAGGGAGAGGGATAGGTGTGTGTGTGTGGGGGGGGGGGCTTGGCAGAGGTTGCCAAAAAGTAGGTACATCAACCAAATACACAGTTTCACTGTGCATAGTTATTAAAGGGGAAGTCCAGGCAAAATAATTTTAAGATATGTTATTGCCCAACAAAAGTAATGAAATTACTAATAGACACTTATTATGGGAAATGCACCTATAGTGCACTTTATTTTATAAATTTTATTATTTTCAAAATATCCATGTTAACAATTATCAAAACACAAACAGGAGAAAAAGTAGTTATCTTCTAATATATTAAAACCAACCAGAATCCCCAAAAATAAACAGCCTACTTCAATCACATATCCGCCATCAACCCCTTTTACATACCTTTACAGACTTTTTGTATGGTTATACCTGCAGGGCGCCTTATTACCTAACTAATTCTTGAAACCCCTTATCTTCCACCCCATACTCTTCTTATTCTCATATTAGCTTATTTTACTACGAATATTTTATCTTTCTCTCTCAGGTAGCAGCAATGTCCCACCTCCACCAAGACAAGAACAGGGGGCCGGGCAGACCCAGGCACGGCGGACTCACCGTAGAGCCGTTGGATTACTTCTTAAGTTTAACCCTTCATACACTTTCCAGTTAGCAGTTCTTAAAATAGCTTTATCCATCCATTTTCATTCCAGCACTTCCTACCGCCAGGCATGCCCCCTACAAGGACACCCCCAGCTGGAGTCAGGCCATTCTCAACCATACCAGGTGACCAAGACGCTGTCCCCCAGCGCCCATGAACACCTGTTCCTTTCACTCCGAGAGAAACCACCATCCATTATAATGGATCGTAGTCGCTCCCAAGTGTCAGGTACAGCACGCACCCTTTTCACTCATTAAGCTTCTGTAAAATCCAGATTTTAATCCATAAATCATAAACCAGCTAATATGACCTCCTCGTGGCCAACTATTATCTCCTAACTGGAGTCGTAACTCCATGGTCCGCCTCTGCCCGTCCCACCCACCCCCCGCTCCCCCCTACCCCCCGCTCCCCCCTCAATAAGAGGCACGACACGCCGCCACCCCATTCACTTACCTCCTGTTAATTCAGCTTAATCTATGTCCTCTCAGCTGGAGGGGAAAAAAAAACTTAACTAATATTCTTACGCCAATAACTCTCCCATTTATTTACATGTTCCTTCTGCCTTAGATCTTTACTTTTCTTTATATACCTATAATGCCAGAGTTCATTCCTTAACATCATAGTTCCCAACTCTCTTCATTCTCCGATCGTTGGACTTTTAGGCGAAACCCAGTTACGTAGTATAGTCAGGCGTGCCGCCAAAAACAATTTATAAGTCACCATCTTCGTGCTTCTCAGCAATTGCTGGTCTTCAAAAACCCCTAACAGTGCACATACATATTCATCCTCTATTACCAAATCTAATAACTGAATCATTACTGAAAAAACTTCACTCCAAAACTTACTCACTCTCTTACATTGCCACCAGTGGTGTTCTAAGGTTGCGTTTTCGCAACCACATCTACAACACCCCACAGATTTCCCCTTACTCCATTTATTAATATCTAATGGCGTGTAATACAACCTATGCGTGCAAAAAAAACTGCGTCACCATGTGTTTTTTATCTGTAATAGAATTCTTTGCATTTTCTGTCAGGATGGTATCTCTGCAGAGCATTATGCGTCCCTCTGCTCGTGCTGTTCGGCCGAGAAGGCACTGATTTTCTTGTATCCTGTTTCTGTGTTTTGTTTTGCTGTGTGTGAACTCTGGTTTATTGCTCACCTGGGTTGGGAGACACACCCGACTTCACCTGCTGAGTTCTGTCTGGCCATGTCATGGTTAATCTGTGTTTTGGTTCTGCTGTGACTGACAGGTCTTCCTGCCAGTGGATCTGTTTTGTTCTCAGCTGTCTGTGCTTGGAGATCAGGGGGATGGTCCAATTATGTTCTGGATCAGAACCCTGGCCTCCTATATAACTACCTCAGTCTTGGATATCATTGCTGGTTATTGACTTGTCTCTGCCTGCTTGTGTGTTCTGTTTTCTGGTTTCTCCTGACTCCTGCTTAGTATTTTTGACCTCCCTTGTTTGCCGCCTGCCCCTGACCTCATTGCCTGTTTTCTGACTACGCTTTTGGATCCGATTTTGTACTTTTGCTGCCAGACTGTTGTGACCCGGATTGCTGACTATTCTTTATTGTGTTTTGTCTGTCTGTCTTGTCTTTGTGTCCCACCTAGCCAGTGCAGGGACTGCCGCCCAGTTGCTCGCCGCCATCTTAGGGCGGATTGTGGCAAGTAGGTAGAGGACAGTGGGCGGGGCTGAGCTTAGGGCTCACTGTCTTGTCTTGTCCCGCTGTCCGGTTCCTAACAGAATAACCAGCCCTACTTTTTTTTTTTTCTCCACCTTGCTATGGACCCCATGAAAGCTCTGGTTGAGCAAATGCAAAGTCTCAACCAGCTTGTTCTGGACCTTACGCAACGGGTACAGCAGGTAGAGTCTTTCCTGGGCCAAAATGCCATGCTATCTGCTGCTGTTCCCCCAGAACCTCCTGTGCAGCTTCCTGATAGGTTCAAAGGCGAGAGAAGGGCCTTTCGAATCTTCAGAGAGGGATGTAAGTTGTTTTTCAGACTTTGTCCCCGGTCCTCTGGGGATGAGAGCCAGAGAGTGGGCATAGTTATGTCACTCTTACAAGGACCTCCGCAGGAGTGGGCCTTTTCTTTGCCTCCAGATGCCACTGAATTGTCTTCTGTAGATCAGTTTTTCTCTGCATTGGAGTTACTCTATGATGACCCTGACAGGGCAGCAGCAGCTGAGAGGCAGTTGACAGTTTTGAGACAGGGCAAGCGACCGGTGGAGGAGTATTGTGCAGAGTTCCGCCAGTGGTGCGTTCCATCCGGATGGAATGATCCTGCACTTAGATGCAAATTTAAGCAGGGGTTATCTTATGGCATTAAGGATGCCTGGACAGGACATCCAGATCCTTCCACCCTAAAGCAGGCCATGAATTTGGCTATTCGCATAGACCGTAGACTCCGTGACAGACATAGGGAAAAAGTAGGCTCTGACCCTTCTAAGACCTCTGTCCCCTGCTCTGTCAAACACTCTGTTGTTATCCCCGATATTCATGAGGATGAGCCCATGCAGCTGGGACTATTGGACGCCAGGACCAGGCGAGAACACCGGAGACACAACGGTCTGTGCTATTACTGTGGTGACAGTGGCCACTTTATCAGTTTCTGCCACAAGCGTCCCAAGCGGCAAGAAAACCTGCACCCAGATCATCGGCGTTCAGGTGACTCCCAGGAAGGTCACTTGGGCGCACAGGTACCCTCCAGCGAAATAAACATTGCTAGTTCTACTGTAACTGATTTGCCTGTATCTGATGCCAATTTATCATGTTCTTCTGCTCGTCCTGTCATTAAGCCTGTTCTTCATGCCATGGACTCTTCTTCTGATGAATGGGAGTCAGATGGCAATCTTCTAAGTGAAGTTAAGTCCTGTGAGGGTCCTGAGGCCCCTCATAAAAGGGGGGGTACTGTCAGGATGGTATCTCTGCAGAGCATTATGCGTCCCTCTGCTCGTGCTGTTCGGCCGAGAAGGCACTGATTTTCTTGTATCCTGTTTCTGTGTTTTGTTTTGCTGTGTGTGAACTCTGGTTTATTGCTCACCTGGGTTGGGAGACACACCCGACTTCACCTGCTGAGTTCTGTCTGGCCATGTCATGGTTAATCTGTGTTTTGGTTCTGCTGTGACTGACAGGTCTTCCTGCCAGTGGATCTGTTTTGTTCTCAGCTGTCTGTGCTTGGAGATCAGGGGGATGGTCCAATTATGTTCTGGATCAGAACCCTGGCCTCCTATATAACTACCTCAGTCTTGGATATCATTGCTGGTTATTGACTTGTCTCTGCCTGCTTGTGTGTTCTGTTTTCTGGTTTCTCCTGACTCCTGCTTAGTATTTTTGACCTCCCTTGTTTGCCGCCTGCCCCTGACCTCATTGCCTGTTTTCTGACTACGCTTTTGGATCCGATTTTGTACTTTTGCTGCCAGACTGTTGTGACCCGGATTGCTGACTATTCTTTATTGTGTTTTGTCTGTCTGTCTTGTCTTTGTGTCCCACCTAGCCAGTGCAGGGACTGCCGCCCAGTTGCTCGCCGCCATCTTAGGGCGGATTGTGGCAAGTAGGTAGAGGACAGTGGGCGGGGCTGAGCTTAGGGCTCACTGTCTTGTCTTGTCCCGCTGTCCGGTTCCTAACATTTTCATAAACTTTTACCCAAAAACCTTGTTCCCTATTACCAATTATATTTCCCCACTTTTTCTGTGAAATAATATTTGCTCTATTATCTTGAAGCTCTCCCAATAACTTACATATCTTAGTAATTTTACCCTTTACACTTACCACCAACCCAACAATTTGCATCATACTCTTGCTTAATATTCCAACACACCTCTTTACCCGTGACTCATAGCGTTTTTAACTTGTAAAAATCTTAAATAACATATTGGCACACCCAAATCACCACATAGCTCTTCATATTTTTTTGGTGTTCCGTCTTCAAACAGTTGGTACACATATTTTTAGCCTCTTCTTACCCAGTATTTCGGTTCAGGTATCTTATCTAATCCCGGAAACTGTTTCGCCATGCTGGAGTAAACTTATACATTCCACCCAATTTATCCTTATTTCTCACTGTGGACCATACTTTAGTTAGCAGCCTATATGTAGAATTCTTTGGGTATTTTACTCTTATTCTTGCTTCCACCAACTCAAATATATCGTTCGCACACCCATCTTGCTCATTAACCCAATTTACCATAAACTTTAGCTCTCTCCAGTTTATCATCCACGCTAAATTGGCAGCAAGGAAATACCTAAATAAATCCGGTACTGCCAACCCGCCTTTCTCTTAAGCTAACTTTAGTATCTCCAATTTTAATCTGACTCTCTTTCTGTTCCATATGAGTTCATTAAATAATCCGTCAATCTTTCTAAAGATGTTTCTACTAATCCATATGGGAGATCCTGCTAGAACATAATTTAACTGGGGTAACCATATCATTTTTAAAAGGCTCACTCTATCTGCCCTAGATAATAAAAGTCTGCTCCAGATTGTCACCTGTTGCTTCATTCTCTTCAACCTAGGGGAAATATTAAGCTGTTCTTATCTTCCTAGATCTGCTGTGATCGACACCCCTAGGTATTTAAACTCTCCCTCGGGACCCAACACCCTAAGGTCTCAATAGTCATTCACCCTGATGTTAGAATCCAGGAGAAGCAGCACTGATTTCCCCCAATTAATATCTATACCAGAGAAACGCCCTTTTTTTCCAACTTCTTCCATCACAGCCTTTAGGCCCTTCTCAGTATTCCCAGAAATAGCAGCATATCGTCTGCATACAGGGCTATTTTGTCCTCTCTCCCCCCAGCTCCAAAACCCTCTATCTCTTTACTTCTATTTATAGCCCTAGCCAGCGGCTCCATAACCAGGGCGAAAAGCAGGAGGTAGAGAGGACATCCCTGATGTGTTCCCCGCCAAGCACAAAATACTCTGATGACTGACCATTAACAGACACTCTGGCTCTCGGATTACAATAAATAATCTGCAGCCATCTCATAAATACCTCACCGAACCCGAGCTCCCCCAGTAATCTCCATAGAAAGGGCCACTCCACACTGTCAAATGCTTTGGCAGCATCCAATGACAGTATGGAGTGGCCCCCCTCCCCTCTACCCACCTGGATATTCGTATACACCCGTCTAATATTGTTGTGGGTAGATCTTCCTGGAACAAACCCACATTGATCACTGCCAATAAGAGAGGAAAATACCTTCACCAATCTATTGGCTAATAATTTAGACAGTAACTTCATATCCGCATTAATTAACAATATGGGTCTAAAAGACTCGGGCTCTAAGGGATCCTTATCAGGCTTGGGGATAAAGACTATATCAGCATCGTACAAAGACTCCGGAAGATATCCTCTTGTATAGGAGTTAAACCAAAACTTCCTGAAATTGGGCTAGCACAGCTGTTTCAGTTACTCCGAGAACCTCTACTGGAAGACCATCTGGCCCTGGGGTTTTTCCTATTGACATACTTCTAAGAATCCGATAAAGCTCTTCCAATTAAATAGGGCGGTCTAACCATTGCCTCTGTTCGTTTAGCAACTTGGGTAGCTCTAAAGATGACAAATAATCATGCAGATCTTCTTCATTCTGCCACTTCGATTTATACACCTCCTGATAAAAGCCAGCAAATACCCCTAGTATCTCTTCAGGGTCCCTGATCACTTTCCCTTGTTGGTTTTTAATCTCAGTTACCATCTTTTTCGCCTCCTTCCCCTTTACAAGACTGCCTAGGATTTTTCCGGTCTCCCGCCTTCTGAATATTGATATCTTCCCTTAAACCTAAGTTGGTTAAGCACCTTCTCTCGCAAACATTGGGTAAGCTTCTCAGTAGCCCTATACCACTTGGCTTTAGCCTCCTCAGTCTTTTCTACAATGTATCTCCTTTCAGTTCTCACTACTTCTTTCCTAAAGCTATTTTCTTGTTGCTTTTTTCTAATCCCACTCACTTTGGAGGCATCCCATACTGTATTTACATCAGCTGAGCCAGCATTTATTTCATAATTTTTTTTCATTTCTTCTTCAATTACCTGTGTATCGATCAATTTCAACCAGTGAGGGTTGCACCTATAAGAACGTCCTCTGCTACTTTCATTCCCTCCCATCTCGATATCAACCTATAGTGCACTTGCTTGCACTTACTACAGCATGGCGTGTTCAGGTCTTTTAAAGTTGGTGATGTCACGTCACATAAACTGCCGACACCTGCTGCAGCGGTGGGACAGACTGGAGCAGCAGGAGGCGGCAGTTTTGTCACGTGACATCACCAATTTTACAGAGACCTGAACACGCCATGCTGTAGTAAGTGCAGGAAAATGCCCTATAGGTGCATTTCCCATAATAAGTGTCTATTTGTAATTTTCATTACTTTTTTTGGGCAATAATATATCTTAAAATTATTTTGCCCGAACTTCCCCTTTAACCCTCCATGCGTTTAGAGCGGGGCCGCACACCACTCGTAGCCCAAGACCGTGGCTATTAGCGGGCTCCGATCTCCGTGCCCGCTAATACAGTAATCGGATGCAGCTGTCAAAGTTGACAGCTGCATCCGATTATTTGATGCAGCCGTTCCCTGGTGTCTAGTGGGGAGGATCCACACATCTTACCCCGTTCGGGGTCAGCACCGTAATGGCGCTGAACCCGCCTCGGCAAATAAAAGTGATGTTGTCAATAAAAAGCCCCCTCCCCTAATAAAAGTTTGAATCACCCCCCTTTTCCCATGTTATAAATAAAAATAAATAAATAAATAAACATGTTTGGTATCGCCACGTGCGTAATCGCCAAAACTATTAATCACATTCCTGATCTCGCACGGTAAATGGCATAAGCGCAAAGAAATCCCAAAGTGCCAAATTGCGCATTTTTGGTCGCATCAAATCCAGAAAAATTGTAATAAAAAGCGATCAAAAAGTTGCATATGCGCAATCAAGGTACCGATAGAAAGTACACATCATGGCGCAAAAAATGACACCTGACACAGCCCCATAGACCAAAGAATAAAAGCACTATAAGCCTGGGAATGGAGCGATTTTTAGGAACATATATTTGTTAACATAGTAACATAGTAAATAAGGTTGAAAGAAGACAAGAGTCCATCAGGTTCAACCTAGGGAAAACCCCTATGAGGCAAACGACAATTGCCTCACCACAGGGAGAAAACTCCCTCCCGACTCCAATGGCAACCAGAACAATCCCTGGCTCAACGTATCACTGGAAATCTAAGGCCCATAACTTGTAATATTATATTGTTCAAGAAAGGCATCAAGGCCTCCCTTAAACTTTTTTTATTGAATCTGCCATGACAACATCATGTTTCAGAGAGTTCCACAGTCTTACCGCTCGTACAGTAAAGAACCTGCATCGATGCTGATGATGAAATCTTCTTTCCTCTAGACGTAGAGGATGTCCCCTTGTCATGGTTACAGACCTAGGAGTAAAAAGACCACTACAAAGATCTCTGTACTGTCCTGTCATATATTTGTACATTGTGCTCAGATCGCCCCTAAGACGTCTTTTTTTTCTAGTGTAAATAACCCCAAGCTTGATAACCTGTCTTGGTACTGTAACCCACCCATTCCCTTAATGACCTTTGTGGCCCTCCTCTGCACCCTCTCCAGTTCAGCTGTGTCCTTCTTATATACCGGTGCCCAAAACTGTACACAGTATTCCATGTGTGGTCTGACCAGTGATTTATAAAGAGTCAAAACTATGTTCTCATCTTTAGCATCTATACCTCTTTTGATGCATCCCATTATTTTATTAGCCTTGGCAGCTGCTGCCTGGCACTGATCACTAAAGTTGAGTTTACTGTCCACCAATACCCCCAGGTCCTTTTCGGAAGTAGTTTTACCCAGTGTTTTATTATTAAGCACATAACTGTACTTATTATTTCTACGGCCCAAATGCATAACCTTACATTTATCCACATTAAACTTCATTTGCCATTTCACCGCCCAAGCCTCTAGCTTCTCCAAATCCCTCTGTAATATGATATTATCCTCCTCTGTGCTGATTACTCTACCCAGTTTAGTATCATCTGCAAAAATGGAGATTCTACTCAGTAGCCCCTCTACAAGATCATTAATAAAAATATTAAAAAGAAGTGGACCCAATACTGACCCCTGTGGTACCCCACTAGTAACTAAACAATATGTTCCATCAATGACCACCCTCTGTTTTCTATCACACAACCAGATACTTACCCATATTAGTACATTTTCCCCAAGTCCCAGCATCCTCATTTTGTAGACCAACCTTTCATGCGGCACAGTATCAAATGCCTTTGAAAAGTCCAGATACACAACATCCACAGCCTCCCCCAGGTCCAGTCTATAACTTACCTCTTCATAGAAGCCGATCAGATTAGTCTGACAGGACTGATACTTCATTAATCCATGCTGGTGCTGTTATAAGATTATTTTCATTAAGATACTCCAGTATAGCATCTCTTACAAACCCCTCAAATACTTTACCTACTATAGATGTTAGACTACGGGCCTGTAGTTTCCAGGATCACTCTTTGACCTTTTTGAATATTGGTACCACATTAGCTATGCGCCAGTCCTGTGGAACAATCCCTGTCGTTATAGAATCTTTAAATATAAGGAATAACGGTCTGTCTAACACAGTATTTAATGGTTTGAATTTTTTACAGGCCATCAGCTACAATGAAAGTTATACATGTTACATATTGTAATCATAACGACCTGAGGAACATATATAACAAGTCAGTTTTACCCCAGGGCGAACGGCGTAAAAACGAAAAAACCTCAAATAAAAGAAATGCGTTTTTTTTTCCAATTTCACCACACTTTGAATTTTTTTCTGGTTTCGCAGTGTACTTTATGTAAAAATTAAGCCTGTCATTGCAAAGTACAATTAGTGGCGCAAAAAATAAGGGCTCATGTGGGTTTCTAGATGAAAAAATGCAAGTGCTATAGCCTTTTAAGTACAAGGAGGAAAAAACGAAAACGCAAAAATTGAAATTGGCCCGGTCCTCTAAGGGTTAAACATTAGCACGGTAACTTAAAGTGTCACTGTCGTTTTATTTTATTTGCAGAAATCAATAGTACAAGCGATTTTAAGACATTTTTTAATTGAGTTTATTAGGCAAATATGCCATTATCTGCATAAAAAAAACCCTTTCCCCAGGTCCCCCCCTTCCTCCCCTCTCTCATTATCAGGAAATCTCAACTCTTTTTACATATTTTATAAATAAAAATAAACATGTTTGGTATGTTTATATGTGTGTAATCGCCTAAACTATTAAATTAACACATTCCTTATCTATCACGGTAAATGGCGTAAGTGTAAAGGGTTGTATCCCGGAATTCCAGGCGGTACCCGGGCTGTCTCCTCCTTTCCCACGGACAGGGAAGGCATCGGGAATTAAATGCGGAAGGTTCGACAAGGTTCAAGTTCTATAGAACTTAAAATTTTCCGATGTTCGATCATCTCTAGAGGTGAGGTGGAGCATATGTTGTAGCCATTTAGAGCGGCCATGCGGAGAGGTAAGGTGTGAGATAAGGTAAGAGTTAAGAGATAAGGTGTGAAGTGTTCCCAGTCTTCATTAGAAAGTTAACTGTGAGATCTTCCTTTTTGTGGTTTTACTATTTGCATTATTTTCCTTGCATAGCTAGTGGAAGGGAAAATTTAGATCAGAGAGACAGGGTAGAGGTTAGTGCAGGAGAAAGTAAGTCTAGGACTTTGGTTATATTGTGATGAGACTGCCAGGTGGAAAAGACGTGCGCTGGTTTCCCATCCTGGAAGTAAGGATTTCCCAGAAAGGGGAGCAACAAGGACACGTGTGCGGGTAGGTTTGAAAGCCTATGGACTGCCTGGCAGGCCTTTATGGGTGAGGAGAGCAATGGGTTGCGCTTAATTTCTTCGGGAAGTTGGTCAAGGGGCGTATGTAGAGCATAGAGTAGAGAGTGTGGACCCGCTAAATCACTGTCTAAGTCATATGAAGTATAACAGGAGAGGCCATGGGTCCAGTCCCTAACTATGCATGAAAGGGCGGCCAGGTTGTAGTTTCTAAGGTTAGGGAAATTAAGGCCTAAATTGTATTTAGTTTGTTGTAGGAATCGCATAGCTATTCTAGGGGGAGCATTATTCCCAAATAAAGAGTTTGTATGCCGCTGTAATTAGTTTGATGTCAGACTGAGAAAGGGACTGCATAATATAAAGAAGCTTGGGGAAGGCAATCATTTTGACTAGATTGGCTCTTCCTGAGAAGGATAGGATAAAAGGGTTGTAGCAAAAATTTTAAGATGGTTGTGGTATAACTTGATGTTGGTCAAATATAAGCTATAGGGATTTCTAGTAATGAGGACACCTAAGAATTTTATGTGGGAGTATGCCCATTTTCTAGCATGTTCTGCAGCCTAGGTTGGGATCGAGGGCCCCTTTAGGATCAGAGCCTCTGATCCATCCAAGTTTAAAGTCAAGCCAGAAATGTTCCCATACTGGGTTATGAGCTGCAGCAATTGTGTGGAAATATCTTAGTGAAACTCCAATATTTGGTATTGAATGTTATACTACTGAGTTGCACATACTGCTTTTTCAAAAAATAGAACTGTTAGGCTGGGTCAACCTGTAAATTGAGAACCAAAATGTGTTCCATTAAAGGGGTTATCCAGCGCTACAAAAACTTGGCCACTTTCTCCCAGAGACAGCACCATTCGTTTCCAGTTCAGGTGTGGTTTGCAATTAAGCTCCATTCCCTTCAATGGAACTGAGTTACAAAACCCCACGCATGTTTTTGTAGTGCTTGATAACCCCTTTAGGGTGCCTTTACACGTACCGGATCCACAGCGGATTTCATGATGCGAGTCTGCAGCAAAATCCGCTGCGCATCCGGTTTGTGTGAAGCCACCCTTAAAGGGGTTGTCCGGGATTTTTCAATAAACTAGCATTGCATTGACCTCTGTGGATGTTGCATATTCTACATGTATTTTTTATTTAGAGCGCTTACTGTGTTCTCAGGCTCAGTCACATGACCACTCTGCCTGTGTTTTCTTTACTTCCTGTGAAATTCTGGTCCCTTCTGTTTCCTGTTCCTGACAGTGAGGGAACAGTGAGTCATCAGGTGGGTGGGGTTATGCATATATTTCTTTAACCACACCCCTAACATCTAACTGACATCTGAGCCTAGAAGAAACTGCAGGAGTAAAGAGAATATGATAGACTGCAATCTCTGTACAGCAGTGCAGCATAGGTTGGAGCTATAAACAGTAAATAAAGGAACTATGGGGTGATTTATCAAAATGTATGCAGAGGAACAGGGAAGCAGTTGCCCATAGCAACCAGTCAGATTCTAGGTTTCATTTTCCAAGGCCTTTTATAAAAGTGAAAGAAGCAATCTGATTGGTCGCTATGGGTAACTGCTCCTCTGCACAGGCTTTGCTAAATCTTCCTCTTTAGTGTTACTATTGTAGTGTAAAGATGTATAGTGTTAGGGCAGAGCTGCTGCTGTGTAATATGGAGAGGAGAGAGGCAGCTGCTGTGTGTAATATGTAGAGGAGACAGGCTGCTGCAGTATGTAATATGGAGAGGAGAGAGACTTCACCTTATGGCAGTCACCATGTCATCAATCTATTGCTGAGGTAAACTTGTAACAGAATGCTGCCTCATTGAGACCCCGCCCACCAGTAGGATGGCTACTGTAGTGTATATGTAATCCAGGACTACAACTCCTATCATGTACATGTGTGCTGGGGTTTGTAGTCCTACAACAGATAAAAGAGTGAAAAAACTAGTTGATTTGATAACATAACTAACTGGCAGACACTGAGCCACCATGCTGCCCAAAGGACACTTGTAGTAATACAGACATTACCTGCCTATGGGTTGAGTGGGTGGAGCTACAGGCTTGCAGAGCTGTGATGTCACTGCTGACCCCTGTGACCTGGAAGTTCTTTATGTAAACAAACACCAAAAGTCCAAAAATCAGCGACAGAGGAGGCGGCCCGGGGGCCCAAAATGACCCAGTGGACCGTGCAAATTTTGATCATTGCGCTTTCGTTTTTCCCTCCTCCCCTTCTAAGAGCTCCAGCATTTTCAGTTTTCTATCTACAGGCCATGTAAGTGCTTGTTTTTTACAGGAATAGTTGTACTTTGTTATGGCGTCTTTCATTTTACCATAACATGTATGATGGAATCCCAAATATATTATTTATGAAGATATAAATAGGTGAAATCGTAAAAAAGAATGCAATATGGTAACGTTTGGGGGGTTCCTGTGTCTACGTAATACACTATACGGTAAAAGCGACATGATACTATTACTCTATAGGTCAGTCCGAACACAACCATATGCAGGTTTACACAGATTCTCTAATGTTATATATTTTTTTTTTTATTAAATCCTTTTTTTGGCAATTAGTTAATAATATAATGGCCCTATTGTGACACTTATAACAGTTTTATTTTTTATTTTTTTGTTTTAACAATCGGGACCCCCGCAGTCAAACTGCGGGGGTCCCGATCGGTAAGTGACAGGGGACTCCCCCTGCCACTTACACTTAAACGCCGCGGTTGCGCCGCGATCGCGGCGTTTAAGGGGTTAATGTCACGCGGCAGCGCGATCGCTGCAGCGTGTCATTACCGGTGAGGTCCCGGCTGCTGATTGCAGCCGGCCACCAGCTGCTGTGAAGCGCGCTCCACTCCGGAGCGCGCTTCATAGCCGGAGAAACACACAGGACGTAGAGTTACGTCCAGGGTCGTCTGGTGACAGACTTCCATGACATAACTCTACGTCCTGGGTCGTCTAGGGGTTAAAGTCTATGGAAAAATAGTTATCAGAGAACTCATTGTAAACAAAAAAACGTCCACAACGCTGCTTTTTTATAGACTTTAATGAAACACAGTGGATTTAAAAAATTCTAAATTTTTCACCTATTTTACTGCAGTTCTTTGTTCTTATTTTTTACTGTGTGAATCCAATGAAGCTGATGCCTGTCATTCTATAAATGGATTGTTCAAGATTTTGAGCTCAAAAAGGAAAATTACACTTATGTAATAATTACTTCAGCTAAGGGTGCGTTTAAACAGAAAGATTTATCTGACAGATTTTGGAAGCCAAAGCCATTCCTGGCTTTGGCTTCCAAAATCTGTCAGATAAATCTTTCTGTTTATTGATTTGAATAGAGGATAGATCCCAGTCTTTCCTTTATGACCTGATCCCTGTTAATAGTCTGTTCCTGGTTTTGGCTTCAAAGATCTGTCAGATAAATCTGTCTGTGTAAACGCACCATAAGATTGGGATGCTGAGATGATTACTTTGACTTCATATGGTAAAATGTTTTCCCCATAAATAGAAGATCAGCACAGAAAGACAGGATCTTCTCTTAGCTAATATATTTGTATTGATTTTCTATGAATAACATATTTATCATTGTAGGAAGGATCATTATTTTGCTTGTGTTAAGAGGTAAGTTTCCCCATTGATAATAGATCTACATCTTAAGGCAATAGTAGAAACGGAGCTGCACTTTACCTTATCTTCTCTGTCAGTCTTGTGCGGGCGCAGTTTTTTCTGCGACCGCAAGGAAACCCGGCTGGAGTGTATACAGAGTGAATAGACTCCAGCCAGGATTCTATAGTGATTTATGCGATCAGCAATTTCATGAAATAAAGTCCATGGTTGCAAACTACGGCTGTTGTTGGCTGAGGGAAAAGACGTCCACTCACCTTTCTGATTCCAGTGGTGGGTCCCTCATCGAGGCACTCAGATCCCCGGTTCCCGGCCGCTTCCTGGTGTTTGGCGCAGGCCCGAGACAATACGTCTTAGGTCTTGAAACGGATCCCGCCTTAGGACTTGAAACGGATCCCACCTTCTTCATTGACTGGCTGAGCGGACCTGAGACGTCACGTCTCGGGCCGGCGTCAGACACCAGGAAGCGGCCGGGAACAGGACAGCGGAGCGGACCCAGGGAGGTGAGTGGACGTCTTTTCACTCAGCCACCTCCTCCCCGGTGCCAGCAAAAAAGTGCCCCAACCCCCCCCCCCCCCTTCCCCGCTGGAGTACACCTTTAAAATGAAAAACTTTGCTATTTTTTCTGTCTTTTTTTATGTGCATGTGTTGCATTCTGGAGCAAAGTCCTAGGTAACTGCTATTCTGCCCAGTACTTTAAACTTCCCATGTCTCATCTCTGCAGTGTGTATGCTGGACAGGTTTTTATTGTGTCTCGTTATTTTATCAGCATTTTGACTAGACTACTCTGATGTGAGCACTTACTCTGCTTCTGCCACCTCTGCACATGCTATGTTAAGAACCTGCCAGCAGTTTGATTACTGAAGCATGTTCTTTATTGTAATCTGTTCCCATTTTCTGATTTTAATAGTTTTTTTTACATTATTATGGGTGCTCTGCCTGGAAAACATGGATTCAGCCTAGGGCTATGTTCCCACACAGTATTGTGGTCAGTATTGTGTTCACACATTGTTGAAATTGAGTGGCTGGCATGCAATGGCAAATAATTGCTGTTAAATATACTTCTCATACTGAAAAGTTATTACATTTTCCAGTATACTTTCACTAGTCAGCTCCTTATGATTAGTAGATCACTGTTTGTCACCTAAAGAAGAGGTCCGGGCGGGGATATTTTTTTTTAAAGTGCATTTATCTCCCTTGCTCCAGCACTGATGGGCACATTCCGCCGCTCTGGTCCCCCGATCCTCGTCTGCCTCCTGGTTTGAGAGGGGAGCTGGAACGTCTTGTATCAGGCCCGCTCAGCCAGTCAGCGGCCATAACAGGGTCCTGCCTCAGAGACTGGGGGACCTGAGTGGCCGTATGCGTCCACCAGCGCAGGAGCTGAGGAGGCAAGTGCATTTTATTTTTTTCATAATCCCCCTCCCCGACACTTTTGAAACAAGTTTCTCTGCTTGGAATTCTCCATTAATAGACAACGATAAAGGGGACATTTAGTAAGTAAGTAAGTCCAGCGTTTTCTGAGCCAGGCTTAAAAATGTCCCTGCAGTGCCGACAGTACGGAGATTTATGTAGAGGCACACTGCCTCTTCATAAATCCTGTAAGCACCAGTGTGTGCGCAGAGGAAACCTACTCCAGCTCAGAGCTGGCATACGTTTCCTGTTCATTTTCCAGCAGAAATAATGTTAAATGAATTGGACCCAGAGTCCACGCCTCCCGTTCCGCCCCCTTCACACCCCCTTCCTGCCCCCATTGCGGACCAAGCAGAAAATGACCAGATGCTAATGTATTCTGACCGTTTTCCGCTAAAAAAATATGTCATTTTGGCTTGATAAATGTCTCCCTATATCTTGAAATGTTCAAGATTTAGTTAAATAATTTAAATAAAGTGTATTTTAGTAACTTTCTTAAAGGGCTTCTGATATGACTTTCTATCAAAATACTGTGAAAGAAAAGCAGCACTAAACTTTAGTGAATTATTGATAGACTACATTCACCTCATTCTTAGGGTATCTAAGGGAAGTTGTAAAAGAAAAGTGCAGATGTGTTCTTATGGTCTCAAACAAATTGGCCACAGTACTGGTGCTTTAATCTGACAATATCCCTTTGTCTTATTTTTGACATTGAATAAAGAGGATTTTTATATTTCAAGTAGCTCATTCAATTTAGTCCAGATGGTTGTAACAATAACAAGGAAATGAATAAACAGTGTGGTGACCTTTTTGTTACAAAGAATCCATAAGTAATGACCATTGCATTGTACTTCAACGCATTTATTAATGTAAAAAGATTCTTTTGACTGTCTCAGAATTTGGTGCTAATAACCATCAAGCAGAGATTGATTATTATGGAATGGCAAATGTTTAAAGTGTATCTGTCATTTTGAACATTTTTGCAGAAATGCAAGTGATTTAAGAAACTCTATACTAGGTTTTATAAGGTAAAAAAGCCTCTTTCTGCAGTCAAAAAGCTGTTTTCCCCCTTTCTTATCTATTTATTATTAGGCAAAGTCGTCTAAATGAAAATGGGTTTGCTGTGTCCATTAAAACCTATGGAGGAGAGAGGGGCCGAGGGGGATAAGTGAGCAGGAAGAGGAGACAAGCAACCCGGCAGTTTGGAGATTAGGCACAAAAAAGCTCAGTGCTGGTCTGGGAACCTAGTGAGATAAGATTGCAGGATGATGTGCTGTGCAGGGCTGCCTTTTCTCCTCTCCATGCTCACTCATTCCCCACTTGGCCCCTCCCCCTCCATAGATCATAATGGACACAGAAAAGCTCCTTTTTTGAAGTGAGGGGGGAGGCTGTGAAAAAAAATGTTGAGTACAGAGTACAGTTACACTTTAAGATCTTTCCTGCAAATTTACACATACCATAGATATATTACCATTAAATAAAGTTAAGATTTAGAGATTATTTGCTAAATTTATATATTTTTTTATCCTATAAGTGACTATATAAAGGTAAATTATCCATAGGGTATCCATGAAGTATCATACATGTGACCTAACAGTAGTAACAACATTAAATGATATAACATGATTATAAGGGGCTATGAGTAACATATAATTCACATGGTAAATATACACAGTAAATCAATAACAAAAGTCATCCCTGAAAACATTTCCATATACACATAATTCAACATAATGTTCACATTTTGTAAAAACAACAGCCTTATCTCATAACAACACTGTTTCAACCACTGTTTCAAAAATAACAACTGTTGTTTACTCAACAATGGCCATTGTTATGAAATACGGACGTTGTTTTTACAAAGTGTGAACATAGCCTTAGGTAGTAACAAAATGTAATTTTTAATATATCAAATTTGGTTATTACAACAGCAGGACACAGCCGACTTACATTCTTAGAGAGGCCGATAGCTAAGTATAGAGTCCAAATCTCTTGGGTTCACCTTAACGTTTGTAGTTGATACATTCTTTTAGATCAAATGGTTTGCTAAGAACCTCATTTTGTGTATTAAAAAAAATCGGCAATAGGCAAAAAATCGGCAATCGGCAACAATGGCCGTACTTTATACAAAAATATATGTTGCCTTGCCTACTATGGAATCCCAGATGGAGCGTATACACATACGTATATGCTCCGGGTGGGATCTCTCACGGCACTGTAGAAAACTGACATGTCAGTTTTCTGCAACCGCTATTCAGTGAATAGCGGCCGCAGAAAACCCTGTCGGTGCACACTATAAAGCAAGCGGCTCCTGACGCTCGTCCATAGTGTGCAGTGGGGAGTTCTGATACGGGCGCACACGAATGCGCCTGCATCAGAACTCTGCGGCTGCAAAGATCATCCAGCTGGTACTGCAGTAACGGCGGGGATGATCTTTTCAAAGACCGGCCGTTCCGTGACCCGGCCAGGTAACGGAACAGCCAGTCTCTTACGTAGTTTGCACATGGCCTAAACATCATATTAATACATGATACCCCCCTAAAATGGTGATATGGTTGTCGCCCAACATAACAGAACACTTCAGCAGCACAAAGATGGGTTCTGGGATGCTGCATTTGTTTTTGTGAAGAAGTAAACAATAATATCACTGCACGGCATGAATAAGGTCTATTTTTCCATACTGTGTCATGTATTCTGTATCTTTGTGTCAAGTCTGCCTAAAAGGTTGTCTCATTTGTCATTTGTACTCTTTCAAGTACCCTTGTAGATAGAGTGGGTCTCTTCAACAAAGGTTTTTTTTTTGTTTTTATGTCCATATTTTTGGTGTATAATATGCAGCTAAAGGTTATTGACGATATTTAAATGGGTGTATGAAATATGCACATATTTTATAAATGCAGTATGCACTATTTCATCTGGATGGACATTGTTCAAAATACGGATGCATCTGTAAATAAGCCATGTGTCATTGTTGAATCCATAAGTCAAAGAGGCTGTTATAAATAATTCAATTTCCTTCCTATAACATAGCCCATTAATAACATGAAACTGGTACATGAATGCAATATTGGTGACAATTTGTTCTATGATTTGCAATATGACCATTTCATGATCTTCATTCTGCACATTTGTAGATATGCTAACATGAAACATGCCTGTAAATGGACTGTGGTCACATGTAATGCTTGCATTCTTGAACCCAAACAGTGTCTCTGCAGGAAAATTGACCACTTGCTTCTGGATCTACTGAGGCACTCTGTTATCAGCTTATTGTCAATAAATCTCTCTGACTAGTTGATTATGCAATGTAAGGCCGGGTTCACACAGTGTATGACAGCGGCCGTTCCGTGACAAGGAGGTGTCCACAACGGCCGCTGTCTGTGAAGTACACACTGGCGGGTACAGTAGTACTGGCCAAATGAAGTTCTCTTCTTTTTTATTTGGATGTGGGGGCATTTGGGTGTGCCTGCATTTCAAACCACCATAGCAGACAATGTAAAGTTTGGCTCCGGCCGCACTTTACATTGTCTGCTATGGTGATTTGAAACACCCGAATGAATAGTGGCCGCACAAAACTGAGATGTCAGTTTTCTATGCCGGCGCATGGAACCCCGGCCGTAGTGTTTACAGAGTGTATACACTCTGGCCGGGATGCCATAGGACACAATGTTAGCATCTGGTGTAGCAACGGCCGTTATTTATTGAAAATTGACGTCGTGTGAATATTGTTTATTTCTTTTGTATTGTATTTGTATATAGAAAAGCATAGACCAGTGATAAAATGTTCTCGTAGTCATATTAGGATATATTATAATCTGTTTCAATTGAAACATGATTTAATGATACATTGTCTACCAGTTTATTAATGTTGCATTACATTCTAATAAGTAGGCTTTTAGAAAGCTTATAGCACATTTCCCTGTAAGTAAATAATTCTGCGATTTCCCAGGAACATCATAAATCTACATGAGCACTTGTGCTTCTCCCAGAGACCAGTCTGTAGTTCCTGTACTCTGAGGTTGAAAACTAAAATAGGAAGAAAAGTAATTCCTGAAATATAAATAGGGAACAGTGTATGAGAATGTTTATAAACCCTGACAAGTGATCAATTTCATGAGACAATGTGCTAGACATTGTTTTCTGCTTACTGTTGCTTACTTTTTGCTTTACTTACTTTTGCATCATATGTAGAGAATTGTCTTATGTATTTATTTTCTCCCTTATATTTCTGTGTCTGTCCATAGACTAAATTACCTCCTACTGGCATATAGGTAAACAGTGTCTCGGTGTCTGTATGAATTATTTGCTCTCTATTTTATTATTATTATTATTATTATTATTATTATTATTATTATTAGTGTGTGTGTGTGTGTAATATATCAAGTATGAAATCCCAATGTCTCCCCATGGTCATTCTCCAACAATACATCATGAGACTAATTTCTGGGAACAATTATTGCCAGCCTACTTTCTTAACTGTATGGTGGCCTCCCAGCTCTCCTTTAGATGATGATAGATAATGTCATGTGAGAGTAAGGCTGGGTTCACACTGCATTTTTGCAATCCTTTTTTTTTTCATCCGTTTTTTGCACAAAAACAGATGAAAAACTGATGAAAACGGATGCATTTGTGTGCATCCGTTTTGATCCGTTTTTCCATTGACTTCCATTGTAAAAAAAACGGAACAAAACGGATCCATTTTTTTAATGGACACAAAAATAGTGTCAGCTATGTTTTTGTGTCCGTAAAAAAAAAACCGATCCGTTTTTTTACAATGGAAGTCAATAGAAAAATGGATCAAAACGGATGCACACAAATGCATCCATTTTTTTCATCCTTTTTTTTGGCAAAAAAACGGATAAAAAAACGGATTGCAAAAACGCAGTGTGAACCCAGCCTAAGGTCGGACATGTTGAATTTTAGCTTAACTTAATCTTGAAAACACTGTTTAGGGGTTTGTCTGGCAATGAAGCCTATTTTCAACTGTCTAATAAAGTAACTTATATTGATTGAAGTTATTATACTACCCTCCTTTTTTGTGGGAATTGATGCTTTTCTTCTGCTTTTAATACATCTGCTCCATTGCTTTCATTAGCTCAACTTCCTGTCTATTTTTTTTTTGTAACTGATTTCCTGTTCTTGTGTACATTCTAGCTAGGAATTCAACAAACTTTGTCTCCATCCCAATATGCCTTCTTAGCTATAACCCCTCCCACAAACGATAATCGTTCTGTGTAATTGCAGGCAACCATCGAAAAATTCTTTGTATGCCGTTGATTGTTGATTTAGATCTGAACCTAAAATTATCGTTAATCGCTCGCTGTAATTCCATATTCGTTCGCTCGCATTTGTTCACTAATCATTCAGTGTAATTGCACATTGTTTTGCTGAGATCAGATGGATTAAACGATCATAGTAACGATCACAAAAGCGATTGTAGTAACGATCGTAACTAACGACTGTTGACCTGTGTAATATAGTGAACGATTTCGGGTTAACGATAAACAATTTTTGTTTTGCGATCGTTTATCGTTAGTCGTTAATCGTTAAAAATCGCTCCATGTAATAGTACCCTTAGTTGAAGGAGCTTGCAGTTCCTGCAGTTCCCAATGCCCTGCTCTGTTCTAGCACTGCAGAATAGCTCTATAGCTATGCAGATCAAGGTTTGGTCTGCATAGCATCTGCATTTATCTTCACATCCTCTTTCTCATCTTGATTCAACTCCCATGTAAAGGCTACTAACGTTTAGTTGCTCTCTGTTGGCAGCTTACAGTAAATTGAAAAATGTCTCAATATCCAGCTCTCTGGACTTTGGAGATATGGCATAAAGTGTAAGAGTGCACTTAAGTGCAATTGACCTTCAAACATCCCCTTGCTTATCGCTGTTACAAAAGCCAGCTTCAACAATGATTGTTTAAATGGGCACTGTCATTAGCAATAAATAATGTTAAAGCAGCGGGGGAGATGATATACTACAGCTTTGTAATTTACCTTTTTTTTTTTTTTTTTTAGGTGTCTCACTTATGGGAAAATTGCAGTCAAGGCTGGTCTTTAGTAAGGGCCCACCCCCACTGAGCAAGAGAGGCTGAGTTTACCAGCGTAGTCCACTTGAAATCCTGCCTGTCCTATTGCTTCAATGTGATTTCTCGAGCGCCTCTGCTCTCCGCTCAAATAATGAACAAGTTCAGTGGGAACAGGCCCTAACAGCAAAAAAGAGAGAGCAAATGCAGGAAGTGCTGTCAGTGGTCCCTCTGCTCCGCACAGACTGGCTCAGTAAAGATGAATTCTGATTGGCCAGCAGCCATACACACCCCCTGTATATGCCCCCCTGTACACACCCCTGTACACGCCCCTGTGCACTGCTGTAGCTAAGTAACTAACTGATCTAAGGACAAAGTGAAATGCAGAAAAATGAGCAGCAGAATAAGATACTAAATGGACCACTATAGCTGTGAAATTAAAGTCAAAACTGACAGCATACATAAAGCAAGCCCTACCAGAAAACTTAACAAAGATGATAATTTCTCCATGCTTCTCCATGCTCCCCTGCTGCGGCATCTTGGTGTCCCCTGCTAACCCTGCCCCTTCTGAGACAGACTTGACTCGGCAGTGACAGCTTGCTAAGCCAATCACTGACTGAGATAGGACAGCACTGCAGCCAGTGATTGGAAGTGGTGCTGCAGCAGTCAGTGGGGGACACCAGAGGCTCCGCAGCTGGACACCAGGGAAGCATGAAAAGGTAAGCATAAGATGTTCAAGAGTTACCCTTTATTTTTTATATGTAATGACAGGTTCACATTAACCTTGTTTTTTTCTACATTGATATAAGCTAGTCTGAAAATTAAAGGTGTTGTACAAGATTAGAAAAGTATGATTTCCTTCTTCCAAAAACCACATTTGTCCACAGGTTATTTATGGTATTATGGCTCAGTATTTTTACCACAATTTATCTTACTTCCATGGATCTGGATTTGTTTTAGACAAAGTGGTAAACTTTTAATACTATGGCTACAAGGAAATATATAATAATGGTTGCAGTGAAAATTAATGAGTTCAAGTAAAGCATGAAACAGGACCACCAGCCAACATATTTCTCAAGTTTGTCACCAGGGAACTCTGCCACAAGCCAGTAGGTTTGATGTACTGAAACTGCCATTGTAGCTACATAAGCTTGACTTGTTTAAAACATTAGTGTAGCCCTATGCTAATAAATAAATCCCATGAAACTGTTTTGATGCAAGCTATTATTAACAATGTCCAGGCAATTCAGTAACATGCTATATAAACAACCCAATGTTATGTTATAATTGCAATATATTGATTTTAATGTTGTTTTACACCTACAAATTCATTGTGACATTTATTAGCATGACCTCTTCATCCGAATACACCCTGCTGCCAATACAAATCAATCACAAATTACATATGTTATGATGCTTCCCTAGTGGTTCTAATATTTCAGTCTGTTGTACTTCCCTTGTATTATTCCACCCTGAGGCTATGTCCCACACAGTATTTTTGCTCAGTATTTTGGTCAGGTTAATGAGGATTTTTTTTTAATACTTTTAAAAACTTTTTTTTAATTAAACTTTTATTTTACAGTAAAACATACAATCATTAGATTGCATGTACTGATCTATGCTATGCCATAGCATAGCATAGATCAGTGTTATTGGTGATCTATGAAAGCAGACTATATGCATGGATGGCTGATTTAACAGGATGGAGGTAAGTGACTTACCCAGTGTGGGCAGCACACAGGTCTATACTACATTGGGGCTGCACAAAGGTGCTTATATTATATAGGGACCTTACTACTATATTGCTCAACTTTGTTACCTGACCTCTGGCTTGACTTTTTGACTGTCCCATTGTTACCTGATTTTGTACTACGTTGCCCGTTTGGTCCTGACTAGAGATGAGCAAACCTCGAGCATGCTCGAGTCCATCCGAACCCGAACTTTCGTCATTTTATTAGTGGTGGCTGCTGAAGTTGGATAAAGCCATAAGGCTATGTGGAAAACATGGATATAGTCATTGGCTGTATGCATGTTTTCCAGACAACATTAGAGCTTTATCCAAGTTCAGCAGCCGCCACTAATCAAATGCCGATCATTCGGGTTCGGATGGACTTGAACCCGAACCCGGTTGGCTCATCTCTAGTCCTGACCTTGCTTTTTTTACTATCCGATATTGTGTTTGCTTGTCTGTCTTGTTCTGTGTGCACGTATCTAGTACAGGAATCGTCTTTGTGGTTGTCCATGGCCGCCTAGGGCCGTTTGAGGCAAGTAGGTAGGGACAGTTGGTGGGTTCAGCATCAGGGCTCACTGTCGTGTCTTGTCCCTACTTCCCCTGTCCTGATATGTACTTTCCTACTGCATGGGGTATGTGCAGTAAGAACATATATACAGATTACTGATGTGAAAGGGTTAAATGACAGCAGTGTGTGAACATAGCATTTCTGGTTGCAAAATACTGAGCAAAAAATACTGTGTGGAAACATACCCTGAAGAGAAAACTCCAGGTTACAATCCAAATGACATCCAGTGAACTCAAACTTCCTAGTCTTAAACATTGATGAACAGGGATGCAAAGTATATTTTGCAAAAGAGAGCTTTTTTTTTTGTATTTGTTCTAGTGAGAAGTATTGGGATTCTAAAAGCATATATGATTGTGTGGGGCTATTGTATTCATGCAGGTAAATGCAGATGGTATGTAAAGCTCCCAACCTCTCTCTAATCACATTCATTAGAAAATCTTATGGGCTCTTTACACAGAAAACAAGACATACTGTAGGCAATTTAAAATCTCTTATGAGACTAAATAAATAATATGTTGCTAGCAAATAGGATGTAATTATCATCAAGATGGACTTAAACATATAATAAAGGTCACTTTGTCATTAAAACTTCACTGGCAAACAGAAAAATAGTAGAATACTAATCAAGCGGCTTATGTCTTTATGTCCACTTATAAGACTTAGGTCTTATATGTTTGATGTCCATACCAGAAAAATCTCCTGGTAGGTACACTTATGAGCCATAACGTTACACCTGCTCAAACCTATCAAGTGAATAACATTGGCAGTGACAAGGCTACAGGGGAAGAATAAGTATGAGGGTGGGTTCACACTGAGGAATTTGGGTGGAAAAGTTTCTGCGGGTTCTGTCGCTTATCCCCGATAGCGGCCATGCGCATTTCCGCCAATCCCATAGACTCAATTCCACGGTCGGCTGAATTTCGCCGTCCGCAGATAGAATTAACATGTCAATCTTTTCGAGCAATGGCAGAATATGCCTGTGCATATAATGGAGTCTATGGCCCAGGTGGAGATGCGCGCGACCGCTAACAAGACAAGCAACGGAATCCGCGGGAACTTGCTTCCTCAGTGTGAATCCACCCTTAGACAACAAGTGAACTGAAGTGTTGGAAGCAGGACCAATTGACCAGTGAATGGATTTGAGCAAGCGCCAAATTATTATGGATAGATTTGGTCAGAGCACCTTCAAAATTATGAATCATAAAGGGTGTTTCCAGTATTCAGTACATAGAATGTACAAAAATGGACCCAAAAAACAACAGCCAGGAGGCAACAACAGCGTATTTGGCACCTAAAGCTTATTGATTTGCATAGAGAGAAAAGTTAAATGCTTCAGTAAAGGTCTGAGAGAGTATATACTATAGCACAGACTGCTGAAAAAAACAATGCTGGATAGGATAGAAATGTGCCAGAACACACAGTGCAGTTTAATGTGCTGCATATTGTGTTACATTATAATAGATCAGTCTGAGCAGACAGTCGTTGCTTCAGTGCCACGAAACCAGGATGCACTATGAGAGACGTAACCAGGAAGCACTATGAAAAACGGGACCAGGAAGTACTATGAGAAACGGGACCAGGAAGCACTATGAGAAATGGGACCAGGAAGTACTATGAGAAACTATGGATAAGTACTATGAGCACTATGGATAAAAAATGCTGTATAATGCTGTGTGCAATGTTCCCACTGGGAAACCTTGGCTTCTTGCATGGATGTTTCTTTGACATATAATAACTACCTCAAAATAGTTTAAGAATTGCAGAACAGAAAAAAGGCCCAGGCGCCATGTGTAATACTAACAGTATGTGGATAAAGCAGATAAAGTCTGCTCACCTGATAGCCCTTTGGGCTTTGTGCATATCACTTCTTCTTCAGGGTACAGTGGTAATCAGAATCCGGAATAGTAAGTAAACAGTTCTACAAATGCCGGAATATGTGGTAAGAGCCGCAACAAATTTAGGACTGCTAAGGTGACGGTAGCCAGAAACGTGTGAGTGTCTGGGTAGAGGGCATAGGCAGTGTGACGCTGCCACTCTGCTAGCATGCTAGCATTATTTACCGAGCACTAAGAACAGGGAAAATGCTGTCTATTAGCAGAATACAAAGTACTGGGGCAGTTTCAGGAGATGTCATGAAGTAGGGCAAGCAGTTGGTCTGTAGTACCCAAGTCTGTTTCCATGTGGAGACAACTGGGACCATGCCTTCCACATTCTCAGGATCTCCTTCTATAGCAGGTAAATTATTCTAGAGCAGTGTTTATAATGGAGGAATATCAATCTATAAAATGCCCATGGCTTTTTAACCCTAAGCAAACAATGGCAAAGTAAATGCTTCTTAAATCTAATTGTTTTACTGATCTCCTTGTCTTTTATATCACTCATGGACAGAGGAACGTGAATACATATTAATATGATTATTGATCTCCTGGCTCCTGCTAGTTCAAATGCACGTTTTGAAATAAAGTGTTCAACCAATATGGATTTGAGCACACTGACTATAAGAAGTAGATAGAAAAGGACACGTACATCTGATCTCAGTTTTTAAAATATGCCATAATTTCATTTACATTTTTTTTTTTCAAAATGAAGGCATATTTTTAGACTTTTATTCTATACTGTGCCACCTGTTTGTTTTTAAACTAAAATATTTCAAGCCGTTGAAAACCATTCAAAATAAGCCATTGTGAGCAGTGATGTCATCAGAACAGTAAACATTATTATTATTATTTATTTTTAAAGCCTCTTGATTCCAGAGCGCTATGCAAACAATAGGGATTAACAAACAGGAACATTACACTAAAAACAAGTATGCATATGATAGAAAAATAACAGTGGCATGTCCAAACCTGCACCATATTACCCCATCATTCTTTATTAGAAGCATTGCTCCATAAGAGTATGTTCACACTGAGCAAATATGGCCGTGCTCAGTGTCCCGATGTGAGTGAATGAGAGCCCACACGCTCCTCCGCTGCCGCTGCTCTCCTGTCCTGTCACTTCTTTAAACGGAGAACAGCAGCTGCGGAGCAGCGCACGCTCTCCCATAGACGGGCTATGGCACACTGAGACGGCGGGATTCCACAGCAAAAAGTTCCGCCGTGCAATTCCGCCTGTCTTACTCAGTGTGAACATACCCTAAGGGTGCCTTTACACAGAGAGATTTATCTGAAAGATTTTGTAAGTGAAAGCCAGGAATGGATTTGAGAAGAGAAGACATCTCAGTCTTTCCTTTATGACCTGTTCTCTGTTTATAGTCTGTTCCTGGCTTTGGCTTAAAAAATCTGTCAGATAACTCTCTCTGTGTAAAGGCACCCTTAGGGTGCCTTCACACACACCGGATCCGCAGCGGATTTCACGCTGCAGTTTTAGAATGAGATCCGCTGCGGATCCAGTGCCAGTGCATCCCTATGAGAATACATATTCGCATTGACATCCCGCTGCGTCTATGTAAGTTAACCATTCCGCCCCCCCCCCCCCCCCCCCCGTGGCCAGAGCATAAACACCTCCTCCCTACTCCGGCTTGCTTTGGGGGTTCCTGGCATCTGCTCGTCCCGCTCAACCAATCGGTGCGTCCACAGCGCAGCCACTGATTGGCTGACTGGGACGTCCTGCCGAGAACCCCCGAAGCAAGCCGGAGCTGGGAGCAGGTGATGTATGCTCCGGCCGCTGGGGGGTTTACGTACCTACATGCAGTGGGATGTCAATCCCACTGCGAGTATGTATTCTCATAGGGATGCACTGACACTGGATCCGCAGTGGATTTCGCTGCAAATCCGCAGCATGAAATCCGCTGTGGATCCGGTGTGTGTAAAGGCACCCTTATGGAGCAATGCTTCTAAATAAAGTATGATGCGGTGGCAGAAGAAGTGCTTATGGCTCATTATCACAGATCCTTTTCACACAACTCTGTATGCATGAGACCCACAATTGCAAGGATAATGATTAGGTATGTTTCGGTGCTTGGCACCCTAACTTACCCAACCCACTTTTGGACCTTTTGTGGATTGTAAAGTACTGAATATCAATATAAGAAGCCCATCAAATGCTTCTATTTACAGTACATATTGCTTCTTACTTCTGTTAAAAATTTTAACAGTTCATGTTTTTTCAAAGCTGTGGAGGATGAGACTAAGGTACGATACCGCTGGTTTACATGTTTCTAATCACGTCTGGGCAAATGTCACACTCATGCTATAGGTGGGAAAATGACACAGTATCACATCAGAGATCAATGAAATATGAAGGGGTTAGCATTTATTGTACATCACATACTTTAAATAGAAATATTACTGTTAGCAAATGGTAGCATATGAGTTTAGATAAGACAGATGTCACACGATTGTGTTATAGATGTAGCTTGTAATCTTTTAGATTAAATATAGTAAATTGAATGTACTATATAAAAATTCTGTCCATGCAGTTATGAAAATCAGCTCTTTATGCCCTGACATTTAGTATCTATCTATATCTGTATATTCTTATTTGTAGTCTACACGTGTTACATTAACATTAGGACAGAAATATATATTGATTTTAGCACACCAATAAAATAGAATATAAAAATTATTGGTAATGGTGAAAGAGTATTATTGTGAAGAAGAAAATCAAAATACATATCAGGAATGTAAACATAATTCAAATGTGAAAACACCAAGTAAAACTTATTGAACCTACAGTGTTGAGATGATCACCCAAAGGGGCTTCACTGAAAGGTGAGGTCAATATACAAAGATAATGGACTTAAAAATGTATTAAAGAAAAATCTGGTATAGATAGGAAATACATTTGTCTTCTTAAAGATCTTTACATCTTGAGAGCAGCCTGCAGATTGTAACAAGATGGCAACGTGCAAAAACAGAAAACAGAAAATTAGTACATTTACATCATCTCCCTCCTGGAGACTATTGATTCCATACATGCCTTTACCTTTCTTGTCTCCTTCCCCCAGTTCCAAGCCTGCTGCTTTCTGCTAAAGACACAGAAAACTGTATCTGAGCTATTAAGGACATCTCTGCTCTCAACACCCTCATCCCCCTCCCTTCTGAGACAGCTTATGTAAAGTCCCTATCTGCAACTTTGTACTAACTTTGTAATGAAGGGAGGGATAATCACAGTAAGTACATCAGCAACTTGACAGCAGCTGAGAACGGGGAGAAGGAGACTGAAATAATGACATGTATGTAGGACAAAATAACGGTTGAACATAGGCAAATATTGACAAGTCTATATATTGCAAAAGTATAAGATATCCAATCGCTGACAGATTGCAAAACATAAATGATTTGACTCACGGTATAGTATAGAGGCCAGTAAAGGATGCTAAAACAAAAGTGATCACCATGCATTTTGGGTTTGAAACTTTTATCTGCTATTGTTTTACCTTTAAACCATCTTCTGCATTAGGAGGCAGATTGCAGTTAGTCTTATTCTTCTAAATGCAGTGTAAAAGGGCCCTTACTTTAGCTTAGCCAGAGACAATCCTCTTAAGACCCTTAAATAATGAACCTTCATATTTTCTGAGAACATATGCAGACAAAACTCTTAAAAAACAATGACTAAGTGTGTGAATAAAGGAGAAGTCTGGGGTTAGACATGTTTTTCAAGAGAGCCAGGGAGGAGGTGGCTAAAAATAACAACATGCACCTACCTCCCTGCCTCTAGTGGAGGGGTCTGCTGTCCCCCGCTCCAGTTCCCAGCCCCACGGCTGCTTCTTGGTCTGAGTGGGGACCTGGCTTGTGATGTATCAGGCCTGCTTAGCCAGTCAGCAGCTGAGGAGGGACCGCGCTACCTGGAGCAAATACTGTAAACAGAGCAGAAAAGAAAAGAATGTAATGTTAACTAATTATGCGATTGCTTACAGCCATAATACAGGGGAATAAGAAACCTAAGGACAGACATGCAGGTTTTCATGCACTCACACAGGTGGTATCTTGGCTTAATGTTTCATAGTGCTGATTATGGCAGCCTCACTCAACCCAATAAACATCGGAAAGTTAACTAACACACACCCTGCTGTCTTCAATAACCTTGACAGGCTTGCAGGAATAATACAGCCTCAGGGTTTGTACTAATAGGCCACCACTACCCATGTACACGTCTGTGGCAAAATCTCATTATGTACGATAATTCTAATAAACCACACAAATTAGCCCAGAAATGTAATGCTCAGATATTTATATATATATATATATATATATATATATATATATATATATATATATATATATAAAAAAAAATCAACATCCAACATAGCCCTATTTTTGGTGCCATGGTCCAAGGCAGCAAATCACTGTAAGGGTTAACCCTGCTTCATTCCAATAGGATATGGTTCCCCATCTGCAAAAGTGGACAGACATATAATTAAAATAATGTAAATCTGGAATATGTAGATTAATCATAAAATATTACCCCAGACCCAGAGGAATCAACATAAACAATGGGAAATCTAAGTTGAGTCTCTTAGGTGTCAGTGTGTCCAGTGTATCGATCAGGCTTAGCTGATAGTAATTTTTTCCTGTCACCAATTTGAAAAAGAGGTGGTGACAGGAAAAAATTATTATTAACAAAGGAGCTACGATGGATCTATACTTTGGACACAATGACACCTAAGGGATTAGATTTCACCTAAGGGATTAGATTTCCTATTGTCCATGTTGTTTCCTTTGGAAATTTAACAATACGAGTGTCAGTTTGTAGGTTTCTCATTCCCCGTATTATGGCTGTAAGCATTTAAATAATTAGGTCGGGTTCACACTACGTAAGACACCAAACATTCTGTGACCCGGACGTGTCACAGAATGCTGGTGTCAGTGAAGCTCAACCCAGCCAGTACTGCAGTACCGGTCATATGAACTTAATTTCTTTAGAATTGGGTGAGCATTCCGGCGCTTAGCAGACAATGTAAAGTAGGGCCGGAGCCGCACTTTACATTGTCTGAACTGTCAGTGTTGTGCGTCCACTATTTATTGTCATGTGAGTTTGTTCTGCGGCTGCAAGGAATCCCGGTGGAGTGTATACAGTGTATATACACTCCAGCCAGGATTCCATTACAATGAATGTAATCGTCAATTTTATTAGATAACGGCCATGGTTGCAAAACTGCAACTATGGCCGTTGTTTAATGAAATTATGCGTTGGGTTAACATAGCCTTAGTCAGCATTACATACTTTTCTGCTCTGCTTGCAATACTTGCACCAGGGCATTAATCTCATACTTAGTCATTAATCTTAAGTTTTTACTTACATTTTTCAGAGCTTTGTGTCATCCCAGTATGGACTCAGGTTTTAGATATATCCACTATAGCCCAGTCTAACACCAGTGATGTGAGTTATGCATTAATCTACTGTATCCATGTGCTGTACAGGCTGCCTGATGTTGGTGAGCTTGCTGCGCCATTGAGACTCTAGCATGTGAGCTCAGCTTTTTGCTACAGGAGTGTTGATTCACTGTCATCAGTTTTATGTGCATATATAAGTTATGTTTTTGAAGTACACTATAGCTTAAAAAAGACATTTTTTACCCTGACATTTTTAGCTGAAGTTTATCCTGAATTGATGCAGTCATCCTCCCTTCCTTTTACCTGCTTTGTGTTGGTTGTGTGGAGTCCACAACCTGAATAGATTTGCAGACATATGGAAATGTGAAAAGTTATTGGAAGTAAAAAAAAAAATTCTAAAATATTTTGAATCTTTTGGGTATATGGAGTAGTAGTGACATAATGCTGACACATTTACAGCTAATAAAAGAAACAAGGGTTTTAGGAACATATAATGAAGCAATCCCATTGAGCACTGAGGAAACAATACAAGTGTCAGAAACAAGCTGTGTTATTTAATGGAACAGCCATCAAGTTAGAGGCAGACCGTGGTAGGAGAAAGCTGGGTATCAGGACCTGACTGTTCTCTACATGGTGTAATTCCTGTGAATATGTTAGTGTTAATAGTATATCATCAGGAAGCACAATGTATAAAGAACAGCAGAAAATCTTAATAACCTAATTCTGTTCAAAACCTGAAGGCACCATGCGTGATAATTGTTTCATGAGCAGAGGTGAGCACAGATGATTGGGCATCTAGGGAGAATTAGACACTTGATGGACGACTCTCCTTTTAAAAGACATTCGGATGTAGCTTAAGAACTGCATTACATGCAAGTTTGTTTCTTTTCTAAAATTAGTCTTTTTTGTTAGTAATTGTGTATATCCACAGCCATTCAGATTACATGTTGAGTGCCTGTTTTTAGTTAGTAAAAAAAATCTAGGTGATAAATGTTCTCTACAGAAACAAGTGTATGTTCTAATGTTTTAAATGGATATTATCGTCACTGTAAATTGTCACTTCCCTGTACGTATGACCTTCAGTGGCTTTTAATTATACATCAAAAATTAGTTTTGCAAAATATAAAGAGCATAGGGAAAATATAGAGAAAGAAAAAGTTACAAGACATTAAGATGTCAAACACCACCTTCTGTTTTATCACGGAGCCATTTGCCAACATATCTACACATATGCTTCCCTAGTCCTAAAATTATTTTATGTAAAACATTCAACACCCATTATTGACCCTGTGGTACCCCACTCGTCACTGTGACCCAATAGGAGTATGTTCAGTTAATAACCACCTTCTGTTTCCTATCACTGAGACAGCTGCATCTATTCATTTACATTAAATATATTGAGCCATTTACATATATTCTCCCCTAGTCCCAGCATCCTTATTTTATAGACCAACTTTTCATGTGGCACAGTATCAAACACTTTTGAAAAGTCCAGATACACAACATCCACAGCCTCCCCCAGGCCCAATCTATATCTGGTCTCCTCATAGAAGCCGATCAAATTAGTCTGACAGATCCGACCCTTCATAAACCCATGCTGGTGCTGTATTACAGGGGTTATTTTCTTTACAAATTTTTAGCCAACTGATATTCTGAAATGCTATGAAAACATAAGAAGATCTCATATGTGGAGTATGTAGGCTCTAAACATTATCAGTTTTGAGATTCGAAGGCCTGCAAAGCTGTGCACAATCTAAAATACTTTCTGTTTAAACTTATGAATTTTCAGATAATGTATGGCATAAGAAGGCATACATGCCACAGCCAGCAATATATTTTCAAAGAATGAGCAAAAACTTGTAATAACATTTCTGGTAAATATACTCTAATGGTAATATTTCTAAAAAAAAAAAAAAATCTCGCAACAACTGGGACATAAAATAGTGACAAATGAAGGATCATTGGTTATTCACATAAAGGCATACAATGTCCCAAGCCAATAGCAGCACTGTGTGATGGATGTCCAATAAACACCGAGCCACTCAACCTGACTCCACAAATTAGAGATACAAAAAAGACTTAGGGCACACTGTTTCTTTCATGCTAAATGTCTCTTTGTTGAAAAGTATGTACAAGTACAATTTCACCACATATCCAAATAAACATATCACCACAGTGCCATAGACAATCAGGGTCTGGTCTTCACGAACTCTTCAGTTCCCTCAGTCCACCAGAGACTCTCACTCTCCAGGGGAAGCAAGACAGTAACATAAAACACCGCTACCTTTCGGGGACCTCCCCTTTCTCAAGTGATGCAAAGGAGGAGGTCCCCAAAACGTAGTGGCGTTTTACCTCACCACCTTGCTTCCCCTGGAGTGTGAGAGTCTCTGATGGACTGAGGGAATGGAAGAGTGCTGTGGCTGCGATGTGAAGACCAGACCCTGATTGTCTATGGCACTGTGGTGATGTGTTTATTTGGATATGTGATGGAATTGTACTGTACATACTTTTCAACAAGGAGACATTTAGCATGAAAGAAACAGTGTGTCCTAATTTTTTTTTTTCATATCACCATTTTCATATGCTGATTTAGGGACCTAGTTATAGCCATAGATATCTAGTAACAGCCAATGAATGTTAAATAACAGCAAGAGCAAATAACACAGAAACATATATTCACAAAGAAGCAATTGCTCACACATTTTGCAACAATTTGTTACCAAAACCTACTCAAAACTATTGATATACTGTATTCCCCCATTGTGTATGAGCCATATTTAGTACAATACTGTGACAATTATAGAGACCGTAATGATAATAATCAATCATCATCTCTACAGCAGATATCAAACCCTTTCTTCAAACTAGAAATGGTTATGAGTAAATAATAAAGTTTACTATATATTCTTAGTGGTCAGAGGTCAGTTATTGTTATCTTATTGTATATTGACACATCTCACACACAGCATGGTCAAGTGCCATTAAAGGGGTATATCAATTTAACATAGTTGTACTTGTAGGTCTCATCAAGTTCAATATTTATACAAATACATTAATTTAGCAAACTTGTCCCCTCCTAATATGCTGCTCTTTCCCTCCCATTGTTGACAACTCATTGGGTGGCATTTATTAAGTCCGGCGTTTTTTACGCCGGACTTATAAATGCCCCCGCAGCTCCGGCGCTACGGAGATTTATGTAGAGGCGGACTGCCTCTACATAAATCCCGTGCGCGCCGGTGCGCACTGCCGAAAACCTACCCAGCTGAGGACTGGAGTAGGTTTTCGGCGTACATTTGGCCGGAACGGATGGTAAATCGCGCGGACTCTGAGTCTGCGCCCTCCGTTCCGCCCACTACACGTCCCCTTTCCGCCCCCCTGGCGTACTCGGCGGAGAGTGCCGATTTGCGAATATTTTATATAGCTAGAATGTAGATGTATAGATATATTGTTTAAATACTATATAATATATCTAAATATACATACTATCATTATATTTACACCAGCAAGACCACTGCTTTTAGAGCAGAGTGGTAATCAGTAACCAAGGCAACAGCTCTTCCAGATATACATATGATTTCCTCATATTCTTATTTGGTGTCCATTCTAATCAGGGGCGTAGCTAGGGGTTCAGCCTAGGGGGGGCGAGCAAGTCTGAGTGGGCCCCCAACCGATTATGTTTCCCAAAGGGAACCTCACTTAACAACAATGCTTTCTAAATAATAAAGGGTATATTCTGCTCCATTACTCATAGTGAATTAAGATAAAGAGCAGTGTTAGAGGCTTCTACATTTACATATATAGACACATAAAATGAAAGAGGTTCTTCAGGATAAGAAAAACATGATTGCTCTCTTCTAGAAAAAAAAAAACACCACCCCTGTCTTTATCTTGTGTGTGTGTGTGTGTGTGTGGTATTGAAGCTCGGTTGCTTTCCACATGTTTCCACATGTCCAGCTCCCCCAGTTTTCCACATGTCCAGCTCCCCCTGTTTCCACATGTCCAGCTCCCCCAGTTTACACATGTTCAGCTCCCCCAGTTTCCACATGTCCAGCTCCCTCAGTTTCCACATGTCCAGCTCCCCCTGTTTCCACATGTCCAGCCCCCCCAGTTTCCACATGTTCAGCTCCCCCCTTTTCCACATGTCCAGCTCCCCCAGTTTTCCACATGTCCAGCTCCCCCAGTTTTCCACATGTCCAGCTCCCCCTGTTTCCACATGTCCAGCTCCCCCAGTTTTCCACATGTCCAGCTCCCCCTGTTTCCACATGTCCAGCTCCCCCTGTTTCCACATGTTCAGCTCCCCCCTTTTCCACATGTTCAGCACCCCCCCTTTTCCACATGTCCAGCACCCCCCCTTTTCCACATGTCCAGCACCCCACCCCCCTTTTCCACATGTCCAGCACCACCCCCCCTTTTCCACATGTCCAGCACACCTCTGTTTTCCACATGTCCAGCCTCACCCCGTTTTCCACATGTCCAGGTCGGCCTTCCCCTGTTCTGTGTGCAGCAGCAGCAGTCATAGGCGGCCGTCCGGCTCCTATGCTGTTCAGCAAGTGACTGACCTGGTGCGAGCGCGGGAGACGGAACCCAGAGGGACAGCGCCGCGCCGGAGGTGATTGACAGGTGGGCGGCGCACGTACCAGCAGTGGTGCGCTGAGGCCATACTCAACCTCAGTGCACCCGATCAGCTTAAGATGGCGGCGGCCGCGGCGGAGTGACATGGGGGGGCAGGGCCGGACTGGGACTGAAAATCAGCCCTGGCACTCACACCCCTCCAGCCCACATACCATAACACACTTAGGTCGTGTTGTGTTGTATTTCAACTCATTTTTATTTACAGAAATGGTGCCAAGTCTATCCATCTCCTATCTATCTCCTATCTATCTATCTATCTATCTATCTATCTATCTATCTATCTATCTCCTATCTATCTATCTATCTATCTATCTATCTATCTATCTATCTCCTATCTATCTATCATCTATCTATCTATCCATCTATCTATCTCCTATCTATCTCCTATCTATCTATCTATCTATCTATCTATCTATCTATCTATCATCTATCTATCTATCCATCTATCTATCTCCTATCTATCTCCTATCTATCTATCTATCTATCTATCTATCTATCTATCTATCATCTATCTATCTTCTATCTATCTATCTCCTATCTATCTATCTATCTATCTACTGTATCTATCTATCTATCTATCTATCTATCTATCTATCTATCTATCTATTATGCAACAACAGGTTACAGCAGTGATAATATATATAAGTAGGGTCCTAGGGAAATTTGTAGGATAAGTAAAATAATATTACACATTTCCTGTATAATGTTAGCACTGGTAAGACAATTTTCTATGCATGATAATACTGTATATCTCTAAATAGCTATTATAGTTACCAAAAAACACCAGTATACAGGAAGCGAATATCATCATTACTGTTACTGGCCAATCTATTATAAAGAGACTGATACTACCATTATTACAGTATACAAGTAACAGATAATACCTCAACACTATGGCCACTACCATCATTACAACAACATGACTAATACCACTATACTGTCACTGAATAAAATCCACTACACGAACACAAGTAATACCAATAAAAGGAGTATACACAGGACAAATAATACCATGACCACTGCCGTCATCACCATACAGTGACTGGATAATACTGCTGTACTGTCTATAAATAATATTCCCTTTATAGCACCAGTATATAAAATGCAATATTCTACCTCAGCATTGACTAGAGATGAAGTTCAGAGAATTTGGGTTCATGTGAACCTGAACTTACTGTAAGGTCACTCATCTCTAGCAGTGACCAAATAGAGGTAGAGATCCAGCTATACAAAGGATCTACAGACCTTAAAGGGGCAGTCCACCAAAAAATAATTTCTTTCAAATCAACTGGTGCCATGAAGTGCCAGAGATTTGTAATTCACTTCTATTAAAAAATCTTAAGTCTTCCAGTACTTATCAGCTGCTGTGTGTCCAGCACGAAGTGGTGTTTTCTTTCCTGTCTGACAAAGTGCTCTCTGTTGCCTCCTCTGTCCATGTCAGGAAATGTCCAGAGCAGCAGCAAATCCCCATAGAAAACATCTCCTGCTCTCCAGACTGGAAATAATACAACTTCCTGTTGGGCATACAGCAGCTGATAAGTACTGGAAGGCTTGAGATTTTTTAATAGAAGTAACTAACAAATCTCTGGCACTTCATGGCAGCAGTTGATTTGAAAGAAAAAATTTTTGGGTGAACTACCCCTTTAAGAGTGTGTTCACACATAAAGGATATGCACCAGATTTGATGCTGCAGATAGCTTTGTTACTCAATGACGGAAAAAATGTGTTCATCCGCAGCTTCATAAAATTCAATGGCTTTATTCAACGTCACAAAACATAAAATAACAGGTGATTTAAAAGACACGCCGACGCGTTGCAGGGTGAGAACCCCTTAATCATCCCCATGATTAAGGGGTTCTCACCCTGCAACGCGTCGGCGTGTCTTTTAAATCACCTGTTATTTTATGTTTTGTGACGTTGAATAAAGCCATTGAATTTTATGAAGCTGCGGATGAACACATTTTTTCTTATCATGGATGATTCGGGCTGCGGTCTCCAATATTAGTACCCGCGAGCTTCCACATCACGGAGATCCACACATCAGGTGAAGCAAGACTGAGTGGGTGAGCTGACAACTCTTTTCCTGTTCTATTACTCAATGACGGAACCCGACATCAAATCTGCTGCAGATCCTGTACGTGTGAATGCACCAAAAAAGTGATTATGCATGATTGTGCAGTTACTTCCAGTGACTTACAGGAGGCGTCTTCCTACATGAATCATAAGTGACGTTCTTGGTAGTGAAAGCTGTCTGTTTTTTCCTTTTCTTTTCATCTGGCTCATCCCATCGTGAAGATTTCTCCAGCCATCACTCTTCTCCCCAGAATCTGCGAGACAAACACTTTAGGCTCCACGCTCCAGCATCATCCTAACCTTATACCTCATTATAACCTTATATTCCCCATTGCTTTACACAGTAACAGTGCCCCCTCTGTGCTTCCACATAAGCAGTCAGGCCCAATATGTGCCTCCAAATAGTAGTCAGGCATATAGCCCCCCACACATAATAAAGATGCCCTGTGCAGTCCCACATAATATAGGCCCCCCCACATAGTATAGCCCTTCCCCCTGTGTAGCGCCCATAGTATATCCCCCTTTGTAGCCCCCGCATAGTATAGCCACAACATATTATTCCCCCCTTCTTGTATCCCCCAAATAGTATAGGTCCCTGTGTAGCCAGCCCCCACATAGTAAAGTCACAACATACAGGGATGTCACTCAGTATATGCACAGTATACAGGGATGTCACTCACTATATGCACAGTATACAGGGATGTCACTATATGCACAGTATACGGGGATGTCACTATATGCACAGTATACACGGATGTCACTCACTATATGCACAGTATACAGGGATGTCACTCAGTATATGCACAGTATACAGGGATGTCACTCACTATATGCACAGTATACAGGGATGTCACTCAGTATATGCACAGTATACGGGGATGTCACTCAGTATATGCACAGTATACAGGGATGTCACTCACTATATGCACAGTATAGGAGGATGTCACTCACTATATGCACAGTATACAGGGATGTCACTCAGTATATGCACAGTATAGGGGGATGTCACTCAGTATATGCACAGTATACAGGGATGTCACTCACTATATGCACAGTATACAGGGATGTCACTCAGTATATGCACAGTATACGGGGATGTCACTCACTGTGTAGCCAGCCCCCACATATTTCCCTCCCCCGATAGTATAGCCATAACATATTATCCCCCCCCCCAGTGTAGCCCCCCCCCCCCACATAGTATAGGTCCCTGTGCAGCCAGCCCCCACATAGAATAATCACAACATATTATCCCCCCCTGAAGCCCCCCACACAGTAAAAGCATCCCTCTGTAGCCCCCCACATTGCATTTTTCCCCTGTACAGCCCCCACATAGTATAGGACCCCCTCTGTAACCACATGTTATAGGCCCCAAGTGAAGCTCCCACATGAGCATTCATGTAAAAAACAAAAAAACAAAAGTATACTCACCTCTGGTGGATCCAGCAGGTCCTCTCTGGTCCGGTGCCGTTAGCTGCTTACATATTCTGTTACCGGCAGCCCGATGCAGCCCGGCCCCGGAGGCTCACAGCTCCAGACCCGCGGCGCCTGCATCTCTCTTCTCTCCTGCTCGGGCGGGCAGCAACGGATGACGTCACACGTCTGCCGACGAGCAGGAGAGGAGAGGGATGCAGGAGGCGGGGCTGGAGCTGTGAGCCTCCGGGGCCGGGCTGCATCGGGCTGCCGGTAACAGAGGGGGGGGGCTGCACTCACCCATCCAATGGCGGGCAGCGGCGGGCAGCGGCGGACAGCGGCGGGCAGCGGCGTCAAATTATAATCTCTGTAGATCACAGTGGGCCCCTGCCAGAGTGGGCCCGGGGGCGGCCGCCCCCTCTGCCCCCCATCAAATTTCGCTACTGATTCTAATGAATCGGTGTGTGCAACAATGCAGGAGCCACTGACATGTGGTGACTCTCCCGACCCATTATGGAGCAGAATCCTGAAAAGAAGCAACCCCCTCTGTGTCTATACATCCTAATAAGGCATAGGGACAATACGTTTTAGGTTCCAATACACAGTTTCATCTCTAGTGAGTTAAAGATGATTTAAAATTTGTATATTGGACAACTGCATATATACATAGCAGATCCCTAATATATTTATTGAAATTTCTTCAGGTTGCATGTAGTCTGATAAATTATCGAATAGTTTTCTAGTCTCCAACATTGTAAAACCATCAACAAAATGCAGGTTGGTGTTTATTTTGCCTATCATGTCACCCTCACTGGTGAGGCACCTCACAGTTTGAGAAGCACTGCTCTAGAGAGTGCAAAAGGCCACCCCACACTTTAATAAAGCCACTGAGGAGATTGGGGGATTGGTTTTGTCTCTTTTGCCTCTTTTGCTCTACGTAAACTTTAATTCTATTACTGTAACTTCAAGCAAGATGCTAAGTGTAGCATTTAACAAGATTCATCCCTAGCATTTGAGGACAGTTGACCCTCTTGTAACATAATAATAACAATAATAATAATAATAAGCCCTGTCTCCAATTTAAAGGAGATAACGTATGTTTGTAAGGCTAATTCAGCAGTGTTTTGTGGAATTATTTCAGTGAGTAGTAAGCCTTCTTCAGTCACTGGAATAGGATGGTATTACTGTACTAAATTTACAACTTTCACAGTATAGACCATAAATAAGAAAAAAATCTTTTCACCACATTACTCTGGCATTCCCCTTATCTCCTCCCCCTCACTTCTCCCTGTCTTCTCCTTTCTTCTCTCATTCACTTTGCTGTGTGTATGCAGTGGGGTCATAAAAGAGACAAGGAATAAAGCACAATTAAAGAGGTAACTGAACAAACAGAAGCAGAGGAGGCTAGAAGGGAGGGAAGCACATAGCTGTGTGAGCTCTTGGTGCTGCAGTCAGAAATATTGGAGACTAAATCCACTGAATGATCTGCCTTCTAAACAAGGCAAACAGCCTTCCTTTAATTCAGTACCTACTGCCTCACAGATATGCTACCGGGATTCCTTATATATCTAGCTTGGATTACTGGAATGAACTGTAAGTAAATAAACTATAACTTACTATCTCTTTGTACCCATCATAATACAATGCATGTTCCATCTGAAATATCAATTACTAATTATTTAGGCACCAAAATAAATCTAAATGTCAATGTAATTTAAGAAATGTTCATTTCCCCGCATTGTGACGATGTAGAGAAGAATGCAATTACATGGAGATAATGGGAGAAGATTTTTAAATCATTATGTTACAAGCTCCTTTGATCAACATCAATGTTTGGGGGATTGTAGTGAAGTAGTTATACAGTATGTCACTTCTGGTTTTCATGTGTTGAATGTGCAGTATATATTTCCTATAATGAGTCAATGTGAATTTTAGAGGTATGGTTAATTTGCAGACCATTAAAGATAATTTTCTGTTGGTAGATGTGAAACCTGAGCCTCCTAGTAACGGAATAGAAATTTATAACTGGATTTTTTATTGGAGTTTTTGGCTTTATGAACTTCGAGTGTCCAGAACTGTCTATCAGTTTTTGTCCTTTATGAGAAATAATCTGTTATCCAAGAGATTGCTTTCTTGTACGTAATAAAAAAAGGAAAAAAGCTATAAATGCAGTGCTGAAAATTGAGCCCTTGAGAAGAAATGTAAGTTATATTGCAAAAGATAGACTCCTAAGCTGATTTATATTATGTGGTAAAAATAATTACATCCATTCGTCAAATTATGTTTGCTTATATACTTGGCAATACACATTGATCTTACCTCCACTCATCTGGTCAGTCACAGTATTAGTAACAATTGTCATTTTTTAAACTCATTTTTTTATTTAATTAAATTAAATAATACTATTTTCTTGTTAAATAATATTAGGTTTAGTTGTACACTTGTACTGTTGATAACATACCATAAAATAAAGCTAGCATAGGGTCTCACCTCCTTGACCCACATTTATCAAGGGGCTCCAAATCCTAAATGTTGACCACAGCAGGAAAACTCTACCTAGAGATTAAAGAGATTTATGAGCACATTTGGCTGTTACTTATGCTCAAATTTCAAGTAAATGATAACAATTGATACCGTCTGTTTCAGTGACATACTAGAATGTAAACAATCCCTTGGCTCTTATCCTCAAAGGGGTACTCCAGAGGAAAAAAATATTTTCAAATCAAAAAGTCAGAAAGTTACACATATTTGTAAATTACTTCTGTTTAACAATATAAAGCCTTTTAGTACTTATTAGCTGCTGTATGCCCTGCAGGAAGTGGCATATTCTTTTCAGTCTAATAAAGTCTTCCAGTACTTATCAGCTGCTTTATTTCCTGCAGGAAGTTATGTATTCTTTCCAGTCTTTCTGCTGCCACCTCTTTACATGACAAGAACAGTTCACAGCAGAAGAGGTTTCCTATGGGGAGTTAGAAAATATCTAGAGCAGTGCCATCAAAGACAAAGGTGGCAACAGCTAGCCAACTGGAAAGAAACCACCACTTCCTCTAGGGCATAAAGCAGCTGATAAATACTGGAAGACTCTGAGTATCAGAGTCAGAAGTCAAACACATATAGAAATATATACAGTCAAGAGCTGAGGAAGGATGAACCTTAGTTACTAAAGAACATACTACAGCTGAGGTCCCCTTTAAATAGGCCACCAGAAAGCTCTTGACACACTGTTGCCTCCATGTGTAGACAGGGGATCTGTACCCAGACCCAGCGAGGCCACAGCTAAAGACATAAGACATCACAATAGCTTCAACCTAAGGTACTCATCAAGACTTGTCATACAATCTAGAAGCTGTAGCAGTACACCTGTGCTAGAAAACCTCATTGAGCGGTTCTTCTGTGTGACCACACTACAAATTAGGCGCAGAGATTGCGCCGGGAACCTCCGTACGCGGACTCCATGCCGAATCGCTCCTACTATGTCTATATCCCTCTGCCCAACATGTCAATTTTTTAAGCAAGAGGGGAGGCACGCGAGCTCTCCTATTTAAAGACATAGCAGGAAGGATCCGACACAGAGTCAGAGGACGGAGGTTCCCAGCGGATTATCCGTGCCGAATCTGTCGTGTGACATTCAGGTAAGACATTGGTCATGGCAAGGATACAGTTAAGATCAATGTCATGCATCATGTCCTGAAAAGAAATCATATCAAAACATTTTGAGAATGCATCCACCCTATAGTCAGATTATAGAGGAGGATGAGGTTGAACCATGAGTATATGGCCTAATGAGCTTACCATGGATCAAGCCTGTGGACAAACAGAAAGTATTTCATTTTTAGGCTATCTTCACAGTATGTAAAATTAGCAGCCGTTGTTTCAAAAATAACGGTCATTGTGTGCATAACAACGGCCGTTGTTATGAAATATGGCTGTTGTTTTTACATAGTGGGAACATAGCCTTACAAGAGACTGTGCCATTTTCAATTCCAGCAACTCATGGTCACTAATGAAATAATTCCTGTTAGAGAGAAAACGGATCCCCCATAAATTCTAAGAATGAACCACACCCATTCTAATCGAGGCATTGATTCTAGGAAGAATAGCATAATATAGTTGGAATGACAAAAAAAAAGCAGAGAAAAAAAACAAGATTTAAGATGATAGCATTTAAAATGATTGCTTAAAGCAGCGGTGGGGAACCTCCGGCCTACGGGCCGCATCTGGCCCCTGAGACCTCCCGATGCGGCCCACGGCTCCCCTGTGATGGGGGGGTCAACTAGGCTACCAGGGACATGACAGGGGGGTTAACTAGGCTACCATGGACATGACTGGGGGCTTAACTAGGCTACCAGGGACATGACTGGGGGGGGTTAACTAGGGTACCAGGGACATCACTGGGAGGGGGGTTAAGTAGGCTACCAGGGACATCACTGGAGGGGTTAACTAGGCCTACCAGAGGCATCACTGGGGGGATAACTAGACTACAAGGGGCATGACTTGGGGGTTAACTAGAGTACAAGGGGCATCACTGGGGGTTAAATACAATAGCAGGGGCAATAAGGGAACAATACTTAGCCTTGCCCAGGGTGCTGCAAACCCATGCTACTGAAATGATTTTATTAATGCTCGATGGGCACCCGACATGGAAAAGGTTCCCCACCCCTGGCTTAAAGACTTTGGTTATTAGCCCCTTTCCTCCCTAAAATAGTAAGCGCATGTTCCTATTGAGTAAATTCAGCAAAAGAAGTGACATGTCAATTCTTTGAACGGAGAGCGGAGGAGGCGCATGAACCCTCCCATAGAGTCATTGTTTGACACTAAGGCAGGCGGGATTCCGCAACGAAAAGCTCCACCACGGAATTCCGCCCAATTTGCTCAGTGTGAACTGGCCCTAAGAGTTTAAACTTTTCTAATGAATTGCAAGTAATAATTTGTGAAGCTGAGGAACTTCTAAAGATCATTGAGCTCCATGGGTCAAATTCAGAATTACAGAGACTTTATCTTCATCTATCTTATGACCTCTAAAATAAATAAGTCTAGTAACAAATGACTCAGGACTCAAACAATACTTTTTGCTGATTCTTTCTTTGTTCAAAAAATGTAATACAAAAATAATCAAAACAAAGACATCACCACAGTGCAGAGACGTTCGAGAATCTGGAGGATCCCTGAAACGTTGCGACGTGAACACGTCTCTGTCTAATTCCCCGAGAGTGAGAGTCTCCTATGAACTAGGGAGACCAAAGAGCGCTGTCTTGCTGGCGTGAAGACCAGATTCCCAAACGTCTCTGCACTGTGGTGATGTTTTTGTTTTGATTATTTTTTTATTAAATTTTTTGAACAAAGAAAGAATCAGCAAAAAGTATTGTTTGAGTCCTGAGTCATTTGTTACTAGACTGTATTGTTTGCCATTGTAGGCGACCCGGATTTGACTGGACATATATCACACAGTGTGAACAGTGGCACAGTTATCGTCTACTCTAAAATAAATAACCCAGTAACCCAGATAGGGAAACTCTTAAAAATGTTTCACAGGAAATTCTCAGTCTATGAGTCTTCCGGTCCCTGGGGTAGATGAGAATATCATCAAGATATACCAGGACATAGAATACTCTGGAAGGTCTCACTAACAAAATTAAGTTAAACATTCCAGAACACAGCAGGAGAGGTAGCCAAGCTAGATCTGAGAATAGATTCAGGTCTGGAAGGCAGTTCTAAAAACAGAAGAAACCTCATAGGATGAGCAAACTTCAAGTATGTTTGGATTGTATCCATGTTTTCCCGGACTCCCTAGGGCTGCATCCAACTTCTTCAGCCACTGGTAATCAAATGCCAAAAGTTTGGGTCCAGACGAACCCAAATATAGTCAAAGTTCACAAAACAATAATAACTCTAATAAGTCTTTTAGGTCCCACTTATGGCTGTTTTTGAGCTCCTGAGACCCTTTTCACAGGCTATAGCTAATTTATCATTCCTTTACAGAGGGCAGGATCAGAGCTAAACATTGATTAACCTTTCAGGCATTGTGTGGACTCTCTGAAGCACAATATAGACCCTCTGGAGGAGGCAGACAGGCTCAACTTTTATGCACAGTCCATGTTTTCTCTCCTGCATAACAAAATCTAAGCCCAGACTCACATTCTTTTGTTCAATCTTGGTATCCCTGCTGCAACAAGCAGTGGAAAACTGTTTGCAGGGAAGGATACACCTTATTGCAAATTTTCCTCAGGGGAAATTTTGGTAAATAAAGTAATTTACAAATAATAATAGAAATCGCATTGGCTCAAAAGGTGGGAAGTTAAAGTAACAGTGACTATTTGAAGCATTTGTCATGTTAAGGCTAGGCTCCCACTTTAGGAATATATCGGTGGAGGTCTTGATCATTATTCGTGATCGTCTATATAACGAGATGCCATCTTCCCCCAATTTGTTCCTGAAGTGAAAAAAGCTTTTTCAAAAATTATTTTGTCAGTACAATCTGAAGTCTTGGTCGTGGAATCAAACTACTGAAGTATGATTAAAAAGAGCAAAGAAATGTATTGAATTTCAAGGGTATGTACATTAAAACGTAAACATTTTTGAGGCAAAATAATGGCCGTATTTTAATAATTACGGCCGTAAATAACTATCATGATCACTATTGGTGGCCATAACTATATGGCTGTGTTTTCACTTCAGCAAATGTGTGAACATACTGTCACACTGTAAAAAAATTTTTTTATATATTCTGCTAGTAGGTAAATTTAGCCATGCTTCAGTTTAGTAAAATATTTTGTAGCCACCCATTTGTTTTTTTTAACAACCAGTCCCAACTCCTCAGTCATAAAATCTTCATGACCTTCCAAAATATTACACTAGGAGTTACACACAAAGGGAACATGGTTGCTTGTCTTTCATAGAGGTAAGCTGCTTACTGCAAATATTGCCAAGCAACGGTTTAATTTCTAAAGTGAAACGAAGTCAAGAATTCTGAACATGAAAGCATAATGTATAACAGCTTTTATACTGTAAGTCATTAAAGGAGAAGTCCGGCAATTAATAAAATCTGACAGCCGGCAGGGGCAGTGGGGAAATTGATTACAAGTATGGACTTACCACTCCTTGTGCCCGCAGTGAGTAGGTTCCAGCATTGAGACATCACAACACGGATGATGGACTGGCTGCTTAGCCAGTCAGTGACGGGCGGGACGTTGTTCCAGTCACTGATTGGCTGAGCAGCCAGTCTATCAGTAGGGACCACCTTTTTCCCCTGAGTCATGACATCATCATAACTCGGAGAAAAATGCCTTCACAAATTGTGCGTCATTAAGGTAACCAATGCAGTTTCTATGGGGCCTCTAGAGAGAGAGGGTCAGTAGTTTTAGCAATCAGTAAAAGGGGGAAATAACAAAAAATGAATGGGAAGAGAAAATAAACATCAAGGCCTGCACCACCCAGTGCCACTGGTTTAAGCTGGTTGAATTAGTAGCTATTATATTGGTCCATAGATAACATAGGTGAAAACACCTTAACTTAAAGCATTTTTTTTTTGTTCTAGCTGTTCCATTATTTATGCATATGAGTATTTGAAATACAATTTTTGAGATCATTAGGCTGGGTTCACACTACGTATATTTCAGTCAGTATTGTGGTCCTCATATTGCAACCAATGAGTGGATTAAAAAAACAGAAAGGCTCTGTTCACACAATGTTCATATCATGGTAAATAATTGAAATAAAAGTATTTTAGGAGTGATACCTTTATTGGCCAACAAAAAATTGTTAGAGCTGTGAGCTTTCGGGATTCACAAGATCCCTTCGTCAGACAAGTTCACGAATGACTTACAGAAACAGCACAACATTTTAGGGATGTTACAAGCAAGAAGGGAGAGACATCTGTGAATGGGGGGGGGGGGGGGGGGGGGGGGGGGGGGGGGGGTGAGGGGGTATATACATCACATAGATAAGCCAGGGCAATAAAAAGGACTTGTTGTAAATTAAAGGTTATTTGGAAGTCCAAGATTGTTGGTCAGTTCAGTCTTATCTGTGGAGTGTGTCCATGTAGTGGGTCATAAATCCAGGTGCCAGGTTTAATCCATGTGTTAATGACTGGAATGTTTTTATCAATTTGAATTCCCACACTTTCCTCTCTCTGTCACTCTGGAAGTGACCTTTGAGGACCATAACCTTTAAATCTGTTATTCTATGGTCCAGTCCTGAGAAATGTTGGCCTACAGGGGTGTTGAGACTTCTTTTTATTGTATGTATTGTATTTTAATGTAAGTTCATTCTAGTTTGTACTTTCTGTTTTGTTTCCCCAATGTAAATCCCTGTGGGGCATCGTGTACACTTTATCATGTACCTCTCAAAAGAAAAAAAAAAAAAGCATATGCACAAAAAATGATAGCACATCACAAAAATCTTTATTATAACACTGACATAGATACAAAGTACCACATAAATAAGTGAATTTACAGGAGCAGTAAAATGAGGGAGACAACACCCCAAATACTGCTCTACATTAAAAACACTAAAATGTCACCATAAGTCCTGCTGGTGTTCCAGCCAGGGCTAATCTACCACTCTGACTCTGGACCGTATGTACAATAACAAAAATCCAACATCTCTACCTAGACAGAGACCCAGTAAAACAAAATATAACCACAAATAATGGAGCATAGGGAAAAAAAAGGGGAAATTGGAAAAGATCACCATATACAGTCCAACAGAATGAGAGTCAGATGGGATAAGGAATCACCCCACGCGTTCCGCCGTCTAGCGGCTTCCTCAGGGATGTGGGCAGTAGAGTGAGGGGCATAGTATATATACCTATACAACATGTGAAAGCAATTACAGATTACATGAAAAAAATATATCATACCATGTGCAGGAGAATCAAACATCTCAAACATGTCCGGCGCCATCTTGGAAGAGCAGCACATGTGCAGTAGCATCAAGAAGCTGCCACTAGAGGCAGAAGTGTATGGGCTTCAAGAATATGGCAGCCGCATATATGAGTATAAAAGCGACTGAGAAGCCGGCACCATTTTGGAGTAGTCACGCATGTGCCGTAGCATTGGAAGACATTGTCACTAGAGGTAAAGGTAACCAGACATGAATATGGCAGTCACTATACATATATAGAGAAGTCGGCGCCATCTTGGAGTAGTTTTTTTCTTTTGAGAGGATGATGTACTACTTATATGCATTGTTTTAGCACTCCATGATTATTAGTTGTTCCCACTAGCTTCATATATATAACACTTTATCATGTAGACCACATTGGAGGATGTACATGAGAAAGCACAATGTTGAAATTGAGTGGATGGCTGCCATATAACAGTAAATAACTGCCATTATTTCAATACAACAGCCGTTGTTTTAAAATAACAGCAAATATTTGCCATTAAATGGCGGCCATCCACTCAATTACAACAATTTGTGAACAGATCCTTTCTGAGTTTTTAATCCACTCCTGGTTTTGGTTGCAATATGAGGACCACAATACTGACTGAAATATATGTAGTGTGAACCCAGCGTAAAGCTGTAAATACTGGGGGTAGGCTGAAGGAAGAATTGTGCGGGTGGGCTGAAGGCGGTAAAGGAGGAATTGTGTTGCATTGCAGTTGTGTTGTGGTTAGCCATAAGCAGTAGATACTTATGAAATGCTACTGTGTTTTGTCAGTTTTAGCAATTACACCCTTATTGCTAAATTTATATTGTTAAATTGTTAAAGTTTTTATTTATTGCTGATTTGGATAACCACTCATATTTCTGTCCAAATCAGCACAAGGAAATCTATTTGTACATCCTTACATAACACTGAAAAATGAACATGAAGCATGGATTTCTTAGTGTGGAAAAAAGTAAATTCTACATGTAAGAGTGCCCCTAGACGTAGGTTTTTAGTGGTGTTTTTCTTGCCTTCAAAAATTGGTACATAGTGGGAACATCAGCCTTAATCTGCAGCAAAATGAACATTGTTTGAAGACTGAATTTTCTATCTCTTTACCATGTGATCATGCAGTATGTGAGTAGTGGAGGGTCTGACATTATTAGCTATACTTCTGTTTGTTACACATGGAACAATTATGAAGAAAGGAAATTACCTCTTTTAGCATATCTGTGTATCTATACTAGAGTAAAAAAAAAGGCCTTAAATAATTCTCAGGGCAGTGAGTTGTGATTCTGGATGCACTACCTTATTTCCTACATACCTAGCTAATGAATATTTTATTGTGTCAAATGTTAAAGCCAAAGGCAGAGATTTATGTTCTTGTGTGCATTCTGGATAATGGGTCAAAGGTGTTTAAAATTACAATCTGGGAATATAAACCATTCAGTTGACATTAATAGCCAGTACCAATGTATTGTTTCTTAAAAAGACCTACAGTGGCTAAAATACCGTTAGGCCATGTTCACACACAGTGAAATTAAAAAAGATAAAAATGTGCAGATTTTCTTATAATAATGTGTTTTATTAATGTCAGTGGAGAAAAAAAATCATCCCTTAGTGCACAAATGAAAAGAAAATTATGTTTTTAATGCTTCTTAGATTAATGAGCATGTTCTTTATTTTGAGCAGATTTTAGGTTGAAATAATCAGATATAGAATGGTAAAAAAGCTAAAAAACAAAAACATCCGTTCAAGAACATAGGCTAACCTGTTATTATGTCTTAGGTGAAGTCATTATGCTAAATATATTTCCTTTTTCTTTTATTTAGCATAAAGCCATGGCAGTAAATAAGTTGTGTTGGGGCATAATGCTACGTTTACACGGAGCGATTATTCGCCCAATCGATCGTTTAGTGCTTTTGAAGCAATGATTTGGTTTTTATAACGATCAGCGTTTAGACGAATAAATCATTAGAAAAATTGTAAGAAAAATCGTTAATGCGATCGTTTTTAAGATCGCTTAAACCCATCTTTTACGTAGGGTGAATCTTTGAAAGACTGTTTCCTCGAAGCGATCTGCAAATTTTTAGCGAACGATGAACGACGATTTGAGAACATGTTGAAAGATCAAAATGAACGATTTTTCGCTCATCGCTTGATCGTTTGCTGTGTTTACACGGAACGATTATCGCTCAAATACGATCGTTATTGCAAAAATTTGAGCGTGTAAACGCAGCATAAGGGCACCTGATCATGACATTACACACCGGCATCCAGCTACCCAGCATAAACAACACTGTACATAACCATGGCATATATGCCAGAGAGTTTTCATTGGAATATATAGTACAGTATATCAATAGCAAATAGAAATGAAAGCAATAATAGGTTAGAGAAGCAGTAAACGGTAAATAAACAGTAACATTATTAGAACGTACTGCCTCTAGGCATTATAGCTCTGCATTCATAAGAAGTTATTACCAAGACAGATGAGCTATTTCATATTCGCTGTCTAACCATTTGTAATTGTAATTTATAGGCCCGGAATGCTCCACACCATTACAACTTATTTTTTTATATTTTCTTCCCTCCTTGGCACTTGGAATTGCTCTATTACTTGATTTCAGATGAACACCTATATGTTTTTTTTCTGATTGAAATGAGTGGATAAAAGGAAAATAACCAACTGGACTCTAGAGTTTTTATTGCCTATGTTGTCTCTTGCATGCTACTGTACCTTTACCACCTACAAACATTGTATGAAACGTTTACCCCTTCAAGACTTGAAAATGTTTTTTTAAGACCAATTGTATTTTGTATTCACACCTTTCATTTTACTATAAAATTGCACTATACCCTTTTAAATCATGAGTAAAGCGCCTATTACATGGAGCGATAGGGAGAGCAAGCGAGCACCAACCTGTCAGGTTGCTCCTCATTCTCCTGCCCGCTCTCGGTGTTATTACACACACATCTACAGCGAGCAGGTAAGAGCCAGGGGGCCGTGGGAAGCTGCAGGGGGGCTGCCCAGGTGATCACTGGATCATCTGGGCATCTCATAGAGGATAGCAGCGGTCTGCTGCCACCGCTCCTGTTGCACGGTGGGACAGCAGCATATCGCTGATCTCAATCGTTCGCTTTTTAACATGTTAAAAAAAAACTGAAAAGCAACGATCAGCCGACATCGTGCACTATATATTTACATAATCATATTGATTCACATTATCATTGTGGCAAACGACTTTATGCTTTTTTTATATATATATTTACTGAAAGTGATAAAGTGGGATCATAAAAGAGATCCAAGAGGATTAAGTTTGCCTCACATGTTGAATATCCATAGTTCATTTTAATATATTTAATAACTGTGGAGAGAGTCTCAAAAATGCCTTTGTCTTCAGGGTGCCGTTACAAGTGAAGAAGTAGTCATTAATGTGATCCTAATGAATATCCTGTGTTTACAGCCGCAGACCTATTATACTGTTTCTGGGTATTGCTGAAGCACTAATGTTTTACTAAGTGTAGCCACTGTGCTCTCGGTAATAGCCAAATGTGTTGCATATTAAATACCACTGACTACCACACTTATACATTCTACATTCACAATGACTGTAATGAAAATGAATATCATTGCTGAGACTTACAATCATTTCAGTTTCTTGGTTTCATTGACAGAAAATATAATTTACGTCACCTCGGGCTTTCTATTCTTGGATTACAGAGAAGTTGAAGAAGGATCAATACAATCAAAATTGAGGTTAACCTTCTATAAAACACAAGAAAATGAACTGTAGTATTTTCAGCATTATAGTTGACAGTGTTCTCGGTGTTCGTAGCATCTAGCAGTACTTAGATAACCAAGTCATGTCAGAAAGCGAGATTGTGACAAATGAAGAGCATGTTAGGGGTTTGTTTTTCTTTTGTACAAACTTAGTTCCTTTAGGAATAGTCGAGATAAGTAAGTGAGGAGATTATTTAAATCAGCTATATAACTTATAATAAATTAAATCTTCCATTCTATGTAATAGACAGGTAAAAAGTATACAAGTGTAGTCAGAAGCAGGCTAAGATCAAACACAGGAGAGGCAAATGTGGTACAAGAGAGTCATATAGACATGCTGAGGTTATACACTGTAACAGAACTGTAAATGAATAAGACTTTATTGGAACACAAAAACAGTATGAATCAGGCAGATGCGCTGGGAACTGATTTTGTGAACTGGGAACTCATTCTGGCCCCCTGTAGGTGGCACATGGAACTGGCACCAAGAGAGGCTATAGGCCTAACACAGAGGAGGCCCAGACCATGCAGATGACAGGTAACCCAGAGGCTGTATATGCTGGTAGGTACCACAAACCAACAGGGAGTGTATTAGGAAGAATATATAATATTGTGGCTGATAGCGCATGCCATGCTTTTTTTTTTTTAATATTCATAAGGATTATTGTGTATGATATTGGCGGTATGTAGAGGTACAGTATGGCCCCACAGAATACTGTAGGTGCAGTATCATGGCATTATACAACCTGTAGGCTATATAGAGCTATAATATTTTAAACTTTTATTGGGGGGTTGTAAGTTTTTTTTTAATACTTTTAAAACTTTTTTTATTACACTTTTTTTTACACTTACTTTCACTTTAAAACATGCAATCCTAGATCAGTGTTATCGGCAATCTATGCCTGAGAGCAGACTCTATCCATAGATGGCTTAACTGACAGGATGGAGGTAAGTGGATTACCCCCGCCCGTCGGCACAAGCGATCAATCAGTGCCACTATATATAAATCTGTGTTTAAGGGGTTAATGGCAAGCAGCTGAGGGAACTCCAGCCCCGAAAACACTAATATGTGTAGGACCGCTCTCACTGCAGCGCTCCCGCACACATCTACAGCCCCTTCAGTCAGGAACCTATATATACATTCCTACCTCGCGGGTTATGTGCAGTAGGGATGTGTATATACAGATTGCTGATGTGAAGGGGTTAAAGGTGTTCTCCAGCTCAAGCAAAGCATTCCAGGGCACCCTGGTCCCTTTGTTTGCTTACCCTAATAATGTAGGTATTCCTCTCCTGATGAAGCTACAAATACACTGCAGCTCAATGATTGGCTGCATCAGGAGGGGTGGGAAAGTATGTCATCATGGTGAGTACAGGGTAGTTTATTCTTTTATAGCCCTGGCAGGCAGAAGTTTTTAGTTAAATTGGAGATCACCTTTAAGAGAATTATTAAGGTATTTTTTTAAGCCATGCAGCTTTTTATATGAATATATAAAGAGGACTTGTAATAGAATTTAAATCTATGCTTATCATTTACAAATGAGCAGAGCAATAACTGGTATATTATTCGCCTGATTTTGTGGAAGACATTTAAAGAATTACCGTAAAATGCCAATTAATGATAAGGAAAAATATATAATTGGATACTATGATCATATCTTTATAGATACATTACCTAAATACCATGGGTAGATAAGGGAATTATATTATTTGAGATGAAACTGTAAAATCTGAGATGATTTGAGATGAAAATGTAAATCTATCTTTTCCTAATTTCTGGATTTTATTGTGGCATGAATATACATTTATCAGTGAAAACAATTTATTCTAAAGAAGAAAATAAGCTTTTTTTCTGGGAGTCTGTATTCCCCTGATTGCACTTGCGGAAATACAATGGGTTGTATGTGACTTATCCTTGGCCCTGAGCAATTCTATTTTTGACTGCATATCTATTTTTAAAGGGAGTATTTCAATTATAATGTTTAAAGAGATTGTAATATTACAGTTCCTTTATTTAGTTTGTAATGTAACTGTAAGTGTGCCACACAGCAATATTCATCATGATTTACAAAGCAAGTAATTTCATAGATAACTAGACTGAAGCTAGTGGGCACCACTAATAATCATGGAGTGCTAAACCAATGCATATAAGTAGTACATTATCCTCTCAAAAGAAAAAAAGCATATGCACAAAAAATGGTAGCACATCACAAAAATCTTTATTATAACACTGACATAGATACAAAGTACCACATAAATAAGTGAATGTACAGGAGTAGTAAAATGAGGGAGACAACACCCCAAATACTGCTCTACATTAAAAACACTAAAATGTCACCATAAGTCCTGCTGGTGTTCCAGCCAGGGCTAATCTACCACTCAGACTCTGGACTGTATGTACAATAACAAAAATCCAACATCTCTACCTAGACAGAGACCCAGTAAAACAAAATATAACCACAAATAATGGAGCATAGGGAAAAAAAAGAAAATTGGAAAAGAGCACCATATACAGTCCAACAGAATGAGAGTCAGATGGGATAAGGAATCACTCCACGCGTTCCGCCGTCTAGCGGCTTCCTCAGGGATGTGGGCAGTAGAGTGAGGGGCATAGTATATATACCTATACAACATGTGAAAGCAATTACAGATTAGATGAAAAAAATATAATACCATGTGCAGGAGAATCAAACATCTCAAACATGATGTTTGAGATGTTTGATTCTCCTGCACATGGTATGATATTTTTTTTATACTATGCCCCTCACTCTACTGCCCACATCCCTGAGGAAGCCGCTAGACAGCGGAACGCGTGGGGTGTTTCCTTATCCCATCTGACTCTCATTCTGTTGGACTGTATCTGGTGATCTTTTCCAATTTTATTTTTTTTTTCCCTATGCTCCATTATTTGTGGTTATATTTTGTTTTACTGGGTCTCTGTCTAGGTAGAGATGTTGGATTTTTGTTATTGTACATACAGTCCAGAGTCAGAGTGGTAGATTAGCCCTGGCTGGAACACCAGCAGGACTTATGGTGACATTTTAGTGTTTTTAATGTAGAGCAGTATTTGGGGTGTTGTCTCCCTCATTTTACTACTCTGGTACATTCACTTATTTATGTGGTACTTTGTATCTATGCCAGTGTTATAATAAAGATTTTTGTGATGTGCTACCATTTTTTTGTGCATATGCTTTTTTTCTTTTGAGAGGACTTAGAAATGCCTCAGCGTTTCATCTTAATACACTTAATACACTTATTTAACAACAAACACAATTCTCTTGTATCAATTCATTACAGTACAGATAACTAACAATAACCAAACAGAACATTGCAAGTCAGATACATTTGTATTGTGTAAGACTGACATCCTGGAGGAGCTATCAATGTGAAAAATAAATTATTGACATTGATTTCTCCTTGAGTCCCTCCCTGGACATTTGGCATTACAAGGTTATCATAGGAGTCATGTCTGCAGCACAACTACTTCAGAAGAGGAGTTCCGACTTGATCCCATTTATTCAGTATTGGCTATAATGGCACATGCAAGTGCCCCTCTACTTCTGCTCACTTTTTTCCTTCAATATATGCTTCTGGAGGACCATGGAAAACACACAGTTTGAAAAACAGAAGCCCTAATAGCTTTATGTTACATTCTAAAAACAATAAGAATCTTTTTTTGACTCCTAACAAACCCTTTATTGGCTATGTTCCTATTTAACTGTTTAGTACTTTAAAACAGGATCTAAAAGTGCCACACAGAAAGCCACTACAGTGAAAGTGTTGGAGTGGGGGACCAAACTGCAGCCCTGATGCTGGCACCCACCCCGCTGTCCCTGCCTACTTGCCTCAACTGCTCTAGGGTGCAGAGGACAATTAAACGACAGACCATAACTTAAAAAGGGAACACAGAACAAGACAAACTGACAAATATCACAATAAATCAGAGTCAATAAAGTCCAGGTCAAACATACACTAGCAAAGCAGTACAAAAACGGGTCCCGAATCAAAGTCAGAAGTCAAAGCCAGAAAGTCAAAATGCCAGAAAGTAAATACAAGAACAATTGCTAGAGGGAACTCAGGGTCTGAGGCTCTTTCGCAGGCAAGGAATGGACACAAGAGGAGGATACTTATGGGACCAGAAGTCCCAGCCCAGATCATGTCAGGCAGCTGGCTGGCGGTACCAGCTGCTAGTTAGCTGATTGCAAACCACTAACACCTAGTGCCAAACGACTGGGGTCGGTGAGGCTCGGCCGTACATCAGCAGTAAGCACCACCGCGCCCCTAGGAACCAGAGCGCTCCCTGCACCTGGCCAGGCCAGTCGTTAGGGACGCCGTCTGCAAGGTGCCAGACGCACGCTGCGGCAGCACTGCGGGCTGGGCATGCAGGTTGTTTCCTAACAGATAAGCTGATCATGTCTGGTTAAAGGGGTTGTCCAGGATAAAGCAACTGATAGTCTATCTACAGGATAGTTTGTCAATAGTTGATCAGTGGGGTGCTGACACCCAGCTCCCTTGCCAATGAGCAGTTCAGTGTCCGCACTATAATGTTGGCACATTGCTGATCAATTATTGATATCCTATGCTGGACAACTTCACCAAACACCTGAATGTGCTTGGGGTAGCCAGGGCTTACAAGCTATTTCCCAACCACTTTTGCTGAGAAAATTTTTTTATTTATTGTGTGTTGGTCATTCATGTACTATGCAGAGAGCTCAGGTCCACTAAAGTAGGTGAACTGCATGAAGTCTATATACTATTATTGGACTCCTTTAATAGGTATAGGTTTTCCGTGCTTTAATATAATTTTGACCTCACAATAGCCTTGATAAAGTGGAATGGTAAACCATGGAATTGTAGGCTATTTATTAGTTTTGTATGTTTTTTTTAACTTTTTTAAAATGTAAATAAATGTATACAGAAGATGAGTAGTATAGGCAATTGTACATGGTACATTATTTTTTTCAAAATCGAATATGTCAATATGTATGATATGTAGAACAATTATGGATTACTATAGACCGCCACGGTCCCAGGTGTCGCTTGTAGCCCGGACCAAGGCTATTAGCGTGCACATTACGATTGCCGTGCTAGCTAATTAAGTATTCAGATGTAGCTGTCAACATCTGAAAAATTGATTTCCCCAGTCCCTGGTGTCTAGTGGGGGGGATCGCCCTTCCGCGACGTTGTTGCGAAGAAGTGATCCCCACATCTGACCTGGGCCGGGATATGTGCTTTAATGGCGTTGATCCCGACTCGGCACTCTATTCCTTTTGGCTGCAGCAGCCGAAAGCAATAGAGTGCCTATCTCATTGATCTATGCAGTATAACTATACTGCATAGATCTCAATGAGAAATCAGTGTGCTAATACTAGAAGTCCCCCAGGGGGACTTCTAGTATAAGTGTAAAAAAAGAAAAAGTGTTATTATTAATAACACCCCCTCCCCTAACAAACAAACATTGAATCACCCCCCCCCCCCTTTCCTATATTATTAAGCACACAAAAAATCCCAGCAATTTTAAGGAACATATATTTGTTAACAATGGTTTGAATTTTTTAGAAGCCATCAAATAAAATAAAAGTTATACATGTTACATTATGTATGTAATTGTAACGACTTGAGAATCACATATAACAAGACAGTTTTACCCCAGGGCGAACAGCATAAAAAAAAAATGTTTGTTTTTTTTTTTTCAATTTCACCACACATTGAATTTTTTTCTGCTTTTGCAGTGTACTTTATGAAAAAAATCAGCCTGTTATTGCAAAGTACAATTAGTGGCACAAAAAATAAGGGCTCGTGTGGGTTTCTAGGTGAAAAAATGCAACTGCTATGGCTTTTTAAGCACAAGGAGGAAAAAATGAAAATGCAAAAATTGAAATTGGCCCAGTCTTCTAATGGTTAAAAAAGATACATTCTCTGGGGTGTCTTGTTCAAACCACCACAATACTTCTCAACTATCAATGGTTATTAACACATAACATGTGACAATGTTTACAATGTATTAGATAATTTACTAAAGCGATCCCCCTTGAGGGTAGTTTGCCGTGACTTATTACATCATTATAGGTACAATTGCATATGGAAGTTGTGTTAATACTAGGCTCCCTTTAAAGCTTATGTAGTAACACTACATGTAGAACGGATATGAGTAGTGAACAGCCTAAACAATCTGCAGTTAAGGTAAAATTGCAACAATTAAAGTAGGAGAAATAATACCAAAGATGTTTGTTTAAGCTGGCATGTAATTAAAATCAAACATTCCAGGCTAGTGTTCAAGACGTAGTGTAATTTTATTTATAGAGTTATTTGATGCCCAAGTACATACAATAAAACAAACACAAAGGAACAGATCTATTCACACATATGGTATTAATGCTAGAGTCTAAAGCCAAAAAAGGGATTTCATACAGGCTTTCCAAACTAGGTTTGCTAGAGGAATATGATGCAATCAAATTTTACTAAAACATGATGCACTTTATACAGTGTAATAAATATGTTAACTCGCGTATGAATTGCTGGGCTGCAAGCCTTCTTGCTAATGTGCAAATGAGACCCAATAGGCTCAAAAGTATTCCCCTGCATGGCAAGAACCCAGGCATGTCCAGCCCATGTCCGCGTAATCACTGCCCCTGTATCTGCTTCTATTCATCTACTCCATTTTACTAGATAAAAAATGTAAAAGACACACCAAAGCATGGTGTTTCTTTTACATTTCCTATTTTTGTTGTAGTAAATTGATCTATATACTCAGTGCAGCACCTCTAATACAGATGTGGCTGTGGAGGGATGTATACCAGTTGCTCATATAATTTGTTAACCACTAGATAAAGAAGACATGGGCTTGCCTTACCTGAGTTTTTACCGTCTTGGGGAACGCTGCCTGTGCTTTTGAGCCTCGTTTATGTTAACAAGAAGATATTTATTTTAGCACTGGAAAGGACCAGGTATTTCCCAAATCCTGATGACTAGCTACATCTAGCCATGGGCTGTTTTCTGGTTTACAGGTACAATAGGAAATAATTAGAAATTATTATGTTGTAGAATAATCTTTTGAAACTAATCTGTCTAAGTGTCTACTTCTTTGAAGAACACTTTACAATAAATATGTAATATGTAATAAATATGTAATGTAGACCATTTATTCACCATTAATTGTGAGAACAATAGAAAACTTGCACACTTCCACCATCTGCCACAAGATGTATTGTAGTCTCAGTAGTAATGGTTTTCCTTTTATATACTAAACACAAGGAAAGATGGAACCACTTATCTTGATAAGTCCTAATCTTATTTAAATTTATTCTTTATTATTAGTGTTGTCAAAACTGCTTTAAAGGGAATTAAGCTGTACTTCACGTTCCAACCTACTGACACTCTTAGATAGCTGTTAGATGAGTGAGACACATTGTACCTTTCATATATTCGTCTGTGATTCTAGAAAGTAGAATTTTTTTTTTAATTCCTATATTGTTTTTGAATATTTTTCCATATAAAAAGTAAAAAGCCGTTATACATAACATCAAACAAAATAGTCCATATCAGCCTCACCATTAATAATCAGTGATTATCATTACAATATGCATTACTTCATATTAAACCATATGGTACATCATTCCCTTTTAGCAAATAACACTAAACTACATTTTCACTTTTATAAGAATAATGACTTGGTCCTATACACTTCTACTATGACCAGCCCCCCTTCCCTCATAACCCACCCACAAGCTGTTTGTAAGAAGAGGGGAAAAAAGTAAAAAGGAAAATTTCACACTGACTATGTTCTCCTTCCATAGAGCATCTCACACACCTTGAGCTTTGTTTTATACCTATAGCTGCTAAGGACTTGGGGGAGTAATATAATCAATATAAAATTTTAAGCTAGATGAGTCTGTGAGACACATTCACGGAGCACCTACTCTGATAACGTAAAATAACTTCCCATACATCTAATGAAATTTCCCCAAAGACCTCCTCCCATTTTTCCCTACTGTTGGGGGGTTCTCGCTTCCTGTACCAAAAAATTATATTTTTTTAAGACATTAGATGAACCCAGCCCTATTAAGAAATCAATCAGTACTTGTGAATCTATTGTAAATTTAGTCTTTTCTTCAAAACGTTGACAATTTATTGACCTGCTTTAGGGGAGGAGGCATTTCAGATTGTAGCTATTCAGGAGCTTGGGAAAGCCTCTTTGATTCTTTGAACCAGACAATAAAAGCATATTTCTACATTCTGGAAGCACAGATATATGAAAGGTACCATGTATCTCTTTGACCTAACAGATATCTAACACTGTCAGCAGTTTAGAACATGAATTACAGCTGACATATCCCTTTTCTCTATTGCTGACGATAGGTTTGGAATGCCTCCATTAATTTTTGGAATAGTGTTTTCCATTGTTTTTCTTTCCATCTTTTTCCTCCAATTTGTACTTTTAACCTACCTATGTATCAAAGTACTTAAACAAAGAATTAAAGTAAGCAAAATTTAAGCTTGAGAAGCATAGACTTGATCATTGGAATTGCAGACATACGTGATATTACATAGAGTGCTATCGTAACAATTACTATAATCTGAAAAAATAAATCCAAAACAACCAAAATATATGTGTATAAGATAACATCTGCTAAGCCTACCTCTGAATGTTGTCATTTCATTTAAACTCAGACTAAACTTCCTATAGAGAGACCTGACACAAGGGGAACATACTGTGATGATCAGGAACTTTTCTATCGACTGTTGCCAAGTGTTGTCACTAAGTGGTTACTATGGCTTAAAATATTTATGGAGTGAATTGTAGTGTCTTGGCCATGTGAATGCAGGTGCCTTTTATTTCATTTTCAATTTGTTGCTTGATGATAGTGGAACAGATGGGATACTTTTGTATACACACTAAGGCATTATCCACATTATGTTTTCTCCAGACTTATCCTTTTTTCTCCATTGTACACTGAAAAAAAACCCCCAAAAAAACATCTTTTTGACGGGCAGATCATAAATGGTATCCAATTGCATATAGTTGGCATCCATTTAATATTTGAAGATTTTCACAGTGCACTAGATCAGACCCCTACTGATGAGTTAACTATCAAATATAACAGCAGTATGTAAGCCTTTAATAAAATAAAACACTAACACTAAAAGAAAAAAAACATGAATACTGACAGCTATCTCTTTTTTATAATTATTCACAGTTACAATTTATCATTCTTTTTTGCCTTAACAAGGTGTAAAGAATAATACGTTTCCATGGGGAGGTTTATGCTTTCTCAGTCAGCTATTCACATTTCACATTTCACATTTTCACTAAAGAAAAAATGGGAGAGAAGGTCAAATGCTCTCTAATATACCACAGACACCACAGACACATAATAGTAAAATTATAGGGACAAATCAACTGAAAGATTCACCAATACAGATATCCCAACTCACTTTTTATATTCAGGGCTGTATTTGCCACTAGAAACCTGAGGGACTGTGCCTTGGACGGCAGCATTAAAGAGGGAGGTTCTTAAAGGAATACAAACATCAAATACTTTCCATGTAGCTGCTGCACTGCTGCAGACTGGCTGAAATCAGATGGACCAGAAGTGCTGTAATATTAACCTACAGATTTGCAGTCACAACCGCTCATGTTATGTATTTGTGAATGATTTCACCACTTTGTATGTATAGCAGTGAGATCCATGGTGAATCTATAACAAAATCAGCATGTAACACAAACAAACATGGTGTAAAGTGAAACTGGCTCAGATTCCACTTTTCATTCCTCACAGATTCTTTGGAAGATGAAACTGAGCCATAATCATTTTACACCATGTTTGATAAATCTCCCCCCGTGTCTGCTGCGTATTGTGACAGATCCGCATAAATAAATTCCAGCTCATGCACAATCACCCTAAAGTAAATAAAAGTAAAGTCTTTACTTACTTTCTCTGACCATGGCTGAAGGGGAAATAATAGGGAAGATGGTTTGAATGTACACTGGGTATTAGGCTGAGTTCCTAAATATTATTTTGGTGAGTATTTCATGTTTAATCAAAATTAGGGTTGGGTTAAAAACACAGAAAAGCTATGTTCCCACAACACCTTTATTTGGCGGTTTTATGGCCACCTTTTTGGATAGCACTAAAATGCAAATTCTGTCTGTAATTAGCATAATGGCTGTACCTTCATTTCAAAATGAGAGCCATCCTAAAAGGCAGCTGTACAACAGCCAGAAAGAGCCATTGTGGGAACAGAGCCAAAAGGTGCAAATCTTTCCTTTCTAGTTTATCTCTGTTAGTTCCAATCCTGACCAAAATACCATGTGGTACTGATTTAAAATCAGTACACAGTCATGGCATTTGGTCTTTGGAGTATTGCCTTTTGGCTTCTTTCAGGCCACTGTTCTCAGGAATGGACAGAAGTCATAAATAGGCTTGTAGTGTAATATGGAGGGCGTATTGAAACATTCTTATTGACTGTACCGTCCTAGAGAAATGTCTTCTACCTATGTGTAAGAGTCAAGGATAATAATTAATCTGAGATTTGGTTAGTTTATAGAAATTTGCCTGGACCACTGCAGGCTAACCTTGAGCACTCCAGCTGTTGCCAGACTACAAATCCCATTATGTCTGGGCAACCAAAAATATAGCTCTGGCTCCCCAGGCATGATGGGATTTGTAGTTTTTACAGCTGGAGTACTGAAGGTTCCCCTGCACTGGTCTAGACTGATGCAGCCTACATCTGTGGGATGGTGGAACTAGATCAAGACAGGCTTCCAGCCTCTGAATGCAACTATTTGTATTTATTTTAACAAGACTCATGCAGAGATTTTAAAATGGCGAGGAATGGAGCAGAATATTTTAAAAAGTTGGAACTTATAACTTTTGTTTATGTAGTGATAATGCTTTATTTATATATGAACAACCTTTTCAAACTTGATTTGTTAATGTAAATTGAAACATATACAGTGTTCCCTCAACATACGATATTAATTGGTTCCACAATGACCATTGTATGTTGAAAATATTGTATGATGAAAAAATTCTATGGAAAACTGGTAATTGGATCTGAATCCTCCAAAATGTCATCCCAAAATTAGAAAAAACTAAGATTTAAAGAAAAATAAGCAGATAACTAATATGGATAAAGCAAATCCTTCTGTACAGTCAGAAAAAGTGACTAGAGACTGTATATTACTTTCTAAGTAGAGATTGAAGCATTTTCAGAGTCCTGTACAGATCACACAGGGTCCCAGAAAAATGAAATGAAGCCGCCCTCACCAGGTGCCCAAAGGGGCAGCTCAAGCTGGCCCAGGTAAAGAGCAGCACAGGACATGTAGTATCACACTATACTCTGGAGAATCACTACGAGACAGCCAACCAGTGCATGCATTTCACTAATACTGGGGATTTACCAGTAAAATAGCCACTTTCATTGGTCCATCATCTAGTTATTCACATGTGCAGCAGATCCTGATTGTCTGTAGCATTGGATGTTGAGTCTAGTCTCAAGTTACAATGGTTCAGAAAGGACCATTGTATGTTGAAAATATGAAAATACTGTATCTTGAGGCCATTGTAAGTTGAGGGATCACTGTAATGATAAAATTCATAAGTAGTATATATATATATATATATATATATATATATATATATATATATATATATATATATATATACACACACACACATCTCTGTCTTGTTAAATGCATCGTCTCCAGCCAGGTCAGCTCTCACCCAGACAAAATTCCAATGTAAAAAGTAGTAGAAGTCAGCATCTCTTCAGTGAGTGTGATTTATTGTGCCATTTGTATGCAAACTGAACAATAAATCACATTAACTGAAGAGATTACTATAGTATATATAAGCAGTAACCACTTAAAGTGGCACCTAAAGTCTGCCCAGAGAACCTGCTGATATGCCGCAGAAGCTCAGTAACTTAGGAGTAGATCACTGTCCCTAACGTTACTCTTCTCCCCTGCATTCTTTATTAATTCCCTAATTGCTGCTGCCTAAGAGCATTTGGGGCGTCACCCGAACGCCCCGAGCACCACTGCCTCCCGCCCAGTCCGACCACTCCCATCCTGACCACTATGCATATTCATATATGCATAGCGGGCTCTATGTACAGCTTCGATGCAGGGAAGATGTTCATTGGGGGTGGGCTGCTTCCCACGCATGCACAATTCATCTTCCCAGAGGTCACTCAAGATGTAAGTATAAGTCTATGTTCGTCTGTGAATGTGTGTGATTGATGTGATTGGGTTTTTTTGCTAATTGTATGAATGAGAGTGAGTAGTAGTGTGCATGGTGTGGATGATGAGAGTGTGCATAGTGTGGATAATAAGAGTGAGTATGGTGTGGATGATGGGAGTGTGCATGGTGTGGGTAATAAGAGTGAGTATGGTGTGGATGATGAGAGTGTGGATGATGGGAGTGAGTATTGTGTGGACCCATCATGCACACAATGCTCACCCCCATCATCCACACCATGCACACTCTCATCATGCACACCATGCACACGCCCATCAATAGTGCTCGGTGCCTTTCTTTGGCCATGCACTGGGGGCAAGCCTGCCGCCCCCCAGTGGTATCATATCCCCTCCCCTCTGTGACGTGGATCCATTGATTCCAATGATTTTTGTTTCAAAAAAGAGACATGCTCATAATTTAAGTCTATAGAGCGTGGAGCTGAGCCAATGCACGGTAAAGGAATGGCGCAGAGTGCGGAAACCGGGTAGCGTTTCAAAAAAGCAACTGCGTCACAAGGATCCCCTTGCTAGCGCCACTTTTCTACTGTAAAAAAAAAAAAGTACCTAATGGTACATTTGCTTTTTAAGGACATAGGACGTACCGGTACGTCCTATGTCCTCACTTGCACTTCAAAGCGGGGCCGCGCGGCGGCCCCGCTTTGAAGTGCCGCGATCCCGGGTGCCGCGTGTAGCCCGGGACCGCCGCTATTAGCGGGCACGGTCTGATCGCCGTGCCCGCTAATTAGCTAATCGGAGGCAGCTGTCAAAGTTGACAGCTGCCTCCGATTACCGGAGGCAACGTTTCCCTGGTGTCTAGTGGGGGAGATCGCTCCTCCGGGACCTTGTCCCGGAGGAGCGATCTCCGTTACTGATGCCGGCCGGGGACGCGTCCAAGATGGCGCCGTCCTCGGCTCGGCACTCGTTTACTTCCGGCTGCAGCAGCCGAAAGCAAACGAGTGCCGATCTCATGGATCTCTGCAGCATATCTATGCTGCAGAGATCTCAATGAGAGATCCAAGTGTATATACTAGAAGTCCCCTAGGGAGGCTTCTAGTATATGTGTAAAAAAAAAAAAAAAAGTGTTGTTAATAGTAAAAAGCCCCCTCCCCTAATAAAAGTCTGAATCACCCCCCTTTTCCCAGGTTTTAAATAAAAGTAAACAAATAAATAAATAAATAAACATGTTTGCTATCGCCGCGTGCGTAATCGCCCGAACTATTAATTAATCACATTCCTGATCTCGTACGGTAAACGGCGTCAGCGCAAAAAAATCCCAAAGTGCAAAATTGCGCATTTTTGGTCGCATCAAATCCAGAAAAAATGTAATAAAAAGCGATCAAAAAGACGTATATGGGCAATCAAGATACCGATAGAAAGATCACATCATGGCGCAAAAAATGACACCTCGCACAGCCCCATAGACCAAAGGATAAAAGCGCTATAAGCCTGGGAATGGAGCGATTTTAAGGAACGTATATTGGTTAACAATGGTTTGAATTTTTTACAGGCCATCAGATACAATATAAGTTATACATGTTATATATCGTTTTAATCGTAACGACTTGAGGAACATGCATAACAAGTCAGTTTTACCCCAGGGTGAATGGCGTAAAAACACATTTCCCCCAAATAAAAGAAATGCGTTTTTTTTTTCAATTTCACCACACTTCGAATTTTTTTCTGGTTTCGCAGTGTACTTTATGCAAAAATTCAGCCTGTAATTGCAAAGTACAATTAGTGACGCAAAAAATAAGGGGTCATGGGGGTTTCTAGGTGGAAAAATGCAAGTGCTATGACCTTTTAAACACAAGGAGGAAAAACCGAAAACGTAAAAACGAAAATGGGCCATGTCCTTAAAGGGTTAAGCCTGGGTTCACACTGTATTTTTTTTACTTAAGATATATAGGTTATATACACTTGAAAAAGAAAAAAATTATATAAATATATATATATATATATATATATATATATATATATATATATATGCGATACACGGGCCCCTAGGGGCCTCTCCGCTGATAGGTGTAGTTACTGGCAGGAGCCGGAGCAGCTGCTGAGCAGAGGATTGTCACGGTTTTGGCACGAGGGCAACACAACTGAGAACCGAGCTCCTGACCATGCGGAGGCTGGGCATGCGATTCTTCGTTGTCCTTAGTCAGGGCACCAATAATTACACCAATGCCAAGGTTCAGAAACAACGGTAGTTGTGTATTTATTGTAACGGTGGTAACTAGTAGAAACAGTCTCTCTCCGGATGCAACCGGGAATAAGGCAATCTTAAATAAAGCAGAGTAATGGGTGATGCTGCAATAGGCTGTGATGATAGCGTGCTGAATGATGGGAGTAGTAGTGATACTGAGGATAAGATGCTGGGTGGAATGGAACTGAGATGAATACTTGCTGTTGATGATTAGAGAAGATGATGAGAGGAATGACTGAAGAACGGCACCCAGATCTTGAGAATAGATAAGAATCATGAGGACTTGAGAATAGAACACAGCCAGGAACACTTCTTGTGGAACTGGAGCAGCAGAGCACACGTATCTCTCTCCTGACAGGGCAGAGAGAACACACACTTGTCCCCCTGAAGGTGGAAGACAAGACTGAGGTACAGCAGGAAGTCACATGGTATTCCCCAGCCAAAGCTCGATGGCCATTGGAGTTACCATGGAAGCAGGGGCAGTCACGTGACATCCAGCCATTGCATCATCACACCATTAGACATATACAGTGAAATATACATGAGAAGTACCATACTTGAACACTGGGGGGCAACATAATACCCTTAGGCACTGATACCTGAATATGCATACAAGAAATGAATGGAATAGCAGACCTGAACACCGAGAGGGGTGACAAAATACACACACAGTTTTCAGTGAATCATAGCTTTCCAGAACAGGAATGGTTATAATAAAAGTGTGAGGATAGAACAGCAGACCAAAGGGCCTGTTCTGGGACACTGCATATATATATATATATATATATATATATATATATATATATATATATATATATACGGATGTTAAAAACTGATATTGCTGTATTCCATTGACTTATTTAATTAAATTGAAATAAAAAAAAAACAATATACAAACCGCCCTTTATTTGCCGTATACAACTATGTTTGGTATGTAACACAATTAAACATACTGTAATGGAAACAGTCAAATGGAAACAAAAACACAGTGTGAACATGTGTGATATAATTCTGCCACTTAAAACAGGTGAAGAAAGTAAGATAGTTAAAAAGGCTTCCCATTCTCCCCTATGAATAATGTTCTTTAAGCTGTTAGATATACATTATGATAAGATTCCTCATTTTTTCCTTGGAGATGGTTTTTAGGCTGATCTAGGAACCACCAAGTATAGAAGTTGCTTCTTGCTATTACTTACTTAGTTCATCACTAAGTGATATTGTAAGACCTCGTGGGTAGGGTCCTCTTCCCCCATGTATCAGTTTGCTATTTGCCTTCATGTAATGTGTTTTGATCTTGTATTGTTTCTATTTGCTACCCCCCATCGCTTGTATAGCACTTTGAAATTAAGGGCGCTCTATAAATAAATAATAATAATAATAATAATAATAATTCTTGACATTGTCAGCAGTTTGCCTTATTGAGAATATTGCATTTCTCATCTAGAGACTGCACCTTGTTTCTCTAACAAGTGTTACATAGCACCATGTGTATACATGATTTTTAGAGATGAGCGAACCTCCAGCATGCTGGAGTCGATCCGAACCCTAACTTTCGGCATTTGATTAGCGGTCGCTGCTGAAGTTAGATAAAGCCCTAAGACTATGTGGAAAACATGAATATAGTCATTGGCTGTATCCATGTTTTCCAGACAACCTTAGAGCTTTATCCAAGTTCAGCAGCCCCAGCTAATTAAATACCGAACGTTTGGGTTCAGATCGACTCGAACCCGAACCCGGTTCGCTCATCTCTATTTGTTTTCCATTCTCAATGACCCCCACTGTATATCTTCATTTGTCTTTTCTTTTTTTTTTTAGATGACATTAAAATTGTTAAACAGCTGGAAACATGTACTAATGGAACTCTGCAGAGATGTGATATTGGCTTTAGCATTTCAAAGGGAAGCACAAGCAATTCCCTTAGTTTCTGCTTTGTTGTATGTTTTTCACGGAGCGGCTGGTCTCTGAAAAGATCATCCTGGACGGTACAGCAGTACCGGCCAGATGATCTTTCCTGCCGAATCAGAACTCTCCACTGCACACTATTGAGCGTGCGGCCACAGCTGCTCGCTCAATAGCATGCACTGACATGGTTTTCTACAGCCACTATTCACTGAATAGCGGAAGCAGAAAACTGACAACGATTGCCACAACGGCTGTACTTTTGCGAAAACATACGTTGTGTGAACATAGCCTAAAGCATTTAATGGAATCATAACTTGCTCTCCATATTAACCCCTAGACGACACAGGACGTAGAGTTACGTCATGGATGTCTGTCACCAGACGACCCTGGACGTAACTGTACGTCGTGGGTGGTTCTCCCGCTATGAAGCGCGCTGCGGAGCGGAGCGCACTTTATAGGAGGTGGGGGCCCCTATGGGGGCATAGGAGGTGGGGGCGATCGCGCTGCCGCGTGTCATTAACCCCTTAAACGCCGCGATTGCGGCGTTTAAGTGTAAGTGACAGGGGGAGTCCCCTGTCACTTACCGATCGGGACCCCCGCAGTGTGACTGCGGGGGTCCCGATCGTGGAAACGGACCGCCGGAGGTCTCTCACCTGCCTCCGTGCGGTCCGATCGGCAATCTGCTACACTGAGCCTGCACAGGCAGGCTCAATGAGCAGATCGCCGATAACACTGATCAATGCTATGCCTATGGTATAGCAATGGTCAGTGTAGAAATCAAACTAGTGTATGTAAAAGTCCCCCAAAGGGACTTCAAATGTGTAAAAAAAAAAGTTCAAAACACTATTACACTACCCCAAAACCCCTCCCCCAATAAAAGTTGAAATAACCCCCCCATCCCATTATATAAATAAAACATATAAAAACAAATAAATAGATAAACATATAATACACCGTAGCGTGCGTAATTGTCCGATCTATTAAAATATAACAAGCGTCATTGCGAACGGTAAACGGCGTACACGAAAAGAGGGGAAAAAGTGGGCGGATTACCGATTTTATGTTACATTATATATTTAAAAAAATCTATAAAAAGTTATCAAAACGTCCGATCTTCACAAATATGATATTAATAAAAACTAGAGATCATGGCGGAAAAAATGACGCCCCATACAGCCCCGTAGGTGGAAAAATAAAACTGTTATAAGTGTCACAATAGGCCCATTTTATTTATATTTAATTGCCAAAAAAAAGGATTTCATAAAAAATATATATATAACATTAGAGAATCTGTGTAACCTGCATATGGTTGTGTTCGGGCTGATCTATAGAATAATTGTATCATGTCGCTTTTACCATATAGTGCATTACGTAGACACAGGAACCCCCCAAACGTTAGCATATTGCATTCTTTTTTACGATTTCACCTATTTATATCTTCATAAATAATATATTTGGGATTCCATCATACATGTTATGGTAAAATGAGAGACGCCATTACAAAGTACAACTATTCCTGTAAAAAACAAGCACTTACATGGCTTGTAGATAGAAAACTGAGAGTGCTAGAGCTCTTAGAAGGGGAGGAGGGAAAAACGAAAACACTAAGATCAAAATTTGCGCGGTCCACTGGGTCATTTTGGGCCTGGTCCTCAAAGGGTTAATACATTTAATATATAATTTTGGAGCCTTTCGCCTGACTTTGGCTGATTTAATAGTACTTTTCACACCATATAACTTTGGGTCTTACATTCTGTACCGATTCATTTCTTTATATATTTTCATACAGAGCTCAAAATTACCTATATGGATATAAAAGATTGTTTTAAGTATAACATGTATACCAAAGATTGCATACTATCGGCATAATCTTCAATGAACCAGAGATGACATGTAGGGGAAATGAAACATCTTTAAAATTCAAACAACCATATGGTCAGTATAACAATATAAGAATAAGGCTCGATCTTGAATGACAATTTATTATGTCCAGGTTATTGAAATGACATGAGATGAATGAGTAACATTTTGTCTTATACACCAGGTATCAGCGCATATAGTGGGGGCCTTGCTCACAGGGGACGCTGCACACTGCCAGCGGTACTAGGACGAAGGAGGTGGGGTCATGTCTAATAGGGAGACTACACTGCAGACTCTCCCGGACCTGCAGCCTCCTCCTTGGGTTAACCTGCCTGACTGCAACAGGGCTCCCCAGCTGCAGCTAGTCACCCACTTCTAAATTATAGTCTGTATAGATTATAATTCAGAAGTGGGTGACTGGCTGCAGCTGGTAATCCCTGCTGCGGTCAGGCAGAGGTTAAAATTTTCTGGCGTATAAGATGACTTTTGAACCCCTGATAATCTGTCAGCGTCGTCTTATACACCCAGTTGTCTTATATGGTGGAAAATACAGTATTCTTTTACACTTTTTTTCACTTATTTCACTCTTTGCAGAACAATAGTCAGTGGCAAATTCCTATGCAAAAGCATTGCTTTCTTAACAGGTTTTTACTGTGCATCTCTTGCTAATTTAGAGTCATATTGAAAAGGAAATTTTCCACCATGTATGTTTTGAAGTGTATATTGCACTGTTCCTTATTTTTCTTAAATGGTTCCTGTCATTTCAAACAGGATTCAAACAGATTCAGGGTTTATACACAATAATTTAATATTAGCAGTCCTCTACAAAGACAGGCCATTAATATTCAAAAGCTTAATAACCCCTTTAATGCACATAGTTTTTTGTGATGTCCTGAATTAGGACTAAACAGTTTGGATGAGCATGAATCTGGAGAGTGTTTACCATTCAGCAAAATAAGCCCAGAATATTATCACCATATAACCCATATATTTTATCCAAAAATCTAACAGCACTGTACACACTGATGTCTCAAGAGTAGCATGTGAAATTTTATAGATGGATTCTCAGATAAAAGCTAAGGTTGTTTTTTTGTACCATTTATATGCATGTATTTATAGGATCCTCAAAATAGTAAATCATTTAGAAAAGAGTGTTCTCTCTAGAGGACGATTAAAGTCGGAACTCAAATATTTAACAAGGTCACATTTCTGTATTAGTCCATCTTGACAGTTTTAATGGTTGTAAATAGTACAAATGCAACATGTGAACTATCTACTGATGGACAAATGCAAAATAAGACATGTTATATTTAAGGCCACGTTCACACAACGTATATTTTACATAAATCACGGCCGTTGTTGCAATTTGCGTCAACGGCCATAATTTATGCAAAACATTCTTTGCATTTGAATGAATGGAATCCCGTCCGGAGGGTATGCTCATTGTATACGCTCCTGCCAGGATTTAGGCCGCCCGAAAAACTGACATGTCAGTTTTCTGCGGCCGCTGTTCACTGAGTAGCGGTTGTACAAAACATGTCAGCTCACACAATGGAGCGTGTGGCTAGCCAGTGCGGATTGGTGCATTGGGGGGGTAGTGGCAATGCTCAATTAACAACCAGATGGCACCCAGCTCTTACATTGCAGGGGTGCTGTTTAAAGCAGTTATCCAGTGCTACAAAAACATGGCCACTTTCTTCCTGAGACAGCATGACTCTTGTCTCCAGTTCACGTGTGGTTTGCAATTAAGCTCCATTCACTTCAATGGAATCGAGTTACAAAACCCCACCTACACTGGAGACAAGAGAGGGGATGTTCCTGGAAGAACGTGGCCATTTTTATGTAGCGCTGGATAACCCCTTTAAGCCACTATTTCCCTAATGAGAAAAATGTTTAGATGTCGAACTGCTATTGATCGTGACATCTAGACAGTTAAATGGCGACATCAGAGTGGTCTCCAATGTAGGCCATTACTGATGGGTGCCATTTACAGATAGCAGCTTACACCCATCAGGTATCAGTCATACTCCCTCACTGATAGGTCGGTAAATGGTTAACTAAGCAATGAGGCACTAGGCATCGCTGTCTATTATATGGCTTTATGGCCTTGTCTGCTTTTCTTCTTATTGTAATCATATTAACATCTCGTCGTACTATAGCTCTGTATTTCTCCCCCACCATTGCTGTTTAAGCTTTATGACAACAATAACCCTATTAGTATGTATTAGATCAATAAGCTCAGCTGTATTCCTAGCAGTAAAAAACATATTAAGCACAGTAAATGTCTAAGTATTTATGGAGCAATAAATAGTGGCCAATTCATTGATGAAGACCAAATAATTTAACAAAGGTCATTCTTTATTGGATTGAAACAATGTAAAGTCGGTGGGCTGCCTTGAACAATGACCATTTTAGGTAGACAACTATAAATCTGAAATTATTTACATTTCAGTAACCTCTGGATATCATCACAATACCAGATATAGTTATTGTTATAATTATAAGACAACCATAATAAAATTATAGATATATACTATATTACTTTCCTATTATATAAAATCCCTTTGCTTAGCAAGTAATATCTCTATTAACAATAGCCCTCACCTATGCCTTATGTTGGTCTTCTCCCTCAGCATAAGTCATGCACATTGGCACTAGCATACTGTCATACAGACTCCATGAAATGCAATGCAGACCCTGTCACCAGGGATGCGTTATGCATCAACAGATAATATGAAGACTATAAGCCAGATTTATCAAAGGGTATAAAATATAGACTGGTGTAAACTGCCTACAGCAATCAATCACAGCTCAGCTTTCATTTTACCATTTCATTTTAGCTGTGATTGGTTGCTGAGGGCAGTTTACACCAGTATATATATATATGTTATACACTTTGATAAATCATGACTATATGTAAGAACCTTTGATTATTTGGTGTCTGGTTGCTGAGACCCCCACTCATTGATAGATACAGCTTGGTGAAGTGTGTAGTAATGTGCTTTATTCCCCAGCTTGGTTCTTTGTGCAGAAGACAGGCTCCATAGACTGTAAAACAGCAACATGATGGATTGAACAACAATCTAGTGATCGGTTAAAGTGTCACTGTCGTTATACCTTTTAAAATCTTAATTAACAGTAGATGTGATATAAAGAAAGTTTGCAATATACATTTATTATTTTTGTTGTTGTTATCATGCAGTAAAACAAAGCTGAACTTACCAGAAATCCAGGTCCAGTCTCCAGAAGGCAGATTTTCTGACTTGTGCTGGTTGAAAAAAACAGACTAAACACAGGAATTCTGGCCAGTGCAGGGAGTCAAAGCTCAATGTGTCCATTCATCACATGAGTGCATTCTCTGTGAGCGCTCAGATGACCAGGGAGACACTGGACTTCCCATCAGAGTCAGAAAACAGAAAGTGCAGTGTTCTCCATGATAACTAAAAAATAGATAAATAATAATAATGAATGTAAATTGCAAACTTGCTTTATATCACATCGACTTTTGGTTTAGATTTTGATACTTATAACGACAGGTACACTTAAGGTATCAACACTGAGATCCCAACTGATTAAAACTCTAGACATGTCTTTCCCCATTTGTGGATTCAGTCAATCAGTTGTGTCAGGGTGGGGTGATTCTTACTCAGCATATTTAAGTCATAGAAACAGAGAAACATAGAAGATTGTTGGCAGTAAAAGACCACTGGGTCCAACTAGTCTTCCCTTTTAGTATTTCCCTTCTTATTAACTTAGGATAGATATATGTTTATTTCAGGCATGTTTAAATTGTGTTATTGTAGATTTACCAACCACATCTGATGGAAGTTTGTTCCAAGTATCTACTACTCTTTCAGCAAAGTAATATTTTCTCACATTGCTTCTGATCTTTCCCCTAACTAATTTCTCACTGTGTCCTCTTGTTCTTGAGCTCAGTTTTTTACTAAAAACACTTCCCTCCTTATTTAGTTCTTTAACATACTTAAAGGTTTCAATCATGTCCCCCCTTTCCCTTCTTTCCTCCAGACTATGCAGATTTAAATCCCTAAGTCTTTCCTGATATGGTTTATGCCTCACACCCTTCACCATTTTTGTGGCCCCTCTTTTGTGACCCGTTCTATTTTATCAATATCCTTTTTTCAATATCTTTTTTTCTTATCCTAGTTTGTTTCTTGTATACAACAATATTGCTGAAACAGCTAAAAAAAATCTTTTGTGAAGAAATTTTTTGTGTAATTCTTGTGTTCTTTATTTGGCTCTTTACTAGCCAGATTGTGTAACATTTTTGTGGCATTTTTATAATAGCAGAAGAGATGTGCCCCTTTACTTTCCTGCATTAAAGGTCTATCTTTCAGGGGAAAAAAATAATATGCCGTTGAGGAGATGTATCCAAATTTTTTTTCATTCACTCAACAATACTGAGACCCCTACTGGTCACGAGACCGAGCCAAAAGAAATGCGAACTTTGCAGAACAGAATTCTAATGTAGGTCTATGGGGCCATCCTGGTTTCGTAGACTCAGAGCGGAGGGAGCTGTGCTCACTGGTGAATGTGTCCCTAGGACATGTAAAAAAAATTTTTAACAGACAAGTACACTTTAATTAGGCTATGTTCACACTACGTATCTTTCCGTCCGTAGTGCGAACCGCGAATATACGCACGTAGTTTTGAGGTTGATACGTTCGCTTGAAAGTATACGATATACGCCCGCACAATGCACACTACGTATGAGCTTACGGCCGGATCGTATACGGCGCCGTGAAAAACGAACAAGACCATTGTTTGAGGACGGAAATGTTCCAACTCACGGCCGTGGATTTCCTTGCGGTCCCGTACGGAGAACTTATTTCAGCCAAATTGAACGTGATTTTTAGATCCAAAAGGTTCTGTGAGTTTTATTGGGCTGGGCGAAGATTTCCAAGTAAATGACCTGTTTCAGATCGCTTCGAATTAAGCTAGCGAAGCATAACTGTACTACGGCCGCATGTTGATTTTTCCCACACCCGTAGTTTCAGCCGCACATGTACGGCGGCGTACGAACTACGGACCGACTCATACGCAGTGTGAACATAGGCTTAACAGGGTAGCCTACTGTGGTATGATAACAGATCTTACTTAATTATCCAGAAGAAATTGTATTAGTAATTTAAAGGGGATTTCCCACATCATAAAATTTTCAACTTTCCATATTCCCACCACCCCCAGCCTGTTTGCTTTGGTCTGAGGTTTTGTTTGTTTTGCTGAAACAGGTTCTTAACAAATTTGACTTTTATGACATGTCAGTTCGTAATAAGTTAATTCATTACGGAAAGTAATGGCAACTTACTTTAGTGTAGGGGAACTCAGAGGTTTCAGTAACTTTATTGAGAGTTGTAAACTAGAGCTCGCTTCTATTATTAGCAGGGCCAAATACTGTAACACCTCTTTAATGGATTTAACACTAGCATGGTAATCTCAAATGCCATAAAACACCAGAACCCTAACAGAACATGATGACTACATAAATAAAACAGCATAGCATATTTATATATACTATGCAGCATCAACAAGGAGACCTATACATATGCCTTTCAAAAGACTAGGTAGTAAGGATTATATTTAGGATGAACCTACCAGGGGCGGAATAAGGGTACCATGGGCCTCAGGCTGTTTAGTAATTGTGGGCCCCCACACATCCTCTAGCCCTGCCCCCACCCCACTAACCACACCCCAACTTACCCCAACATGTCCGCAGGCTATGTGAACTATAAATGCTGCACAGGGAATTTCTGTGGCTGTTAACCATATACAGTGGTACCTTGGTTTAAGAGTAACTTGGATTAAGAGAGTTTTGCAAGAAGAGTTCACAGTTTTTCAAAATTGTAACTTGGATTAAGAGCATTGCTTTGGTTTAAGAGCTCCCTGTACTGGGCGGGAGATGGAGTGGAGGAGGGGCATGGTCTGCATAAAGCCATCTACAGCACTGTACTCTGACCCAGGAAGTCTCTCTCACCTTCCAAATCATAGCAGATCCACTTCAGGCTGGGGCTTGTATCAGGGGACAGGACTGTAATCTAAGTAACGATCTAAGGTGCAGCTCACCTGTATCTGATTTGGCTGAGGTTAACTGGAATACACCATCCAATGTACACAGTAACTAAAAAATTCTAAACATACCAGTCCTCAAAGCAAAATCTGATAATATGTGTCAATTTATTGGAATAAAATGTAATAAAAATATAATAAAAAATCTTAAACCTGAAGTGTCTTTCTGTCTAGTCCAGGATAAAATACTCATAAACACATTAAAAGCATAAACCATACAAATGCATAAGCCCCGGGGCCCTTGTAGTGCAATAGATCAACACAGAGGGTTAGGGAATGCGGTACAAAAGCATATGAAAACAAATGGAAGAAAAAAGAAAAAAAAAACATATAAAGGTGTAAAAGTGTATAAAACAACTAGATACTCATATAAATAGCCATATAGTAGTTGTACTGCAATGCTTCAAATATATAATCAGCACAAAAAGTGGTAGAACTGGTCTTTTGGTTCAGACTAAGAGAGGGATTCCCATCATCCTCTCACTGACTTGCAGCAGAATCACACAGTGAAAGCAGGCAGATGGGGGTAGTAGTCCTGGCTCACTGGACTGATCCCACTTTGTTGTTAAAATTCAAAAGTCAGTTGTTGTGTGGAGTGTATGGTTATTAGACCAGTATAATAGATATCACTGATCCCTGGTGTTCTGTCTGAGATGTACTGCAAGCACTGGATCTGAGATGTACTGCAAGCACTGGATCTCTCTGGCTCTTTCACTGTTTGTTGTCATAGGGGAGGATTCATACACATTCACATAGTTTGGTGCATGTGCACCACTCACCCATACAGGATCTGCGTCTTCTCCGGGGTCACCGGCGTCCCGGTCTTGCCCACGGTGAATACAGTGACGTCACCAGTCTTATTCCTGGTCTGTGTCAAAGCGTGGCTCTGCTGCCAGTAGTGCAGTAGACAAAGTCACTGTTGAGCCAGCTCCTCCCAGACTTAGAGAGATGGGGAAGAGATCCAGGGGTATGTTCAGGTGACTGGTGAGGGGTGTAGGCCAATGTTAGGTGGCTGCCAGGCAAATCTGTTACACCCTGTATAAAGGTGTTGTACCTCTCTATTCCATAGGTTGGTGGGGTACATTTAACGTACTGAAAGTTCAACGTAAATATCTTAATAAATATAAATACAAGTGAGTGGATATGAACCAATAATAGTGTATGGATAAATGAAATGGATACATAAATAGTAACAGTCTTGCAACAAAAATACACTGACAGAGGATGGCTATATGGTATAATAAATAATTCACAGTATAGCAAGTGTGGCGTGGGGCTGCACGTGGTGGCCGCCAGACTCGGTTCTGGCGCTGATAATCAGCCAGGCACAGAACCGCCTGTGGATGCCAGCAGGGCCGCCCATGGTCAAATAAACCCAAAAAGTTCAACCTCAGCATTTAGGCCTCTGGGTTGTAGACTCCCGAATTCAAAAATTTTCTGGGTCTCAGCTCTGGACATGCTAGCGATGTGATTTCCCAACCTCCAATTCTTGTGTATTTTTTGTAGTGCTGTAAATGTAAGTCCTGATGGGTCCCTATTGTGGTGTTCTGCAAAATGCGCTGACAGAGGATGTGACAGGTTCCCTTTCCTGATGTTGTTGAGATGTTCTGCGACTCGGACCTCTAACTGTCGCTTTGTCCTGCCTATATATTCTTTGTAGCATTTACACTGTAAAATATAGATGACGCTGTTGGTGTTGCAGGTCAGGAGGACTGTAATCTCTCCATAGCTTTAACCCCTCTCTTTCCGGACAGAGAGTGCTGCATTTATGTGACCACATATTCCCCGCTCATTCCTTCATGCTCCTTGCAGTCTCTGTCAGCCCTTGTGTTTCCCATACTCTCCATTCCTGCTATGATATGCCTGCACTTACACTCAGCTATACACACTGCTGCTATAATGTCCATGCTGAACACACACCCCTTCCCCATTGCTGTCATGTGACCACACAGACCTCTGGCAGCAGCCCTGCTCTCTATTCTAACCTGTTGTACTACACTACTGCATTATGGGGATCTGCAGTTCCATCCTGTATCTACAAACTGCTGCTGTTTTTTTTTATTCTTATGCACTTACTATACATAATACACCACATGCTGATTGCTATACTATGTAGTAACTTACAATATCATATATATAGAGAGCTTTTTCTCATAGTTTGTTTATCTGTATCAGTCTCTCATAAGAAGAATCTCAGTCCCCGTCAAGGGCCTAAGCCAGGCCCACTTAGTCACTGCAGCAGGAACCTGTGTCTTGTGGCTGTCTCTCATACACAACTCCTGACTAAAGAAGACCCAGACCAGGAAGCTACCTCAACTTATATAGGGCTGTATCAAAGGAAAAACAGGAGATTAGAAAGATTGTAGGGATAGAAAGTCTGCACCTGTAATTGGTCAACATAACAGTAACCTAAACCTTTATATACACTGCAGCTGTGTATAGGTGACACCTAGTGGCTAGAGTGGAAATAACAGCTCCCAGCTGTTGGTGTGGCACTGGACAGAGGTATAAAACGTAATGAACCACCTGTCCTGGGACACTACAATACAACTCAATTAACCTCTTAACGGCCGTTAAGAGTAAACAGAGAGGGCTCCCGGCGTGAGCCCTCTCTGCAGCGTGTATTAGCCGCGTGTATTAGCCGGTGCGGCCGAATGACGCTGATCCCGGCTCGGCAATCTATTCAGATGGTCTGCAGCAGACCATTATAATAGAGCACCGATCTGATGGATCATTGCTCTATTATATACACAGGATTGATCTCAATGGGAGATCAGTTCTGTGTATATAGAAGTCCCCCAGGGGGCTTCATATTACTGTAAGGGAAAGTTAAAAAAAAGTGTTTTTATTAATAAAAAGCCCCCTCCACTAATAAAAGTCTGAATCACCCCCCTTTTCCCATTTTACAAATAAAAATAAATAAATAAATAAACATGTTTTTTATCACCGCGTGCGTAATTGCCCGAACTATTGATTAATCACATTCCTGATCTCGCACGGTAAACGGTGTAAGCGCCAAAAAATCCCAAAGTGCAAAATTGCGCATTTTTGGTCGCATCAAATCCAGAAAAAATGTAATATAAAGCGATCAAAGAGTCGCATATGCGCAATCAAGGTACCGATAGAAAGAACACATCATGGCGCAAAAAATGACACCTGACACAGCCCCATAGACCAAAGGATAAAAGCGCTATAAGCCTGGGAATAGAGCGATTTTAAGGAACGTATATTTGTTAACAATGGTTTTAATTTTTTACAGGCCATCAGATACAGTATAAGTTATACATGTTATATATCGTTTTAATTGTAATGACTTGAGGAACATATATAAGAACTAAGTTTTTCCATAGGACACACAGAGTAAAAATGAAGCCCCCCCAAAGAAAAATAATTGCGTTTTTTTTTTTTCAATTTCACTGCGCATATAATTTTTTTCTGGTTTCGCAGCATATTTTATGGAAAAATTCAGCCTGTCATTGCGAAGTACAATTAGTGACGCAAAAAATAAGGGCTCATGTGGGTCTGTAGGTGTAAAATGCAAGTGCTATGGCCTTTTAAGCACACGGAGGAAAAAACGAAAACGCAAAAACGAAAGTTAGCACGGTCCTTAAAGGGTTAAAAACAACAGTACAGTAAGAGTAACAGGAACAGTATGTTGTGTTTTAGATGATGATACATTAAAATTAGGAGGAAATGTTCTACCTCACTACCAAATGTTCTGAGCACATTTATGACTTATCAGCTTCTATTACCCAGGGTCATTAATGAGGAAATGTGTGCTGCAATTAAAAAAGAGAATGAACAAGTGATCCCCAATGAGGACAGTTACTTATGTGTGAGTCATGACTACTATCTCTGTTAGATAAACTTCTAAAGCTGAACACTTTGAAAGTTGAAATTTCAATGTTTTTCACTCTTGATGAATTCAGGAAGGTTAGAATTGAGTAAAATATATATTTGTGTGCATGTATTTCAGATTGTAATAATAAACTTTACATTTACGTTAGTTGGGGTTAGTGTGGTCCAACTTTCTGCATCCCCACTGATCAGCTGTTTAAAGGGGCCACATCACTGCAGCCTCTTCAGTGTTTACATCAGCTCATACTTGCAGGTTCTGTATTAGTGCAAGGGGCTGCACATATTCGGTTCACTTAACTGTCCTACTTCATGTCAAACCATACTGCCATTGGCTTACTTGAGGAGTGATGTGAGCTACAATAGAAGGCTTGTAGAAAGAATAACTGATGACCAGGCTGCTGCTATACTGTATCTCTAGCATGCGAGAGAAAAAAAGGGCAGAACAAGGACAAGAGGAAGGGAAATCTTTACATACACATTATACAGTTGTGAGGACCTGAACTACTTTGCATTTTTACACAGGCCGCTGCCAATTGGTGGTGACAACAAGGACTACAGACTACTAGCTGGATGCATTATTGTATACTATTTTGGCTGGCATTTTGGGCAATATTTGTTGCCAGAGCTGGGAATGGAACCAACACAGAAAAAGCTATAACAGAAGGATTACCTAATAGAAGAAGTGACCCTTACTATGTGTTTTGGACTCACTCCTGGTTTTGGCTAAAAATAGTTACCAAAATACTACAGGTTTTATATAGGGATGAGCGAACTTTTGAAAAGTTTGGTTCGATCCAGCAAGCTTTCGTGAAGTTCGGATTCGTACGAACCGAACCTAAAACGAACCTATGCGTACGCATATCTCCTGATATTCGAATATACGATCGAATATTCGATCCCATTAAAGTCTATGGGAACAAGTATTCGATTTTCGAAAAACATCTATTCGACCACTTGGAGGTCCACAATGACACCCCAGGAAATGATGCCAACACCACTGGAATGCAACTGGGACAGCAGGGGAAGCATCTGACACCCCAAAATCGCCAGTAAGAAAGTCACAAGTCGATGTTATACAGGTGAATTACCTGGTTATTAGAGATGAGTGAATAGTGAAATATTCGATTCGATTGAATTAGATTCACATAGCTCCCGATATTCGACTATTCGAACAAATATCGAATCCCATTATAGTCTATGGGAGAAAAATCCTTGGGACCTGGAAATCAATATTCGACGAATTGGAGGTCACCAAGTGCACAATGAAACCTCAGGAATTTATGCCAACACCTCTGGATGCATATGGGACAGGAGGGGAAGCATGTATGGATGCCTCTGAGGCTGCCTAATCGCACCATTTACGCCAAATTCTGGGCAACAGCATGGCAGTGATCACACAGAGAACCATTAAAACAGAGGTAGCATATAAACACTCCCAAAATTGGTAACAGCAAGCAAGGTTACTGTGTGTTTCCATTCAGTGACAGCAAACAAGGCTACTGGGTGTTTCCATTCATTGACAGTAAACAAGAGTACTGGGTGTTTCCATTCATTGCAGCAAACAAGGACACTGGGAGTTTGCATTCAGTGACAGCAAACAAGGCTACTGGGTGTTTCCATTAATTGACAGAAAACAAGAGTACTGGGTGTTTCCATTCAGTGACAGCAAACAAGGCTACTGGGTGTTTTCAATCAGTGACAGCAAACAAGGTCGCTGGGTGTTTCCACTCAGTGACAGCAAACAAGGTCGCTGGGTGTTTCCATTCATTGGCAGCAAACAAGAGTACTGGCTGTTTCCATTCATTGAAAGCAAACAAGGTTAATCGGTGTTTCCATTCAGTGACAGCAAACAAGACTACTGGGTGTTTCAATTCATTGACAGCAAACAAGGCTACTGGTTGTTTCCATTCATTGACAGCAAACAAGGTGACTGGGTGTTTCCATTCAAATATGTAGTAGCAAATCTACAAAGGGTAGTGCAAGCACTCTGCTGACCAAGTGCTTTGTGCTGCTGATACGTGCTAGACTGCTCAATCTAAAAAAAAGAGTAGTACGTGTGTTCATCCAGTGCTCTGTGCTGCTACGTCATACATAAATACACAGGGTGGTACAAGCAGGCTGCTGTGCTACTATAAGGCACTCTGTTTACCAAGTGCTACGTGCTACATAATACAGCCGTCCAGCTGTACCTATAAAATATTCATACACCCTTTAATAACCAGGTAATTCACCTGTATAACACCAACTTGAGAATTTAATACCAGTGTCAGGTGCTTCCCCTCCTTTCCCAGTTGCATTCCAGTGGTGTTGGCATCATTTCCTGAGGTGTCATTGTGGACTTGGTGACCTCCAAGTGGTCGAATAGATGTTTTTCAATAATCGAATACTTGTTCCCATAGACTTTAATGGGATCGAATATTCGATCAAATATTCGAATATCAGGAGATATGCGTACGGATATCGAATATTCCAGATTCGTTACAAACTTTCTCAAAGTTTGGTTCGGTGACGAACCGAACTTTTTGCGAAGTTCGGAACAAATCTGGTTCGTTACGGTTCGGTTTGCTCATCCCTAGTTTTATATAATAGATGACCATACATGCTAAAAATGATGCAAACAATGCTAAATCTATTAAATTCATGGTACCCACACGTTTCGCCTGCCATTATATCCATATAGTGGCATACATTAACTTTTGACCACATATACTACAGTATATATACACAGCCTTCTTATAGGAAACTTTTTTTTTGAGGTGCAGAAATTGTAGGCAGCTAATGAAGCTAATCTCTTCTTCTCACATTTTATCTACCATCTAAAACCTTCTGTTCTCATGTGTTATACAGCTGTTTCTGCATCCTGTTTTATTACATGCAATTTCCCACAGTACTATGTGAAACCCACATGAGACCTAATCCAACATCATATATCAACGTCCTTCTATCCCATTGGACATATTGTTTTTACAAATTAAAATATAAACTGTGTGGTGCTTCTAACAATTTGTGAAACCTTAACTTCAAGAGAAAATATAGAAAGTATTCTCTATTGTACAATGGCTGGACCATCTACAAAGCACTTGCTGCCTCTTGTGTCACCCGCAGTACTCATAGGGGGACATTTATTAAGTCCGGCGGACTGCCTCTACATAAATCCCGTGCGCTCTGGTGCGCACAGCCGAAAACCTACGGCAGCTGAGGACTGGAGTAGGTTTTCGGCGTATCTTTTGGCGGAACGGATGGTAAATCGCGCGGACTCTGAGTCCGCGCCCTCTGTTCCGCCCCCTTCACACCCCCGCCCCCCGGCGTACTCGGCGGAAAGTGCCGATTTGCGAATATTTTATTCGCAAATCGGCCATTTGCGAATAAAATAATGCGCAAATCGCCACTTTCCACCGAAAATCATCCGTACGCCGGATGATACATGTCCCCCATAGTCTGTAAATTCTTATGAGCAGGTCCCTCACTCCTTTTGTTTTATTTATTTTTTATTTTATTTTATTTCAATCATTTAAATCTGTAATGCTGTTCAATTCTGGGCACCGATTCATAGAAAGGATGTCCTAGAGTTGGAAAGTATACAAAGACGGGCAACTAATCTTCTAAGGGGAATGGAGCATCCTAGTTATGAGGACATCTCATAGCCACTTTCTTCAAGAGACAGCACCACTCCTGTTGTCAGTTCAGGAGTGGTTTGCAATTAAAGAGGACCTGTCACCCCCCGTGCTGGGGTGACAGGCTCCCGACCCCCAACTAGATCCCCCTATACAGACCTCCTTGAGCCGGTCCCGAGACGAAGATATCCCGGTCAGAAGCCGGCACGTGCGCTGTGGAGATAGGTCTGGCGTCCATAGAGAATGAATGGAGCCGTGCGCGTGCTGCAGAGATGAGTTCGGCTCCATTCATTCTCTATGGATGCCGGACCTATCTCCACAGCACGCGCCGGCTTCTGACCGGGATATCTCCGTCCCAGGACCGGCTCCGGGAGTGGGACTCGGCCAGATGAGGTTAGTATAAGGGGATCTAGCTGGGGGTCGTGAGCCTGTCACCCCGGCACGGGGAGTGACAGGTCTCCTTTAAGCTACATTCATTTCAATTGAACCAAGTTGAGAAACCCTACTCAAGCTGAAGACAAGAGTTGTGTTGTTTCTGGAAAAAAGTGGCCATGTTTTTTAAAGCTGGGTAGCCCCTTTAACACCCTTCTCCCATTTTGCTTTTTGTACCCTTTATTTTTAATAAAAAGGTTTGAATATGAAAAACAAATATGCAAATGTGCCAGTAGTTTTACAGATTATCCCAGAATTCTGTTAATTTAAATTACTAAATCTGACCCCCAAATTGATGCAGATCAGAAGGGCTTTGTATCACACAAGATAAATTTTAAAAATAGGAAAAAAATACTTTGGGAGCGGTAACATGTTCTGTGTAAACTTACACTTGGAAAGTGGTGAGGATTTCCTCACTCCTAAGAAATACATATCCCTATAGAAATCAATGGGATCCGCTATTTCTTACAGATTCTGGCCATGTTCACACAATGTAAGTTCCACAGTAATCACGGCCGTTGTTACAACAGCCGTGATTAGTACGGAACTTACGTTGTGCTGAAGGCTGAGGGAATCCCGGCCGGAGTGTATACACATAGTATACACTCCGGCCGGGATCCCTGCGGCACCGCGAGAAACTGACATGTTAGTTTTCTGCGACCGCTATTCAATGAATAGCGGATGAAGAAAACCCCCTCAGTTCACACAATGGAGCGCGCGTCTCCGGCCACATGCTCCATTGTGTACAGTGTGGAGTTCTGGTGTATCAGTTATTCTTCATAACAGGTAATCTTTAATATCTGTAAGATATCTGCTGTCTATGTCCCACCAAACACCAGTGTATGCATTTTCCCAGGGAATGGCTGACAGTAATAATAGGAAAGGGCTGTTTGTTTGCCTAAAAATATGGGGTAATATAAGGGATTTTTTAAATGTTGAAGCCCTTGGCAAGGATTTACAAGAAACAAAGTTTATTGGAAAGTTAGCCTTCTAATTTGAAGTTTGTCTTTTTAAGTCTTTAGTCTCTTACCTTCATCCCCAGGACTGTTCTTGTGCAGTTTAAATGTAGTCCTCTGGGTGGTAAGGCTTTTAGGAGTACTGCCCGCCCCCAGAGTGACGATCCGTCCAGGGGCGGATCAGTGTTCTGGGTGTGGATCGGTGCTCTGGGGGCAGGGCAGTGCTTCAAATGGCCCTACCAGACAGAGGATTACATTAAAGCTGCATATGAATGGTGCTGAGGATGAAGGTAAGACACATACAGTACATTTATCCGCAGCGCCCGTGCGCAATAGAAAATTATGGGCAGGTTGGATTCGTATAAACTGCTCATAGTTCCCCTTTAAAGATTTATAAACGTGGATAACTAGTTTGATTTGGAAGCTTCGAGGACAGGCCCCCTTTGAGTACTGAAAAACCTGACTATGTCCTTCATGCCTTTAGGTTATAATAACGTGCAGCCACGTGCAATATGACTATTTAGCATCATTAGAAACAACTGAAACACTACAGGAGGTCAAGTTTGCAATTCAGAAATAACTCTTTGTCAAAACGGCAATTAATTTTCCTGAATCTCCTAGTCTGCTTCTCTCTTGGCTAATGTTACAATTATATGAAAATACTTTTCATAGTTTCTGCTAATTGAGAATAATGGCTCCCAGGTTGTCGATTTTAACTGTATACCTGAAAATAAAGATTTGTAGTAAGTAAGCCCTAAGTGCATGAATTATCTGTATGCACAGCAGGAACATGAGGTGTGTTATAATGTAATAATGGTAACTAGGCAACCAGTAAAACAACATAGTCATTTTGCCATTAAAGAGCTAAATTGATTTTAGATTTGTCTAACCTATTAATCTACAATGTAGACACGTCACTAAATATTTTCTGGGGCTAAATTTTTATTCTAACCTTTGTGCATGTGTAGTATACCAAAGCGCTATTCCTGTGGCAGGGTTTAGGATGGCACCTTTCCACAAGTGGTTTATTGTGTGTAAACTGTTTTATGTATTTACATGCTTTACACTGCACACCACACAAAACAGTGACACCTACTGTCCTTAGTGGGAACTGCTCTAGCTAGTGTAAGAGGCCCCTAGAACTTGCTAGAAAGCGGGCGGAGTATGCTCCCCATAAAAAGGTTGGCAGTTGCAGTGTGTAGCAGAGACAAGTTGAGTAGCTCTTGAGGAGACAACATTACACAGAGCAAAGAGAAGAAAGCTGCTGAGGGGAACAAGGAAAGACAGAGATTATAAGCAGAGCAGCAAAAGATCAGCTTGGAGGTGAGACTACCAAGAGAGAGACTTTGAGAGAAAGTTTGTCAGGTGCACCCTCAGGAAAGAGCCAGCACATCTACAGTCAGTGGGAATCCTCAGATCAGAAACCCAAGTGGATGGACTTGAGTATTAGGGGAGCAGAGTTAACAGAGTTAACCCCTCTTTCTGAATTCAGGGGGGAAGATTTATTAGGACCCCTGGATACCTCTAGGACCCAAAAGTTGTGGCTTAAGGCCCGGCCTAGTAACCTTAACCCCTAGACGACCCCTAGACGACCCGCCCAGGGGTGTTCAGAGCGGGGCCGTTCACACAGTTTGTTGAACGTCTGATGTTCACTGTGGCCGCAGAAATAATTGACATGTCGATTATTGCCGGCCGTAGTGCATTGAAATAAATGCACTTTTCAGTGCAACAACGCCCGTTGTTCATGCACTGTGTGAACATGGCCTCACAGTGTAAAACTATGAGAAACACTGTTACTATGTGGGAGTACGAATACTGTCTTACAGCCTGGAACATTATGGGTGGGATGTTCCTAAGAGGTCTTTGAGACAGACCCTAATAACGCCAGTGGGACCTGTACATCTGAGCAATAAAGTGGTGGGGGGAAATCCCGGGTTCTGTTAGAAGTCTAGTTTTGCCCCTGCTAATGCCATTCACAAACAAATTCTATTTTATTGTTCTTTGTAAAAAAAAAAAAAAGTATGCACAGAGGTGTGGGAAAGGGGGCAGAGGTGGAAAGCAAGGCTGGGAGGAGGGCACTGGTAGTATCCGTTGAAGAGCGAGAGCAGGAACAGTAAGTATGAAGTACTGCACAAGGGGAAAGAGTAAATTATACCTCATTAATGGAAGATGGCTTCATCATTTCAACAAATTATCCATAGATTAATAGTACAAGCAAATATAAGAAACTTTGTAATATATCTTATCAGACAAAATTCTTGACTGAACTGGCATAGATTTTCCTTATAATCCCAGCTGACTGGGAGCAACTAACCTCATTTTCCACCCCTCATTTTGGATTTCCTTCACAAAGGAGTTTTAAAATACTTTCAATGACATGTTAAAATGCTGCTAGTATTTGTTCTAGAAAAGCAAATTACAAGGTTGAGTAATTCCATAATGTTCACTCCAGTCGATCTGGGAAAAAACAGGCATATTAATTGAAATAATTGACAAATATTTTTGAAGGATGTTTCATGATGCCAGAGCGTTAAGATATTAACCCTTTAAGGACAAAGACAATTTTCGTTTGTGCACTGTTGCTTTTATCTCTTTATGTTTAAAAGGCCATAGCACTTGCATTTTTTCACCAACAGACACACAATAAGCCCTTATTTAATGCAACACCAATTGTACTTTGCAACAATAGACTTAATTTTCCCATAAAGTACGCTGTGAAACCATAAAAAAATCATTTTTGCTGTCAAAAAAAGGAATTTGTTTTAATTTCAGGGAATTCCATGTTTACGTTGTTTGCCCTATGGTAAAACTGACATGTTCTCTACAACAATTTGCAACTTGTATAACTTTTATTTTATTTGACAGCTTTAAAAAAAAATAATAATAATTTAAATTGCTCTATTACCATGCTTATTACGCTTTTATTTTTAGGTCTATGGGGCTATGTGAGGTCAAATTTTTTGCACCATGATCTATACTTTCTATTGGTAGCTGGCTTGCGTTTATGCAACTTTTTGAGAATTTTTTATAACCGTTTTTCTGGATTTGATCTGACCAAAAATGCTCAATTTTGCACGTTGGAATTTTATTGCACTTAAGCTGTTTACCGTGTGCAAACAGGAATAATTGAATAGTTCAGGTGATTATGCATGGGGTGATACCAAATATATTTATTTATTTTTAGCTATAAAATGGGAAAAGGGGGGTGATTTGGACTTTTATTAGGGGAGGGGATTTTTTATTAGTAAAAAAATGTTTTTTTTTGGTTGTTTTTCACAATGTATCAGTGATACATTGCTCTGGGCTGCTGGAGCCCAAAGCAATGTATTGCCAAACCGGGATCAGCAGAGCAGAGGGCCGTGCCAAGGTCTGACTAGGCATTGACATGACAGCCTTATTGCAAAGCCACAAACAAACTGGAGACAAGAAAGCAGCCCCTTAAATTTTTGATGAATTTCAGAATGCTAAAGCATTACCTGTGCAGGGGGTGCTCCGGCAGACAGACAGTACACTTAACTTAGAAATAATAATCTCTAAGTTAGATGAGCTGTCTGTCTGCCGGAGCACCCCCCCCCCCCCCAGACCGCCCATCCTCCTCCCATAATGGTTTGCTTAGGGCGTGCTCCAGCAGACAGCACATCTATCATAGTGAACAGTGTGAACAACTAAAAAATAACATCCGGAATGTCCGGAAATAATTAACATGATCATTATTTTGACATCTGCGCAGATCCGTCATTTTATACACTGTGTGCATTGGACGTCCGTCTTAAAATTGACTTCAGGGGGGGGCGTGGTTTAGCCGCCGAGGAGAGAGGACGTGTTCTGCGGAGCTCCTGCACTAGCCTTCATCGAGCAACGATTTCACCGATTAGATTTATCTTTTTCATCACTTCCCGACGGACTTTAATTCTCTGTCTCTCCTGCACTATGACTGCTACCTCTCGGAAAGCAACGGCAGCCGCCCGGAGACGACAACAATCATCTCTCCCCACCACTGCGGCCTCTCAACATGGCGCGGGCCTCCCCGCTGCTCCCTTCCTGGACTTTCTCAATGCAGTCGCCGGAGCAGCGTGGCAGACTTCTCCGGCAGAGGCAGAAACAGCAGAGCAGCATAGGGAGGAAGCTTTGCCGGCATCCATTAGACCGCTGCAACACCTGAGACATCACCCACCGGTTCGGACTGATGTAAGTTGCACTTCTGCCACTAGCCAACAGCCATTACCCTCTGTTACACCAGCTTCCTCACGGCGCCGACGGAAACGCTCCTCTGGGAACCTTCCCGGTCCAGTGACTCCAAGCCCCTCTACTACAGCCAAGCCTCCGGTGATCCCAGAAGCGGTTACCACCGCTCAAGTACTATCTCAGTCCCCGAGATCTTCTGCCACTTGTTTTCCATCTGTCGCTATTGATAAAGCAACGAGCAGCTGGCTTGATGTTCTTTGTGACATAACTGCCCCTATGGAACCCGACTCTTTGAGGCAAATCCTTCTCACGCTGATCTCTGCTGTTAACGATGGATTTGCACGAACTGTAGCTGCTATTAGATAAACTATATCAGTTTACCCTGATCTGTCAGCAATTACACTCGAACGGCGCAGACCACTGGCCCCTTTTACATCGGTGTTGAGAGAGAATCACATACACTATAAATGGACTTCCCCGGGACGCTTGCATATTTCAAAAGGTACTGAAATCTTTATTGTTGACGATTTGCAGACAGGTCTCCTTCTTTTGGACGAGTGGAACATAGCGCATGGACAACACCACCCTTCCACACCACCTTTAACGGAGAGGAGAGGCTCTCCTGATTAAGAACTCATATGACTAACATTGTGCCCTAATACCCCAGCGACTTGCTGGCTTGCGGAACCTGTTATACCATCTACCCGTACCTACTCCTCGGTTTTTACACGGACTCAGTGCCCCACACCTTTACAACTCTTTTTCCATCTAGAGTTGATATTGTCTGTTTATGTAGGGTCATAAAGACGCTTGTTCAGTTGTTTGTTTGTGGTTTTCGTAATGATGTTTGTATTGATGCTCTTGATGATGTCTCCTGCGCTGATGTTTTTAGCTTTAACTTGCTTATGCGCAATGATGCTCTACTTTTAATTGTTCCTACAGAGCAATGTCATGGTAATGTTTTTCTTTACTAGTGCCCATAATTTCGTATAGCCTTGTTTCTTTTTTATGTCAGATTTCAGCTAGGCTGCAGCCCCTCTTGTTGCTAGTATGCGCTTTGTGTTAAAATTATCATCTCTTAACAGTTCTTGGTCCTATAGAGTTATTTTAACCCTAGTGTGATCTCTATTTTAGTATTTTATGGACTTGATGTATAGAGGCTGCAGTCAATGCTCGACCTTACTTGGCAGAAAATATCACTGCGCTTACGTTTTTCTAGGTCAGCAGCTAACATCTCCTCGCTAGTAATGCTCGTTACTTTATCTCTTGTTATGTGTGATGTTTGAGTGTTTTCATTGCCTTTCCTTGCTTACTTTGTATAGTATTTCCTGACTGCTCAAACTTGTTGAATGTGTAAAATTTTTAAATTCTTGCCAATAAAAACTTATTGAAACATTAAAATTGACTTCAATGCATTGCATTGTAGTCGACTAAATTGCGGTAATAACAGGCATCTTTTTAAATCGAAAAAGCGGACGCCTTTTCTCTTTTTTGGGCGGCTGTCTATTGTTTTTATTTGAGGTCTGAGGTTTTATTCATTATTCATGCTTGGACATTGTATTACATATAACAATAAAATGAAAAGAGTGGGGTACTCTGCTGCATTTGATTATAAATCTTCATCTCTAGTCTTATCATTTATCTACCCTGTTAATGAAACATGACGTGCTGAAAGCCTTTCTTGTGGGATGTATTGCTGGGACACTTTATTTTGCATTTCCGTCGGTTGGTTGCATGTTTTCAATCACATTCATATTTTAACAAGAGAGAACAATATGTAAAACATTACTCATGTGAAGTCCAGAATAGACTAAGTTTTCTAAACTACTCAGCTTCAACTTTCTGTTCTATCAACTTAAACAGTAGTTGTACGAGAGTACATAAACATGGCTGCCATCTTTCAGCAACAACACCACTCCACTGTTACTGGAGGAACCTGAAACGTGACTTCTCTTCTCTCCTCTTTATATCTACCCTATACATCTACCCACTATGCCACCCTCCTCCACCTACTTATGCCTCCCTCATGTTATACTGTAGACGTTCCCAAATCCAGATTCTCCTTCTTACTGGCTCCACTGGACTGACACACTCTACAGGATTTGTGAATGTCATGCCGCTGTCTAGTCTGGACATTCCAATGGACACTGGTCCTATGTGCATGTTCCTCATTCCCACTCCCCCATACTTCTTTGTAATGTTATTACAAAGACTTGTTCCTTGCTTTTTATTTGTCCTTTGCCTAATAAAAACAGATTTGATGAAAAAACAAACAACACCACTCCAGTGCATAGGTTGTGTCTGCCAGTGCAGCTCCACTTTTACCCCTTAACAACACAAATCAAAACAAAAAAGAAAAAGGATCCTCCAAGGGATCACAGAGAATGCAGGACATCAAATATAAATATTATTATAATCTTTATTTGAACAATTCATATATTGAATGAAATTCATTAAAATACAGACGAAGTGAAACACAACCATACAGTAAAGAAATCAGTGAGGGGACATACATACACTACCGTTCAAAAGTTTGGGGTCACCCAAACAATTTTGTGTTTTCCATGAAAAGTCACACTTATTCACCACCATACATTGTGAAATGAATAGAAAATAGAGTCAAGACATTGACAAGGTTAGAAATAATGATTTGTATTTGAAATAACATTGTTTTTACATCCAACTTTGCTTTCGTCAAAGAAAAAGGTAAGCTGGAGAAATTGCACCCCACGCTTCTAGAAGCAGCTCCCACAAGTTGGATTGGTTGGATGGGCACTTCTGGCGTACCATACGGTCAAGCTGCTCCCACAACAGCTCAATGGGGTTCAGATCTAGTGACTGCGCTGGCCACTCCATTACCGATAGAATACCAGCTGCCTGCTTCTGCTGTAAATAGTTCTTGCACAATTTGGAGGTGTGTTTAGGGTCATTGTTCAGTTGTAGGATGAAATTGGCTCCAAACAAGCGCTGTCCACTGGGTATGGCATGGCGTTGCAAAATTGAGTGATAGCCTTCCTTATTCAGAATCCCTTTTACCCTGTACAAATCTCCCACCTTACCAGCACCAAAGCAACCCCAGACCATCACATTATCTCCACCATGCTTAACAGATGGCGTCAGGCATTCTTCCAGCATCTTTTCATTTGTTCTGCGTCTCACAAACGTTCTTCTTTGTGATCCAAACACCTCAAACTTGGATTCATCCGTCCACAACACTTTTTTCCAGTCTTCCTCTGTCCAATGTCTGTGTTCTTTTGCCCATCTTAATCTTTTTCTTTTATTGGCCAGTCTCAGATATGGCTTTTTCTTTGCCACTCTGCCCTGAAGCCCAAAATTCTGCAGCCGCCTCTTCACTGTAGATGTTGACACTGGTGTTTTGCGGGTACTTTTTAATGAAGATGCCAGTTGGGGACCTGTGAGGCGTCTGTTTCTCAAACTAGAGACTCTAATGTGCTTATCTTCTTGCTTAGTTGTGCAACGCGGCCTCCCACTTCTTTTTCTACTCTGTTTAGAGCCTGTTTGTGCTGTCCTCTGAAGCGAGTAGTACACACCGTTGTAGGAAATCTTTAATTTCTTAGCAATTTTTTTGCATGGAATAGCCTTCATTTTTAAGAAAAAGAATAGACTGTCGAGTTTCAGATGAAAGTTCTCTTTTTCTGGCCTTTTTGTGCGTTTAATTGACCCCCCAGAAACACAATCTGCTCAAAGGAAGGTCAGTTTTGTAGCTTCTGTAACGAGCTAGACTGTTTTCAGATGTGTGAACATGATTGCACAAGGGTTTTCTAATCATCAATTAGCCTTCTGAGCTAATGAGCAAACACATTGTACCATTAGAACACTGGAGTGATAGTTGCTGGAAATGGGCCTCTATACACCTATGTAGATATTGCACCAAAAAACAGACATTTGCAGCTAGAATAGTTATTTACCACATTAGCAATGTATAGAGTGTATTTGTTTAAAGTTAGGACTAGTTTAAAGTTATCTTCATTGAAAAGTACAATGCTTTTCCTTCAAAAATAAGGACATTTCAATGTGACCCCAAACTTTTGAACGGTAAATACTCTATAAGATCATATATTGCACATGCATAGAAAATGCTCATAAGAAAAATGTGTAAATGTTGTAATACAGGCAGCCTACACAAGTAGGCATACAAATACAGATAGGTAAACTAAATGGCACAAAGAAGACAGTATGAGACAGGCAAAGCCCTGTATAGTGCCAGGGGTAACAAGTAAATACCCCACAGAAGGTGAAATCACCAAAGTATGTTATATATACATAAACCAATGAGGATACCTCTATTACACTGAGTCCCACTCACCTACTCACCCTACGCACGTTTCGCGTGGCTTTGTCAAGGGATGTTACAACACAGCCAATTTTCCTAACAGGAATGTGCAGTAGCCTGGTGTGAACTGGGCTTGGTTTTTGCTTCTGTGTGACACACAGTCCCGGATTGGTAATCTGGCACACCGGGCATTTGCCGGCTGGGCTGCCGGCTGGGCTGCCCTGATTACCAATCCGCATTACCAGTCCGCATATTAAAAGTTAAGGATTAATGTAAACTAGTAGGACAGGCTGCAGGCCGCTGTTGCCAGACACTGATTGCGGGGAGGAGAGGGGACACAAATCGGGCATAGCTGCTGCCAGACAAAGATAGCAGGGGGGGAGGGGGGGGGATCGCCAAGCACTGAGGGGATTCACCTACTGTTTAAAAGACAGTGAGGTGGAGGCCGCAGGGCTGAGAGTCTCACTGCATTCATTGTCAGCAGCTGAGTCAGTGACACACGGGGTGCTTGATCTTGCTGCAGAGCACACACGCTGTCGCTGATGGCCTAGAGGAGGAGGAGGAGAAGAGATCTTTTCCAGAATGCTGGTGCCGGGCTGGCTGCAACCTGTGTGTGTATCAGTGACTGTTTACTACATGTGGTGTGTGTGTGGTGCTGCATACTCTGCTCAGTGCTGCTCAGATGAGCACTCATCAGCCGACCCCCTCTCCATCATCTTCCTCCTCCTCTGCCCCCATTCACCTGGACCTGGGGTCCTCCTGTCGATGGTGGCCTGGCCTGCTCCACCTATTAACACCTCAGGTCTGCAGCCAGGTCAGCCTGTGGCAGTGCTCTGGAGGTGAAGAGGAAGGCTGCAGGCCTGTGTGACAACTGGGACAGCAGAGAACAAAGAAGAGGTTCCTGACATACATTGAGTGAGTTATAACCTCTTATATATTCTCTATCCAAGGGAGAGTAGGGAGTGGGGGGTAGGAGGACATGCACCCAGAGTCAGTGACTTTATTAACCCCTGGAGTACCCTTATGGTCCATAGGAGTACTACAGCGGTTAATAAAGTCACTGACCCTGATCATAACTCTGATGTAATACTCTGCAGCATCTGTGTACACCTGGTATCTGATCACTGCTGTATACTCTTCTATAGTCTGCAGGGTGTAATACTCTGTAGCATCTGTGTACACCTGATATCACTGCTGTATACTCTTCTATAGTCTGAAGGGTGTAATACTCTGTAACATCTGTGTACACCTGATATCCAATACCACAGCTACATTCTCTTCTATAGTCTGCAGGGTGTAATAGTCTGCAGCATCTGTGTACACTTGGTATCTGATATCACTGCTGTATACTTTTCTATAGTCTGTGGGGTGTAATAGTCTGCAGAATCTGTGAACACCTGGTATCTGGTCACTGCTGTATATGTATTGCAAAGAGAGTTTTAGTTCCTCTAGACCCCAACAGTCCTTTCAAATAAAATAATATAATTTAATAAATACGAACAAATATAACAAGAAAATATATAGCAAAAAATCAAATAAATGGTATTTCAATTCTATATAGACAATACAATATTATCGGGTCCCAGACAAGGAAAAAAATAAATAAATAAATAAATAAATGAATGGAAAATACACACTTATTCCCGCCCTTACGGCAAACAGTCTGTGTTAGCTCAATCTAAAAATGTTCCGATTTGTAGCAAATAGTATAGAATTAATTCATTAAGAATAACCCTTTTCTTGTAAGGATTAAAAACAGTTCATGTTAGACTTGTAGTCCTCCTGCAATGTTCAGTATGAATTCAGTTTTTGCCCATAGTTCACATAGACCTTACATAGGTCACATAGAGCTTCCGATATTTCATGAAATGGGTACTGTAATTGTGGTAGTTATTTGTAAACAAAAATCAATGTTTATATCGATTGGCGTGTACAACGCCTCTCACCCGTCCTGTAGCGGCCGCTGGCTCTCAGGGTATCTCCCGCGTTCTCTCTGCGCTGTTCCCGGTCTGTGCTCTCGGCAGCAGACCGGGAACCTTAGTTAAGCCTCGACCTTTTCAGTACTGCTATTGTGAGCTGCACCTTTCTATTGTCTCTTTCTACTGCTGTATATGTCTCTATAGTCTGTGGGGTGTAATACTCTGCAACATCTGTGTACACCTGGTATCTGATATCACTGCTGTATACAAAGTGGCACAGCAGTCACAGAAGCCCTGTCCAATGGCACAATCTAGTAAATTTTCTTGTATTTTCTAACTTCTTGTAACGCCTGGAGTAGTGGAGCCACTGGACCGTCACTAGCGATGGCACTGACCTCACCAGGGAGCGGAGTCTAAGGGGCCGCTGGTTTTCACTAGACCCCGCCGCAAGGCGGGATGGACTTGCTGCGGCAGGCGACCCCCAGGTCGCTACCCCTGGCTTGGTTGCTAGTGACGGCAGGCGAGGTGTGGCAGGAGCAGTAGGCAGGAGATGGTGCTGGCAGAGGCCTGTAGGCGTAACCGTGGGTGACAGGCGGAACACAGGAGCAATAGTGTAACAGAGGAGCAGGAACCAGGAACAAGGACTAGGGACCAGGTAGCGGACAGGAATCAGGAACAAGGACTAGGGACCAGGTAGCGGACAGGAATCAGGAAAAACAGGGAGCTGGGCCAAACGCTATGGAAAGCATGTAGAGGCTCCAACACCTGGAAGGGGGCAGGGCTGGAACTTATAGGGGAGTGATTAGACATACAGGCCAATTAGGAGCGCACTGCCCCTTTAAATCCCTGCCTATGGACACCGGCTGCTGCAGATGCGGGAGAGAGGGTGCGGAGGCGGTCCAGAGCACGGGACACCACCGTGGCCCTAACACTACTACAGCTGCTGTGGCATAATAGGAATTATATATCTTCTGCATAAAAGTATAATGTTCAATAATTACTGTAATAAAATAGAAACTTTGTCAACTTGTCTTTGTCAAACAAGACCATTCATGCACACCTGACACACTAGCCATACCAAAAGGACAGTAAGCAGTCATCCACACCTAAAAAACGGTGTACAGCTCACACTAACACACACTCCAGCCATACACTTTTCCCAAGCTGCACACTTGCCCAGTCACACCAGGCAATCACCATTCCAGAAGGGCAAACGCTAACAGTCACTTACATCTTAAAAAGTAGGATATAGCTGACACTAGCACACATGCCACGTAAACACTCAGTCCCATTTCTCTTGTGTTTGATTTTGTTTTTAAAGAAAAATAAAAAAAGACAAAATATTGTCCATAGGGAGCATGGGCTGCAGTTTGAGAAAAAGGGAGACACCTAGTGGCTGCATTCTTGAGGTTGATTTAAACAATGAAAATATACCAAAAACACGAAACATGTATATTTCAAAGCTGCTCGCAATCTCCATTTATTTATTTAAAAAAAAAAATTGCGACAATTCTTCTATATGCGTGCATTATTTTTACACCTAAAGATTGATAATAATGATTGATAATGAACAAAATGTCAATATACAATATACATACTAATTACAACCCATGTGCTTTAGATATTGTGAATGTTTCTATCTTCTATAATTGTATACATTTATGCAAAAAAAAATGAAAAGTATTTAGAGTGGTAATTAATTATTCCGGGAAATATTTTTTTGCCATTATGCTATTCTGGTTTAGTGGTTGAGACAGCAGGCTGCTGCTAAATGTAATCCGAATACAGTGTTTCCCTTCCCATGTGCAGGGGAATATTAATAGCTGCTATTATGTTTGTAAAATGTTTATTGAAGAATTTAGTATACAATTTGTTAAACTGTTATTTGTTATAATGTTATATCTATACAGAATACATCTACAGTAGATAAAAGTAGACTGTGGCTAAGATTTATAAAACTGGTCAAAGTAACCTCTTCAGGTCAGTCATATGGCTATGTACGCTTCAACTGCTGATGCCCCGCGCAGTTAGAATGTACACATGTTCCTGGGGAGGTAGGCATTTCAAAGCGAATGTACCAGCGGTACATCGCTTTTCTGTTTTTACCATGAATAGACCGTGTCAGCATGGTGATGCTGGTGCCTTTGGCCTTTTTTTGACCCGTGGCCTGGTTCCCATGCATGGTTGCAATGGAGCTGCATCATAGAGGGGAGGGGGTTTCCTCCCAATGGGGTGGGCCGGCCTGCCTCCGATGCTCTGTAGTAGACTGGCGCCATGCGTGGGGAAACGGTTCAAAAAATGGCCGTATCAGGCGTAAATGAAAAGGGAAAAAAAATTCCAGCATTGCATTCTTTTTGTAACAGCGTGCTTCCATTGAAGTGAATAGAGGTGAATTGCAATACCACATACATCCTGGGACGGGACGGGACGGGGGGCAGTTTTTTAAAGATAATAGCTATGAACCTGGATAACCCCTTTCAGGCTGCCATCACACTGCCAAAATGCCAATAAAAACGCAATGAAGACCTGGGACGTAAGGTGGATCTCAGATCTGGAGCCAGTGGCTGAGATAATAAAACATTTTTGTTAGTGAATTAGGAAAAAGGAAAGCTATGTGGCACAAACTGTTGATCTTTGAAATGAAAGCCTTCACAAAGATACTGAACATGAAGGCCTAAGAGCTCTGAGGAGTTTTTCTTTCTCACAGAAGGTAGGTTTTAGGTTATGCATTTAAATAGCTTCTGCCTGTTTGTCTTATTTATCACTTACAAAATTAAAAGCTATTGGTTTAATGTCGGTACTATAAAAGCATGTTCACACACTGCAGATTGGTTTCAGATATTTCTTTGTCTCAAAAAAAAAACATTTTTTGCCCCTAATATGGTGTTTTTTAAATTTATCTTATGGAATTTACTCCTACCCCACATAAAATGAGGAGGATCACCTTTAGAATTCTAGAGAGTAAAAAAAAGTTAATTTCTGCTGTTCCTGTCTAAATATGTTAAAACAGAAATATCAAACGGAAAAAATTTTTACTTAAAATGGAAATGGAATGTGTGCTATATCCTGGACATGACGTTGGTAAAGAGAAACTTTCATTAATTTGTGTTGCACATAACATAAATTTTTAAACTGTTTCTACCTATAATTAGTTCTTCCCTGAATATATTCTTCACAGTAATGCTAATATATAGTTAACATATAGCAGTTCTATACATTAAATTATTATCCCATCCAAGATTGCTGAATTCTCCAAGGGTTGACCATTAGTTCTTGTGGTATGATATATGTGATACATATTCATAACCGGCTCAGTATAGTAAAATTAAATTCTTTCTGTTGCTAGAAATGTATCTTCCTTTCAGGACACAATCTTATTACAATGTTTGTATATGATTAGAGAAAGGCTTTGTTATTATCCCCCTGAAAAAGTGGCAACATCTGTTGGTTAGGTTTGGTTGGGCATCTAAATTACATTTAAGTGAGCCAAGACTGCCAAGAATAATTTTATTTATTCTTATTATATGCAACTTCCCTCGCTTCACTGTTTGATTCATTTGGCAAAAAAGCACAAACAACCACTTTATAGGTGCTATGTACGATGTATAGGTTATGTAATCAGAAGATTACTCATGTAAGGAAATGTCAAGATAAGCGATGTCTCATTTCAAGCCTCCATACTTTCCATCATGTCAAACTATTAGTGACTCATCCAAGTGATGTTAACTCAGAATAGTATTAACTTAGATGATAACTCAATGAAATAGTTCAATTTGGATTTTACCATCTTTACCTGATTAATATGGCCCAAGCTTTGGTCTTTCTTCTATTTAAATAACAGGTTTACTACAACTGCATTATATATAGTGTTCCAAAAAATGCATTTTAAAACTCCAATTTTTGTTGTCTCCAACCCATTAAGGCTATGTTTCCACTGTGTAAATAAAAAAATAAAAAAAGAGAAAAGGCGTCCGCTTAAAAAAATAAATAAATAAAATAAATAACATCTGTTATTACCAATGTTTTTGCACACGTTATTTTAGTTGTTCACACACATTTTACTCCTAAATTGAATGGACCTGCAGGATACAGCCCCATTTTTCAAATCTGATCTTTTGTAACACATACAACTTTATATACTTTCATACCGTACTTTATATTGGTGATAAATTCAGGTTGATACTACTTGTGATTACTTGTGAAAAAAATCCAAAATCTTGAGAAAATCTTTAAAAAATGTTTAAAATATGAAATTCTCTTAGAAAGATAGTCATGCCACATAAAGGAGTTGCTGGGCCTAACAGGCTTCTGTACATGAATTGGCCCCCAGCTACCATGGCAACTATCATAACCATTATAAGTCAGAGAATATCTAAGGGTCAAAAGCCAGGAGGTCACAAAGGCTTTTTTTTTTTTTTCTTGTTTTTACATGTAGTTTTTAGGACCACCAGAGCAAAAACTTTGGTATTGCCTCTTTGCTTTGGCAAAAAGAGAGAGGTCGTGATGCTGATAGCATATCATAACTTATCACTATTGCCAGCCTGAAATGGCTGCATTGGACTGCATACTCTGATATATTTGTACTATCCTCACTGAGACAACCTCTTCCATATGCCCTTGTAGGATGTACAGACATCGTTTGGAGATGACCTAACTTACAACCCTCCTATCTGTAAGACCATACAGCATCTTGATCAGGCAGATAAATGTGACTGGGTGCCCTGTACTGTAATACTAATATACCTACACTGAAAATTTACTCGAAAAACTTTGCAAAGACAAATGATCACAGAGAATTACAGTAGCTACACCTGTGGCTTTCAAATCAACACCATAAGGCTCTCATTGTCTGTAAGCTCTTGCGACCAGGGCCCTCGCTCTTCATGTGTGGTTTGATAATTACATGTGTATCTTTGTTATGTCTGATTTTTTTGTCTATGTATGTACCTCCAGAATTGTAAAGTGCTGCGGAATCTGTTAGCGCTATATAAATTAAATGTATTATTAGTATTATCATTATTATTATTATTACATTCACATGTTTCTTACTTTTGTCTATAATTTATAGACAAGAGTAAGGACCTGTTTATACCTATTGGGCTATTGACACGTCTGGGTCTGTTAATAGCCCGTAATCCATGCCACAAAAATTACTGACAAACCCTTGTCTGGATCATAATTGTAGCACAGATTATCCCATAGAAATCTATGGTAATGTGCTAGGGTAGCATCCGCAAATGATATGGAAGTGTCATTTGTGATGTCCACAAAATATTAATCCACAATTCTGATGTCACAGGTGTCCTCCTGGCAGACATTTTATCAAACAACTTCCCACTTTTATGGATCCACAAAAAAAGGGTAACGGATACATAACATACGTATTTTTTTGCGAATTGAAGAAGATTGCAGACATAATATAGGATCCTGAAAAAATTCAGGAAAGTGTGAATGTAGCCTACAGGTGGGTTCACACATAACGTATCCACAGCAGATTTCACTATGCAAGTTTGCAGCGATATCCACTGGGGAACTCTTCACTGTCATTGTCAAGGAGACTACATACTCCGAGTAGAATTGTCATACTGCTGCAAGTATGTAAAAGGCAGCCCCCTTAACCCCCCACGGCCCAGTACATATATTACCGGTCCATGTTCCGGCTGTGCACTGATTGGCTGAGCGGCACATCCAGACACATGTTGGAGTTTCATTGCATTAAAGGGCAACTCCGGCCAAAAGTATTTTTTAATATGTTATTACTTATGAAAAGTTAGACAAATTCCTAATGTACATTAATGTATGGGAAATGCACATATAGGGCTATTTACCTTAATTTAGTAGATCATGAAAACTTCTAATTCTCAGAAATAACATGACGTCAAGAACCTATGATGTGGCCAGCAGGGGGCACAGTATATGTACAAGCCTATGGACTTTATTGAAGTCTATGGAGTATGTAATATAATGAGAAAACTACATTATATTGATCACTATGTGTATGGGGCATAAGAGAAACAGATTGCTGAACTCAGGGAGACAAGCCAAATGACAACACTGCCGGCTGCTAGTGAAAGCGCTCAATGCAGTGAAGTCCTAGGTGCATTGCCTCCTGGGAAACATGAATATGCAAAAGAGGAGCCTGTGGAGCCTCATTTAAGAGTCTCAAAACACAGGACTAGCCAGATATCCCTCCGGGAAGGACCCAGCCAGGGGGCAGCTCCTGTTAGGAAACCACCAAAACCACCATATTAAGTGGCCCTAGAAGTCAATGGGAAATGCACATATAGGGCTATTTCCCTTAATTTAGTAGATCATGAAAACTTCAAATTCTCAGAAATAACATGACGAACCACGAACCAGGGTGTAATTCTTTTGGAGTGGCCAGCAGGGGGCGCAGTATATGTAGAAGCCTATGGACTTTATTAAAGTCTATGGAGTATGTAATGTAATGTGAAAACTACACTTTATTGATGACTATGTGTATGGGGGATAAATGGAGGGCACCGAGCAGGGAGGGAGATAAGTAGGCCAATCTATATATCTCCTCCCTCCTTCCCGGAGGGATATCTGGCTAGTCCTATGTGTATGGGGGATAAATGGAGGGCATCGAGCAGGGAGGGAGAGGTAGGTGCCTCTATATACCTCCTCCCTCCCTTCCTGCTTGATGCAGTGGTACAGAAAGACACTGTTACTCCTCCCATCATCTGCTCATGTATGAGCAGATGATGGGAGGAGTAGTACTAGGGAGATCCGCAGCACCAAGCCCCAGCCTCCCCCACCGCCGGTAACTTCCTGAACCTAGCCTCCCCCACCGTCGCCGGTAACTTCCTGCTTCTGTCCCCCCATCGGCAAGCCCCCCGTCCTCCGCCATAGCCACCGTTAACTTCCTGCTTCTTGCCCTCCATCAGCAAGCCCCCCGGCCTCTGCTGCCGCCGGTAACTTTCTGCTTCTGGCCCCCCATCAGCAAGCCCTCCGGCCTCTGCCGCCGGTAACTTCCTGCTTCTGTCCCCCCATCAGCAAGCCCCCCATCCTCCGCCACAGCCACCGGTAACTTCCTGCTTCTGGCCCTCCATCAGCAAGCCCCCCGGCCTCTGCCGCCGCCGGTAACTTACTGCTTCTGGCCCCCCATCAGCAAGCCCTCCGGCCTCTGCCGCCGGTAACTTCCTGCTTCTGGCCCCCCATCAGCAAGCCCCCCGGCCTCCACCGCCGCTTGTAACTTCCTGCTTCTTGCCCCCCCATCAGCAAGCCCCCCGGCCTTCGGCGCCGCCGCACGTCCTACTTCCCTGCCATGCCGGTCCGGACTGTCAGCTCCCTGCCGCCCCGGCATCCTGCCGACTCTGACCCGGATGTCACCCCCAGCAGCTCTCATCATCAAGTCGGCAGGACGTGGGGGCAGCAGGGAGCTGACAGTCCGGATCAGCATGGCAGGGAAGTGAGTAGGACGCACAGTGGCAGCGGGGTCTTGCTGATGGGGGGCCAGAAGCAGGAAGTTACCGGCGACAGAGGCAGGGGGCTTGCTGATGGGGGGCCAGAAGATGGAAGTTACTGGCGGCGGTGGAGGAGGCCCGGGGGGCTTGCTAATGCGGGGGCTAGAAGCAGGAAGTTACCGGCGGCGGAGGCCGGGGGGGCTTGCTGATGGGGGGCCAGAAGATGGAAGTTACCGGCTGCGGCGGAGGAGGCCAGGGGCTTGCTAATGCGGGGCCAGAAGCAGGGAGTTACCGGTGGCGGCGGGGGGGGCTAGGTCCAGGAAGTTACCGGTGGCGGCGGAGGCCAGGGGGCTTGCTGATGGGGGGCCAGAAGCAGGAAGTTACCAGCGGCGGTGGGGGAGGCTAGGTCCAGGAAGTTGCTGGTGACAGTGGCGGGGGAGGCCGGGGCTTGGTGCTGCGGATCTCCATAGTACTACTACTCCCATCATCTGCTCATACTATAAGCAGATGATGGGAAGAGTAACAGTGTCTTTCTGTACCACTGCACCAAGAAGGGAGGGAGGAGGTATATAGATGGGACTACCTCTCTCCCTCCCTGCTCGGTGCCCTCCATTTATCCCCCATACACATAGTCATCAATAAAGTGTAGTTTTCACATTACATTACATACTCCTTAGACTTCAATAAAGTCCATAGGCTTCTACATATACTGCGCCCCCTGCTGGCCACTCCATAGGAATTACACCCTGGTTCATGGTTCGTCATGTTATTTCTGAGAATTTGATGTTTTCATGATCTACTAAATTAAGAGAAATAGCCCTATATGTGCATTTCCCATAATTAAAGGGGTATTCCAGGTTATTTTGATATTAATTCTACTGATTTCTCTTGTAATATAATTAATATATCTCATTGGTTTCTATAATAAATTTTGTCTCTTTCTCTCTATTTTTATGTAAGTCACGTGTTTCTGTGACGTCACCGAACCGGAAGTGTGGGGACTTCCCCGACTCGGCCGGCCTCTTGGTGTTTATGTAGTTAGAAAGCTAGCAGAGCTTTACAAACGGCCTCCCTGCACACGGGAGGTCACATGACACCCTGTTCCCGGGCGGCCTGTCAGTGTGAAGGAGGTCGCATCCACCTCCTGTATAATCACTAAAACCCTCCACCCCCTGCCAGTATAATCCTCCCGATGTCTCCCCCGGCCCCCTCCATCCTGTGTATACAGTCCTTTTCAAAGATCTCTCACCCCATCCCCCGGTCTCGGCACCTCTTGCACTCAGCTGACAGGCTCTCTCTCTCTCGCTGTGTGTGAAGCAGGAGAGATTTCTTTCCTGCTCCGTACACAGTGCCTGTCAATTGCCCCGATAAAACTCAGCTGCCAGGAACTGTGTACAGAGCAGGAAAGAAATCTCTCCTGCTTCACACACAGCGAGAGAGAGAGAGAGAGAGAGAGAGAGAGAGAGAGAGCCTGTCAGCTGAGTGCAAGAGGTGCCGAGACCGGGGGATGGGGTGAGAGATCTTTGAAAAGGACTGTATACACAGGATGGAGGGGGCCGGGGGAGACATCGGGATGATTATACTGGCAGGGGGTGGAGGGTTTTAGTGATTATACAGGAGGTGGATGCGACCTCCTTCACACTGACAGGCCGCCCGGGAACAGGGTGTCATGTGACCTCCCGTGCGCAGGGAGGCCGTTTGTAAAGCTCTGCTAGCTTTCTAACTACATAAACACTAAGAGGCCGGCCGAGTCGGGGAAGTCCCCACACTTCCGGTTCGGTGACGTCACAGAAACACGTGACTTACATAAAAATAGAGAGAAAGAGACAAAATTTATTATAGAAACCAATGAGATATATTAATTATATTACAAGAGAAATCAGTAGAATTAATATCAAAATAACCTGGAATACCCCTTTAATGTACATTAGGAATTTGTCTAACTTTTCATAAGTAATAACATATTAAAACTTTTCCTTAAATGATATAAAGGATGTCAGGAAGGCAATAAAATTATTAATTACTGCAATTAAATCATGCAGTAATGCAATGAAAATGCAATGTGAATGCATGTGTGAACACAGCCTAAGAGAGCCATCAGATAGGTAAAAAAGATTGCAGATCACTCATTTTGTATTAAATTTATATACAGATGCATATAAAAGTTCATGTTCATGTTTAGAGCTATGGAAATGACTGATATATGCAAGCAGAGCTTAGTTGGCATAGCAGTGCTAATTCATTGCAAAGTGATAGACCTGGTACAATATAAGTGCCATATACAGTATTAATATGCATAAAATGTATAAACTAATTCACCTTTGGATAATGCCTAAATCTATGTGCTTTTGTCTTTTATACTGCTTAGCTGCTTATTCGGAAAGTGATCGGTCAGAAAACAGTTGTCCTCTTGGATTCTTCCCTTGTGGTAATATCACAAAGTGCCTTCCTCAGTTTATGCATTGCAATGGAGTGGATGAGTGTGGAAATCAAGCAGATGAAGATAACTGTGGTAGGTCAGAGACGGTTTTCTATTTAATTCTATGCATTACACTTTCATGTGTTCTAGGTGTCTAGGTGACTGTGTTTGCTGTGTTTCTCTTACTTTACTATGTTAGCAGTTATGTTGAAGCTAAGGTTCTTGTCTGACTACTATAAGAATGAACATTACTGAATATGCTGGGTGTGCAGCATCCACTACAGGAGGACTATGCTGCAATATCTTTGTAAGGAAGAAGACTATGAAAAACTTATAAAGGGGTACTCCAGAGAGTAATCATTTAAAAAAAAAAAAAAAAAAATCTTGTATAACTTAAAATAAATGCACATTTCTTTACTTATCTACTTATCTACATTGAGTGGCAGCAGTAAGGAGTGACGGGAGCCAGGAACTGTAGAGGGAGGCTGTCAGTAGCGCTATGTGTGTGGCAGCCTCTGCAGAGTAATCATCTCTCATATTGCACAGGCTGCCACGCATGCAGTGGTGCTGACACACATACCACCACCCACCTCCTGTACTGTATATTTTAACAAGAAGACACAGTACATGGAGGATGGGGGGCAGGTATTAGTTATGCTGTGGACTTCACTGATTCACTTAATGTATAATAGTAGATAAGTTATATAACAAATACAAACTTGAAGTTATATTAGAAATATAACTTTATTACAGCAATGTATAAATTGAAGTATTAATGCATGGAGCATGACACACCATCAAGATCTGTCACCCCCAAAACACCCCCTAAACTTAAAGTGACTCTTTTACCTCCAAAACACTTCAGAAATGCTTCAGTCGATAGATTTAACAAAGTTGATTCTGAATCTGCACTTTTTATCTTTCTACGTACTTGTATTCCTTTGCTATAAGCCCACAGACATAGGAGTCTAAGTAGTCCTCTCTGTTATATTTTTGAGCTAAGTAGTCCTCTCTATGCATCAACATGCAGGCTTACAGTTGGGAAATGCAAAAGAGTAGACATGTAAAAATTACAGATTTGGAATCAGCAGATGACGATAGTTTAGGGGTGAAGGGGGGTGGGTTGGAGGTGACAAAGGTCATGCACCACCACATTAGGCCATGCAGTATAAATACACAGTGAACCAAATGGCTGAAACTGTCAATTCTTAGGCTGCGTTCACACTACGTATATTTCAGTCAGTATTGCAACCAAAACCAGGAGTGGATTAAAAACACAGAAAGGATCTGTTCACACAATGTTGAAATTGAGTGGATGGCCGCCATATAACAGTAAATAGCTGCCATTATTTCAATATAACAGACGTTGTTCTAAAATAACAGCAAATATTTGCCATTAAATGGCGGCCATCCACTCAATTTCAACATTGTGTGAACAGAGCCTTTCTGTGTTTTTAATCCACTCCTGGTTTTGGTTGCAATACTGACTGAAATATACCGACTGAAATATACATATACTGACTAAAATATACGTAGTGTGAACGCAGCCTCAGGCCAGGTTCAGACCATGTAAGTGTGCGGCTGTATTTGCGGCTGTAATTGTGCAGCGGTATTTTTGGTGGTTCATGCGTACGCTGGAAAGTATAGGATATACGGCTGCACAGTGCACACTATGTATGAATCTACGGCCCGATCGTAAATGGACCCGTAAAAAATGAACAAGACCATTGTTTGCGGCTGGAAACGCGGCCGTGGATTGACAGGCGGTCCATACGGAGTACTTCAAAAATAGCCGGCAATGATGCCGAATGCCGATGCCTCTAATAGTTAATATATTAAATTAATAAAACACATTTTCTTTGTAATAAAGTCCCTTTCGTTGTTAAATAATTTAATTCTAACGAATCCATCATTTTGCAATTAAATATACTGTTAAAATAAATATATATATAAATAAATGTATATTTATATATATATTTATTTTTTGACAGTATATTTAATTGCACAATGATGGATTCGTTAGAATTAAATTATTGACCAACGAAACTGAATTTATTTCATCGAAAATGTGTTTTATTAATTAAATATTAATTAGTACAGGAAGCTCCATAAGCCGTTAATTCATATTGCCGGCAAAAGAGCATTCTGTACTAATCATCACTTTACTTTAATGAAAACATCAAATGTTTCTTCTAATTATGTTATCACAATAGCATTATTAGAAGAAACATTTAGAATTATATGTGCGCTCAGCTGATTGGCTGATCGGCTGAGCGCACATATAATTAGCGGGTCCGCAGTACAGTGACTTCATTGTGCTGCGGACCAGCGAAGAGGACACATCGGGGTGAGTATAGAGCTCTCCCCACCCCCTCCCCAGAACTGCACCCCTCCCAGCAAGGAAGGGGGGGTCAGTTAACCCCTTTCTTGCTGGGATGGGTGCAGTCTGACATCAGTCTGGCCCCCAAGGGGTTAAGGGGGATGCAATACATCCTCCCTTAACCCCTTGGGGGCCAGACTGTAAGCAGCGATCTGTAAAGATGCTGCATACTGTAAGGAGCACAACACTGCTCACAATGATGGGTGTTGTGCTCCTGTTTGTGTGTTTTTTGTGTGTTTCTCCCTTTTTGTTTTTCAGATATCGGTATCCTGGGGATTACGTCGGATTCCGTGGACTACGTCGATGACCAGCGTTTTTTTTATTTTTTATAAAATGGTCAATGAGGGGTGTGGGGGTGTTTTTATTTGAATGAAAAAAAAATTTAAACTTATGTCTTGTCTTTATTTCTTTACTTTATAGACTTAGTAGTGGAAGCCGTCTAATAGACGGAATCCATTACTAAGTTGGGGCCTAGTGTTAGCCGGTATAAAATGGCTAATACTAACCCCCTATTATTACCCCAGTATCCATTGCCACCAGGGGTACTGGGAAGAGCCGGGTGCCAGTGGTCCCGGAGCGTCAAAATTGGCGCTCCTGGACCGGGCGGCAGCAGGCTGGTAAGATTTAGGCTGGGGAGGGCCTAAACCAATGGCTCTTCCCACCCTGGTGTTACCAGGTTGCTGTCGTTTGGTTTTTAACCCGGCTGGTTATAAAAATAGGGGGGACCCTATGCGTTTTTCTTTTTTTAAATAAATAAATAAATAATTTTAAAAAACGCATAGGGTCCCCCCTATTTTTATAACCAGCCGGGTTAAAAACCAAACGACAGCAGCCTGGTAACACCAGGGTGGGAAGAGCCATTGGTTTAGGCCCTCCCCAGCCTAAATCTTACCAGCCTGCTGCCGCCCGGTCCAGGAGCGCCAATTTTGACGCTCCGGGACCACTGGCACCCGGCTCTTCCCAGTACCCCTGGTGGCATTGGTTACTGGGGTAATAATAGGGGGTTAGTGTTAGCCATTTTATACCGGCTAACACTAGGCCCCAACTTAGTAATGGATTCCGTCTATTAGACGGCTTCCACTACTAAGTCTATAAAGTAAAGAAATAAAGACAAGACACAAGTTAAAAAAAAATTTTATTCAAATAAAAACACCCCCACACCCCTCATTGACCATTTTATTTAAAAAAAAAAAAAAAAAACGCTGGTCATCGACGTAGTCCACGGAATCCGACGTAATCCCCAGGATACCGATATCTGAAAAACAAAAAGGGAGAAACACACAAAAAACACACAAACAGGAGCACAACACCCATCATTGTGAGCGGTGTTGTGCTCCTTACAGTATGCAGCATCTTTACAGATCGCTGCTTACAGTCTGGCCCCCAAGGGGTTAAGGGAGGATGTATTGCATCCCCCTTAACCCCTTGGGGGCCAGACTGATGTCAGACTGCACCCATCCCAGCAAGGAAGGGGTTAAGTGACCCCCCTTCCTTGCTGGGAGGGGTGCAGTGCTGGGGAGGGGGTGGGGAGAGCTCTATACTCACCCCGATGTGTCCTCTTCGCTGGTCCGCAGCACAATGAAGTCACTGTGCTGCGGACCCGCTAATTATATGTGCGCTCAGCCGATCAGCCAATCAGCTGAGCGCACATATAATTCTAAATGTTTCTTCTAATAATGCTATTGTGATAACATAATTAGAAGAAACATTTGATGTTTTCATTAAAGTAAAGTGATGATTAGTACAGAATACTCTTTTGCCGGCAATATGAATTAACGGCTTATGGAGCTTCCTGTACTAATTAATATTTAAAGGGGTTGTCCGGCGATAAAAAATTATTCACAGAATAACACACATTACAAAGTTATACAACTTTGTAATGTATGTTATGTCTGTGAATGGCCCCCTTCCCCGTGTCCCACCACCCCCACCCGTGTACCCGGAAGTGTGGTGCGCTATACATTACCTGTCACGTGCCGACCACGGTTTCCGATCCTGAGCAGTGACGTCTTCTTCGGGAGGCCGGCGGATCTTCCCGAGTGCCAGCCGCCCTCTGCAGCGTCATCCGAAGCTCAGCCGCGATTGGCTGAGCATAACTGTGCTCAGCCAATCGCGGCTGAGCAGCTGATGACGTGGCCGCGTCATCAGCCGCTCAGCCGCGATTGGCTGAGCACAGTTATGCTCAGCCAATCGCGGCTGAGCTTCGGATGACGCTGCAGAGGGTTGCCGGCACTCGGGAAGATCCGCCGGCCTCCCGAAGAAGACGTCACTGCTGACGATCGGAGACCGTGGACGACACGATATGCGGTGAGTATAATGCACCACACTTCCGGGTCTAGCGTGGGTGGGGGGAAACACGGGGAAGGGGGCCATTCACAGACATAACATACATTACAAAGTTGTATAACTTTGTAATGTGTGTTATTCTGTGAATAATTTTTTATCGCCGGACAACCCCTTTAATTAATAAAACACATTTTAGTTGAAATAAAATCAGTTTTGTTGTTCAATAATTTAATTCTAACGAATCCATCATTTTGCAATTAAATATACTGTCAAAAAATAAATATATATATATAAATATACATTTATTTATATATTTATTTTAACAGTATATTTAATTGCAAAATGATGGATTAGTTTAAATTTAATTATTGAACAACGAAAGGGACTTTATTACAACGAAAATGTGTTTTATTATTTTAATAGATTAACCATGAGAGACATCGGCATTAGTGCAGAGGATCGCAAACCCCGGTAATAGCAATTCATGTAAACCGTGTTCCCTGCTTTCCCAGATGCATCCAGAGGTGTTTGCATCACTTTCTTAAGATTTTATTTCTTATTTTTAGTTGAACCAGATTTCCAAGTAAATGACCGTATGTTTTGAGCCGCATGTCTATTTTTTCCCACGGCCGTAGTTTCATCCGCACATTTACAGCCGCATAAAAAATACAGCCGCACAGTTACATAGTGTGAACCTAGCCTCATACTGTGAAAACTCAATGTGTCAGATTTATTCTATCAGGCTGCTTGATAAATACCTGACATATATAAAGATTGTCTTATCCAAGTTTAGACTAGCTGTTAGTTGGTCTCATAATGAATTTGGCACATCAAGTAGGACAGACTTTTTTGTGTAAACTGCACAATAATTGTGGTAGTAATAAATATGTGTCAATGTACTGGTTTATCCTGGTGTGTTCTTTAAATGGTCATTGTCATTTCACACAACTTCCCTACATTTTGACATATCAAAAGTTTTGGAGGACATTTTAAATTGTAACAGAGAATTTGATAAATCAAAAGCATTTTCACTATGAAAAAACTAAAACATGATTTCTAAAGGATTTTAGCAGACTTGCTATATAGATGTGCTCTGGACTGCAGTGTATTTACATAAAAAAATTGCTAATCAAATGTCGCAAAAGTATTGTCAGTGGTGCGGTGTTTCAAAAAGTTGAAGTATGGGAGCAACTGGTATAAAAGTTATAGAAGCCTTGGTACATTTCTCTCTATATGTAATTGACAATTCTGATGATTTTTTGTTTCACAAAACATTATATGGTAAAATGAAGAGTCTCATTAAAAGTACTTTTTTTATAACCACAAATAAATCAACCTTCACTCAGTTCTGTTGGTGGAAAATAAAATTGTTATGGATCTAAGTAGGAAAGGGAAAAATAAGCAAAACAAAAAATTAAATAAAGTAAATGATAAGTGAATTGCCCCACAAGCTTTAAGGCTACCCATTGCGTAAAAAAAACTTCTGGCATGTAATATTGATACATCAGAAGTTTTAATTTAAACGAATGGCCAGACCAACACCCAGACCCTAGCCAATCAAAACTTCTGACACTATGACAAGCATTTTTACACAGCACATTAGATACACCAAAATTAGGGATGGTCCGAACCTGCCGAGGTTCGGGTTCGTACGAACCTGAACTATCGGCAATGATTCCCGCTGTCTTCCACCTCCGTGGAGAGGTTGGATACAGCCGGAGGACCGCCTGGAAAACTGGGATACAGCCTATGGCTATGGCTGCATCCCAGTTTTCTAGACGGTCCTCCAGCTGTATCCACCCTCTCCACGGAGGTGGAAGACAGCGGGAATCATTGCCGAGAGTTCAGGTTCGGACCATCCCTAACCAAAATGCTGCAGCTTTTTCCACAGGGAAATCTGCAGTGACAAACACCACATGTAGCCCCAGCCTTATGTTGACAGTTAATGTATACAGCCAGGCTGCTGATTCCCTACACATTCGCTATGTGCTGCATTAACTAGTTGACTGGGTTAAACTACTAAGATATGAGGTTTTTCAGGTCCTATCAGTTAGTGCCAGAGCCTGGCTGCCATATTAACAGGCGGCAGTTTAGCCGCTTGTCCCCTTAGTGGCCATTGTAGAAAAACTTGTATGACTGGTCACTAAGGGGTTAAAAATAATAATGATAATAATCAGAATAAAAACCATTTTAAAATGCAAATTCATTCCAGGGTACTGTAATACAATAAAGGGATTAAAATATATAATGACAGACTGGTACATAGGGAGAAAGGAACCTACCCAGCAAGTTGTTTTTCTAATTGGTTCTACATTTGAAAGTTAATGTACATGCAATAAAAGAGAATCTCTGTTTTGTCCTCTGCCTCTACAAATGTGTCAAAATTATACTACAATGTTATATCCAGAAAAAAAGGAAAAAAATAGAGTATTTCAAGTGTAAATTTATTACCTAGACAAACCCCATACTATCAGTGTTGAAAGGATCTGTCATTTTGCAGAGAGTAATCAATTACTGTTTACTGGTTTAAAAACAGCTGCAAGATGTGAAATGTGGTGACATTAGTAGCTTTCAAGTGCCAGGTAAAATGATATGATAATGACATCAATCCACAATATTCTAGTCCTCCTCTTATCATTCATAGCCAGCTTTCTGTACATTTCGGTTTCAAAACAAAATGTGTCTGGGTCAGAAAAAAACTGTCGCATTATTTAAGAATCTGTCATATGCTTTTCAGAAAGAAAATTTATGTCAAGCAAAAGCAAATTACTAACTGCTTTTTTATGTTAAAGTATACCTTTACGGAAAGTTTTGCTTTCATATAGTGCTTAACCCTTTAAGGACAGAGCAAATTTCGATTTTTGCGTTTTCGGTTTTTCCTCCTTGTGCATAAAAGGCCATAGCACTTGCATTTTTCCACCTAGAGACCCACATGAGCCCTTATTTTTTGCGTCACTAATTGTACTTTGCAATGACAGGCTAAATTTTTGCATAAAGTACACTGCGAAACCAGAAAAAAATTCAAAGTGTGGTGAAATTGAAAAAAAAAAACGCATTTTGTTTATTTGGGGGAAATGTGTTTTTACGCCATTCGCCCTGGGGTAAAACTAACTTGTTATATATGTTCCTCAAGTCGTTACGATTAAAACGATATGTAACATGTATAACTTATATTGTATCTGATGGCCTGTAAAAAATTTAAACCATTGTCAACAAATATACGACACTTAAAACCGCTCCATTCCCAGGCTTATAGCGCTTTTATCCTTTGGTCTATGGGGCTGTGTCAGGTGTCATTTTTTGCGCCATGATGTGTTCTTTCTATCGGTACCTTGATTGCGCATATACGACTTTTTGATCGCTTTTTATTACAATTTTTCTGGATTTGATGCAACCAAAAATGCGCAATTTTGCACTTTGGGATTTTTTTGCGCTGACGCCATTTACCGTGCGAGATCAGGAATGTGATTAATTAATAGTTCAGGCGATTACGCACGCGGCGATAGCAAACATGTTTATTTATTTATTTATTTATTTACTTTTATTTATAACCTGGGAAAAGGGGGGTGATTCAGACTTTTATTAGGGGAGGGGGCTTTTTACTAATAATTACTTTTTTTTTTTAACTTTTAGGCCCTATTCACACATCCTGTTCCTGTCCGCAATTGCGGATCCGCAATAATATAGGACCAATGTATTTCAATGGACCTATACACACATCCGTGTTGTGTACTGGGCTGCAATCCGTTCCGCAAAAAAAAAAGGACAGACCCTAGTACGGACAGTAACTGACACATCCAATACAACTCTATGGGGTCTGTATTTTACTGAAGCAATACGGATGCAATACGGATGCAATACGGATGCAATACGGACTGAATTTGCGGATTGTATACTGACTGAAATTTGCGGATTGGAAAAATATACTGACGTGTGAATAGACCCTTACACTTATACTAGAAGCCCCCCTGGGGGACTTCTAGTATAAGTGCTTTGATCTCTCATTGAGATCTCTGCAGCATAGATATGCTGCAGAGGTCCATGAGATAGGCACTCGTCTACTTCCGGCTGCTGCAGCCGGAAGTAAACGAGTGCCGAGCCGGGGACGGCGCCATCTTGGAGCGGTCCCCGGCCGGCTTCATTTACGGAGATCGCTCCTCCGGGATAACATCCCGGAGGAGCGATCTCCCCACTAGACACCAGGGATGACGCTGCGTCCGGTAATCGGATGCAGCTGTCATGTTTGACAGCTGCATCTGATTACTGTATTAGCGGGCACGGCGATCGGACCGTGCCCGCTAATACCTACGGTCCCGGGCTACACGCGGCACCCGGGACCGGTGCGGTTCAGAGCGGGGCCGCCGCGCGGCCCCGCTCTGAACTCCCTTACCGGCATCAGGGCGTAAATTTACGCCCGATGTCGTTAAGGGGTTAATAATAGGTTGTAGAAAATAGAATTAGTGACCTTGTTCCTTATATAAATAATCTAACGACCATCTAATGAGCATGACTGCCTCTCAGCTCTCAGGAGAGAAAGGCTGGATACTGTACTTTTAAAACACCCAGTCCTCAAGTCATGTTGAAGCCAACAGATCTGCCAGCCAAACAAGCATTCAGGACAAGTCACTTCATTAACCATAAATAACTCCTTACCACAGAAAAACATATCTAAGGCTACGTTCACATCAGCGTTTGAACATCCGGCACCATTCCGTCTACCTTTTCCGTTTTGGAGTAAGCAAAACGGAAACTCTCGGATCCGTTAAAATCCCCATAGATTCCCATGATATTTTAGTGTGCTCCGTTTGCCCTAATTGTGCTCCGTTTGCATGCAATCCGTTCAAGATCCGTTTTTTTGAACGGAAGAAAAATTGTGTTTGCAGTATTTTTCTTTCCACCAACTTCCTTAGCCACCGGTAATCAAATGCAGATTGTTTGGGTTTGGATGAACCAGAGTGTGCTCGACATTCACTTATCTCTACTCGTCATTCTTCATGCCACCTATAGTACTGGACTGTGTTAATCCTAGCAGAGTGCAGCCTGTTCAGCCCAGTGCAATTTCTCCAGCAGTATATCATGACATAGGAAAGAGGAGTGTGTGTCTTTATTGGCCAGAAAAGTAAGGGAAAGGAAGTCAATTTATGCGCACCACTGACAAAAACCTTGCTCTGGCCCTGTCTACTAGGCTATGTTCACACTACGTAAGTACCGTAGCAATCACAGCCGTTGTTGCATATTTGTATAAATGTATGTATGTATAAATATAGTATATACTCCGGCCGGGATCCCTAGCGGCGCCGCAAAAAACATGTCAGTTTACTGCGGCTCCTATTCATTGAATAGCGGCTTCAGAAAACCTGTCAGTGCACACAGTGGGGAATTCGGATGCAGGCGCACACTGATGTGCCCAAATCCGAATTTAGCGGCAGTGAAGATGATATGGCCAGTACTGTAGCACCGGCCGGGATGATCTTCTCAGACACCAGCCGTTCTGTAACCTGGCCGGGTCACATAACGGCCGGTGTCTTACTACGTGGGTACATAGCCTTAAAATGTAACAAATGAGAGGCAGCTGGATGAAGTGAGCTCTCAGGGGCTTAACAAAAGCAGTGCGAACACTAAAATCACCTGATCCCCTACCTTAAGGGTTAATCTAACAAAATCATCATATCTAACAGAGAGTCCAGCTTTGGTATATAGGATATGCTTCTGGGTTTCTTTTATTTCTCAGAATAAAAACTTGCTACGAACACTGGGATATGGATGCTGTGTTTGTAGCAATTTTTTTTAACTATATGTGCCAAAGCTGGACTCTGAGCAGGCAGAGGATTGCTGGGGGTGGCACGATGAGCTGGATTTGATCTTTGGATGTTGTATAATCTATCAGAACCAATCCCACCAAAGGGCCCTATATAGTGGCCAATCCCCCCATGGTTACCCATATAGTAGCCAATTCCAACAAAAGTGCCCCGTATAGTAGCCAATCCCACCAAAAGTGCCCTATATAGTAGCCAATCCCCCCATATTTACCCATTTAGTAGCCAATCCACCCAATAGTGCCCTCATATAGTATCCAATCCCCCCAATAGTGTCACATATAGTAGCCAACCCAGCCCCCCTCCACACACACACACACACACACACACACACACACACAGTATGCAGTTGGTAAAGGGGCTGCAGGTCACATGGGAAAAGGCAGTGTCTCTGTACCACGCTGCCTGCGCTGGAAGATATGAGAGGAGCTTCTGGAGAGTAGGACAGGTGCGTTACGGTACTAAAGATTAACCGGCAGTGCTGTTAATCAGAGGCTGAGGGCCGCTGCCGGACACTCAGAGTAATGACCAAGTGCCTGGCAGCGGGCGGCCCCCCTCTGTATGGAGGTGGCCCTCAGACTCTGTTTAGCAGCGTGGCAGTGGGCTTCCGATGTGCTGCCAGTTAATTTTTAGTACCACACCATTTAGTTCTGCAGCCCAGACAAGCCTTCCGGACTGGCAATCTGGGCAGCCCACCCGACTTGCTGGTAGGCATGGGTACTGCTTTTGAAACTGACGGCACTGATATATACAAATCTGTGTTGTCAATTTCCATTTATCTTTCTTGGCCACACAAGCCCTGATTATACAGAGAGATTCACATCCAATAAAGATAAATAAAAAGATGCAATCAGCTGATTATCAGGCATCGGCTAATCACTAGAGATAAATGAACCGGGTTCGAGTTCGAGTCCATCTGAACCCGAACGTTCGGCATTTGATTAGCGGGGGCTGCTGAACTTGAATAAAGTCCTAAGGCTTTGTGGAAAACATGGATATAGTCATTGGCTGTATCCATGTTTTCCAGAGAACCTTAGAGCTTTATCCAAGTTCTGCAGCCACCGCTAATCAAATACCGAACGTTCGGGTTCAGCTCGACTCAAACCCTAACCCGGTTCGCTCATCTCTACTACTCACCAGTAGCGGATTATAATAGGTCTGTTTAGGAGGGTAGCCACGGGCTCTGAACCCAAGTCAGGGCATCATGACATTATCTATTCTGTACTTCTGTTCTCTCCTTAAAGAGAAGAAAAGGCCAGTGGGGGACATCATTGTACATCAGTCTTATACAACATCCTGTATACTGGCCACTGATCTTTTTCATAGTAAATGGGCTTAACAATGCATATGATTCAAAAGTTTTTGAAAGTTGATCATGTACACATGTACATGCTACAACCGTCACTGCCGACTATAAGCATACAAAATTACAATTACAAATGATCAGATGAGATACGTAAGTGCTTTAGAAGCAATACGTTTATTTAGTGGCTTTGATGGTTTTCTCTTGCATCCAATAAACCTATAGAAAGCAGTAATGCCTCAAGTGTTAGTCTATTTTACACAGGAAAACTATGGCCTTAATTTTGAGGTAAAAATAAATTTTCAATATAATAATATGCTCAATTAAAGCCAAATGATGAATATGCAAATTAGCTACAACTTGCTTTTGAAAATATGTATATATTTTTTCTGTTCAAATATTGTTATTTTCACTAAAAATTACCGTTGTATTTGCCTTCTATTTTACTTGTGTGAACATATCCATACACAGCTTATTTCAGGGTATAAGCAATAGATTTAAAAAAAGAACTGTACACTGAATAGACATTTGAGAGTACAAAGACCTATCTCCTGGCTGCAACTTTAGACCAAGAGAGCTAGACCTGTGGTGCTGAACAACCACTTCCAACAACATTACAAATTTAAAGGCCATTGATTAAAGAAAGATCTACTTGTTAAAACCATAGAACCTCTTAGGCTATGTTCACGCAAATCTTTTTATGCAAAATAGCGACCATTGTTTTTAAATGAACGGCTGTTATTTTACTCTGACAGCCTTAAATAATGTTCATGAACATTATTTACAGCCGTCATTATCAAACAACTAATGTTATTTTGCCAAAAAAGACGTTGTGTGACGATAACCTTAAAGGGGAACTATCAGCAGGTTAGATGTTGGCACAGGGCATTAAGGATAAAGGTATGGCTCTTACCTTGCTCCTTGGTGCCATTTTCATGCTGTTTGATGTGAAATCCTCTGGTCAGTAAGCTGCTAGTGTGGTGTACCACTGGGAGTGAGATGTTATCAGTGGTATGATACAGCTCAGTGATGGTAATGTCGTAACGCCAGTGCTAGTCAAGCACACAGGTGTAATGTTAGTACCTGCTTTGTAAAGTGTGGCTGGCTGTATTCCCCTGAAATGATCAGTGACCTGCCAGGTTGTGATGGGTCCCTTGGGCTCTTGTCACAGCAGTCCTGAGTGGCAATTGACCCACCTGGACCATCGGCACTGCCACCCACAGAAGGAAAAAATGACCCAAGGTATGCGGCGGATGCGTACAGGTGCTGGTGCGAAGTAAGAGATTACTGAGTCCCGGTGAATAAATTGAATAGCTATACTGTAAGTATTGTATTGCCCCCCAAAAGTTATACAAATCACCAATTTACACTTATTACAGGAAATTCTTATAAAGTGCTTTTTTCCCTGCACTTACTACTGCATCAAGGCTTCACTTCCTGGATAACATGGTGATGTCACGACCCGACTCCCAGAGCTGTGCGGGCTGTGCCTGCTGGAAAGGATGATGGCAAAGCAATCCTCAGTATTCCTTCAGTGCCCTGTGTCCCTCAGTGTCCCCCTGCCATCATCCTCTCCAGCAGCCATAGCACGCACAGCTCTGGGAGTCGGGTCGTGACATCACCATTTTATCCAGGAAGTCAAGCCTTGATGCAGTAGTAAGTTCAGGAAAAAAGCATTTTATAAGCATTTACTGTAATAAGCGTATATTGGTGATTTGTATTTTTGGTGATTTTTGGGGACAATACAATACCTTAACAAAAATTTTCGTCGGACTTCTCCTTTAACCTCTTAGAGACATATGACGTACCCGTACGTCATATGTGCCCGAGAGGTGTTCAGAGCGGGGCCAGGCGGCGACTCCGCTCTGAACGGCTGCGGTCCCGGGTGCCGCGTGTAGCCCGGGGCCGTGGGTATTAGTGGGCCTGGTCCGATCGCCGTGCCCGCTAATACAGTAATCAGATGCGAAATCCTCTGGTCAGTAAGCTGCTAGTGTGGTGTACCACTGGGAGTGAGATGTTATCAGTGGTATGATACAGCTCAGTGATGGTAATGTCGTAACGCCAGTGCTAGTCAAGCACACAGGTGTAATGTTAGTACCTGTGTTCCGTTGTTCCGGAGCAGCGATCCACGCATCCTGCTTTGCCCGGAGTCTCCGCCAAAATGGCGCTGATCCTGGCTCGGCACTCAGATGCTTTCGGCTGCAGCAAAAAAAAAGTGTTGTTATTAGTAAAAAGCCCCCTCCCCTAATAAAAGTCTGAATCACCCCCCTTTTCCCATGTTTTAAATAAAAGTAAATAAATAAATAAACATGTTTGGTATCGCCGCGTACTTAATTGCCCGAACTATTAATTAATCACATTCCTGATCTCGCACGGTAAACAGCGTAAGCGCAAAAAAATCCCAAAGTGCAAAATTGTGCATTTTTGCTCACATCAAATCCAGAAAATTTTTTTATAAAAAGCGATCAAAAAGTCGTATATGCGCAATCAAGGTACCAATAGAAAGAACACATCATCAAAAATGACACCTCGCACAGCCCCATAGACCAAAGGATAAAAGCGCTATAAGCCTGGGAATGGAGCGGTTTTAAGGAAAATATAATTGTTAACAATGGTTTGAATTTTTTACAGGCCATCAGATACAATAAAAGTTATACATGTAATGGTGCGTTTACACGAAACGATAATTGGCCCGATCGTACGATTAAGGATGTCGGAGTAACGATTTTCTTTTCATGACGATCAGCGTTTAGACGGTACGATATATCGTACAGAAAATCGTTTTGCGATCGCTTTGCGATCGCTTAAGCCTATCTCGCACATTGGTTAAATCGGCGAACAACTGTTTACACGGAACGATCTGCAAATTTTTTGCGAACGACGATTTGATAACATGTTGAAAGATCAAAATGAACGATTTTGAATTTTTTTCCTGGTTTCGCAGTGTACTTTATGCAAAAATTCAGCCTGTCATTGCAAAGTACAATTAGTGACGCAAAAAATAAGGGCTCATGTGGGTCTCTAGGTGGAAAAATGCAAGTGCTATGGCCTTTTAAACACAAGGAGGAAAAAACGAAAACGCAAAAACGAAAATTGGCTCCGTCCTTAAGGGGTTAACTTGGTTTGTGCTGAAGAGATACTTGGAAGTGCTGAATTTAATAAAGGTAGTTATAGCAGTGCTTGAAGAGTTTAGAATAGAGTGGAGCAGCGAAGAGAATAGGAGTTTGTCAAGGGAGTCCCAACCCAAAGTAGCACTGTGCTCTGCCGGAGAAACTTGAGAGAAATACTTGAGATTTGAAAGTGAGTTTACTTGTACCCGTGTTTAGACTAGTGTCTGACCAGACTGTGAAAATAAAGGGTCATGTGTAAGTTCCTTCAGCTGGGAATTTGTTTTCCTCCTGTTTCTTACAGGGTTTTGAGAAAGAGAATAGTCCCTCAGCAATGCCCTTGGAGTTCCTGGCGTGGGCTTTGCATTCGCTGCATCTGAGCTTGGTTCCTGTCAGGCAGGGCCGGACTAGGACTGAAAAGCAGCCCTGGCAAACACACCGCACCAGCCCACATACAAGTCTCCCTGCACCCATTGTGCCAACTGTGCCAGGCAGAAAAATTATCAGATACCAGGTGTATGCAAGTGCTGAAAAGTATTATCACCCTGCAGACTATATATATATAGTCTGCAGCTGTGATCAGACACAAAATACTGAACAATTAGCAATTTGCAACAATGGCCATGATTTATGCAAAAACATACGTTGTGTTGGAATGAATGGAATGCCAGCTGCAGCGTATACACACATTGAATAGTGGCCGCACAGACAGGTCAGTTCACACAATGGAGTGTGCGGCTCTGGCTGCACGCTCCATTGTGTGCAGCTGCGAATTCACCAGAAATGAAGATCATTAGTAACACCGGCCGTTCTGTGACCCGCCCAGGTCACAGAATGGCCGGTGTTATACCATGTTTGAACATGGCCTAAAGTTACGCTACTAAAATAATTCAGGGGCATCTGTCCTCCCTACTTTTGTATTGTGCAGTTCCCCTGTTATTCTTCCTGGAAATGGTTCCCCTGGTCCCTACACACTGACCCATCCAATCATCACTATCAGTATCAGACTGTGGGGACACATCTTATTAAGCAGAGGATGTCAGTCAGGCCTGGGATACACAGGGCGTTATAGAATGTTATATTCTTGTGTCACTTTCCATGTAGACCCGGCCTGAGAGAACAACACAAAGCTCTAATGTAGGATTCTCCAGAATTGTTACCTCATGGGGGGCACAGATATTCCCTATAACAGAGGTCAGGAGAGCGGATAGTGAAGGCCGGAGACTCACAGGTGATGTCTTCTCTGATCCCAGTCATTCTCCTATCCCAGATCATTAAGGAATGACCCCAGACCCCTAAAAAAATGAATACTCATGAAAATTCAGACCACCGTGTTAACATCCCCCAAACACAATAACTACACAGCTTAACACATCTCAACCCTATTCTTTATAGTGCACCAACTCCCTACCTGAGGATGTGATGCACTATAAAGGATGGGGGGGAGCAAATAACACAAAGTTACCCAATAATAGTGCCCCATACAGTAGCTATACCTACACAGTAGTTACCCCATTATTACCCCAATGGAGTAGGTGATCCTAAAATTGTTGTTATTAATTATTTTTAAATTGCCCTTAATTCCAGAGCGCTACTATAATAGTGTCCCAAATAGTATATCCCCCAATAGTGCCCCATATAGTAGGTAATCCCTCCCATATACTAGTTAAAGCCCCTTACCGCCTCTTCCCAGCATCGCTCCTCTGATGCTTGTACATCACATTGCTAATGTTAGGAGCCCTGTGGGCGTTCCTGGGCCCCCACTGCACCATTTGCCCCTGCATGTTGCCTCCTACACTCATGTGCACGTCAGACTAATTTACAGATTTTTTAGGATTAAAGTTCAAAAAAACATTGTGATTTACAAGCATCGGAGGAGCGAAGCTAGGAAGAGGAGGTAAGAGGCTACCAAGAGCTATCAGCAGCTTCAATTTACTCCCCCCAATAGTGCCCCTATAGTAGTAGGAAACCTCCTCTCATCCTCTCTAACAGGGATGATAGGGAAGATGTGTGACCCCGTTATACAGGATGCCAGGAAAGCTGAGTGACCCCATTATACAGGAAGCCAGGGAGGCTGAGTGACCGCATTATACAGGATGCCAGGAAAGCTGAGTGACCCCATTATACAGGATGCCAGGAAAGCTGAGTGACCCCATTATACAGGATGCCAGGGAAAGCTGAGTGACCCCATTATACAGGATGCCAGGGAAGCTGACTGACCCCATTATACAGGATGCCAGGAAAGCTGACTGACCCCATTATACAGGATTCCAGGGAAGCTGAGTGACCCCATTATACAGGATGCCAGGGAGGCTGAGTGACCCCATTATACAGGATGCCAGGGACGCTGAGTTACCCCATTATACAGGATGCCAGGGAGGCTGAGAGGCCCCATTATACTTACCATCCTTCTAGTTGTCCATGGCGTCTTTCCCCCTCTGGCTCTGTGCTGGTTAGTTATCCCCGTGGTGGGCACCGGGGGCGGGGCCTACCGGGACTGTAGGCAACTATAGAGAGGAGACATGGCTCCCGGCTAAAGGATGCGCCCGTGCATGACGTCATTGCCTGTGCCGGGATGCTACTACAGCCACCACAGCACCCAGGGGGCCTTGCATGTATTCCCAGAGCGAGGCTGGGCCCAGCAGACAGTGCCACCCACTGCACAAAGGCTTCTCCTCCTCCTCCTGCATCAATGCACAGGTTGCAATGATAAGTGTGACAGTTTAATGTCCAGCAGCGGCCCTGACTCCGGCAATGACCCGAAGCAGCACTGCGGTGGCTTAATCAGCTACTTCGGGCCGCTGCTGGAGTCAGGGCCACTGCCAGACACTAAACTGTCACACGCTTTTAATAGTGCCAAATTGGATTTTCAGACCGGCGGCCCACGAACCGACAATCTGTGCAGCCCAGCGGGCATTTGCCAGATCTGCCAGATTGTCAGTCCGGGCCTGCTGTCAGGGGTCCTGGCAGCAGCCAGGCCCTGGCTTAACTACAGCAGGAACTGTTGTCTTGTGTGTCCTCTGTCAGTGAAAATCTGACTAGAACTGACTGGAACTTTCTCCACCAAGTAACTACTTCCTACAGGGGCTTAAGTGCAAGACAAAGAAGAAGAGTGATATGTTATGAAAGAGCACCTCCTATAGGCTAGCACTGAACCCATGGTACACAGAAAACATTAACCAATTGCTAACTTCAGCTGTGCAATGCATAAGACCTTATACAAAACACTGACATCTAGTGGTGAAATTTACAAACCATCTTCATCACCATTTAGCTTTGAGTAAGAGGCTTTTGCGACAGGTGTGAGACACGAAACACCTGTGGAGGTATACCACATTAGGAGCACTGGGGGCGGAGCTACAGCACCCGAACACCAATCAAGCTGTAGCCCTGCTCCCCGTGTGGTGATCCACCTCTAGCCGGCCCCAGGGGGGAATCAGTGCTCGGAGGGGCAGTAGCCCCGCCCCCAGTGCTCCAAATAGCTTACTAGGCAGAGGATTCCACAAGTAACAGCATGCAAATGGCACAAAGGATGAAGGCAACAGACAGACATACCTTCATCCTCAGCGCCCTGTGCCCACTAGGGAGCTATAAGCAGGTTAGTTCCCCTTTAAAGAGATCTTTTTCAATTCACCATGTAATTGCTTTTTATTGTTCTTTATTGTTGTTTAAATGTTGTAGTGGAAAATTCCTTTAACCCCTTAGCGACCCCTTACCTGGTACGTCATGGTGCCGCGGGGGGTGTTCAGAGCGGGGTCCCGCCGGGACCCTGCTCTGAACGGCACCGCTCCCGGCTGCAATCTGCAGCCAGGCAGTGCCTCTGTTAGCCGCACCGGCTAATTAAGCACTTCAATGCAGCTGTCAAACCTGACAGCTGCATTGAAGTGCTTTGTATTGCACATCCCTGGTGTCTAGTGGCACGGATCTCCCCCCCGCGATGCGATCGCGGGGGGGAGATCTGTTCTTCTGGCCGGCCCGGGCCTCAGCGTCGCAATGACGCTGATCCCGGCCCGGCAATAGATTGCTATGGCCTGCAGCAGGCCATAGCAATCTATCACCGATATGATGGATCATTGCTGTGTATATACACAGCAATGATCTCTATGAGAGATGAGCCCCAGGGGGGCTTCTAGTTTATGTAAAAATAAAAGTAAAAAAGTGTTTTTATTAATAAAAAATCCCCTCCCCTAATAAAAGTCCAAATCACCCCCCTTTTCCCATTTTATAAATATAAATTATTAAATAAACAAATAAATAAACATGTTTGCTATCGCTGCGCACGTAATCGCCTGAACTATTAATTAATCACATTCCTGATCTCGCACGGTAAATGGCGTAAGCACGAAAAAATTCCAAAGTGCAAAATTGCGCAATTTAGGTCGCATCAAATCCAGAAAAAATTTAATAAAAAGTGATCAAAAAGTCGTATATGCGCAATCAAGGTACTGATAGAAAGAACACATCATGGCACAAAAAATGACACCTAATACAGCCCCCTAGACCAAAGGATAAAAGCGTTATAAGCCTGGGAATAGAGCGATTTTAAGGAACGTGTGTTTGTTAACAATGGTTTGAATTTTTTAAAAGCCATCACATAATATAAAAGTTATACATGTTATATATCGTTGTAATCGTAACGACTTGAGGAACATGCATAACAAGTCAGTTTTACCATAGGGTGAACAACGTAAATGCGAAACTCCCCGAAATCAAAACACATTCGTTTTTTTTTTCAATTTGACAGCGCAAATGATTTTTTTCCGGTTTTGCAGCATATTTTATGGAAAAATAATGCCTGTCATTGCAAAATACAATTGGTTTCTCAAAAAATAAGCACTCAAATAAGTCTCTAGGTGAAAAAATGCAAGCGCTATGGACTTTTAAACATAAAATGGAAAAAGCAAAAGTGCAAAAACGAAAATTGGCTTTGACCTTAAGGGGTTGAGCAAAGGAAAAGTTTTCAGTATAACATTTTCTGCCCCTAATAGACCTGTTCTGATTCTGGAAGAAATAGTAAGGCATTTATGAGCTACCCACAGGACCACTGAGAGCCCAGTCATGAAAATTGTTTACTTAGCTTCCATATATATGGATAGAATAAGCTGAGCATATGTCTAATTTAGTTTTGACATAGTCTATTCTGTAGTTGAGTCTCTGTAATACAGTTTAACATTTGTTAATTCTGCGGGTTGATGTACAAGATAACGTTCATTTATCCAGCATATCCAGGATGTCTGTAGAAAGGATTGTTCTTTAAATGGAGCAATACGTTCTCTGTGCCGTGATTTACAAGGCATATCAAACAATATGTCACATATCAGTTCTTTTACTGTAAAATGTGATAAAAAAGATGAATTCCTATGCCTCGTGCAATCTCTTTATCAGCCAGTGTTTCTAGTCTTTTTCCAACTTGTCTTTTGAGTTAATAGATGTTAGTTTGTCTTAGTTTTTGGTAATGATAATATCTTTGCATTAGCAATATTTTTATTAAATCATTATTACTACTTTAATGCATCTTTATTTGTAATATGTGTACCCAGAAAGTTATGCAGTTTTTAATGTAACTTAAAGTGTACCTGTCATTTTAAAAGATTATGAAAATGCCTTGATGGTTCTGACAGATTATACAACTTTCAAAGATCAAATCCAGCTCATCGTGCCACCCCCAGCAATCCTCCAGCTTTGGCACATAGAGTTAAAAAGGTGTGATAAACTTCTCTGTTATTGGTGTAGTTGGTGTGTGTAAAAAAGAAAGGGCAGGATAGGTTAGAAAAAGGAGGGGGAATGAACTACACCTGTAACTGGACAGGAGAACAACTTGTACTACATGTTGTGGAGGGGGGTTGGTCTAGGTCCTGTATACCTGTAGTGTATAAATAGGGGTCCTGTATACCTGTAGTGTATAATTTGGGGGTCGTGTATACCTGTAGTATATAGTTGGTGGAGGTCCTGTATAACTGTAGTGTATAGTTTGTGGGGTCCTGCATACCTGTAGTGTATAGTTCGGGGGTCCTGTATACCCATACTGTATAGTTCGGGTGCGAGTCTACCATTTATTTCTGTGGATCTGTTCTTAGGCAAGTGGTCCTAGCAACCAATCAGATTTCAGCTCCAGCCTTGAAAATAAAAGTAGTAATCCTATTGGTTGCTAATTTCCCAACTGCCATTACTGCTGGGGAGCCGCAGCACTAATTATGTCACCTGTGTGTGCAGTGTGGAGATTCTCCCATTCATTTCTATGGGGCGCTCCTCCCCATACCCATAACCCTCCCCTCCAGACATTCACCTTTATGATATAGATAGGCTACACTTTAGACAACATGTGAAAAGTTTAGATAAATTACAATACAGCTTTAAAAATAAGGCAGATAAACATGTCAATATGCGATATCATTGCTGGAGACTAGCAGGGGACCAGGGGATCATTGACATGGGAGCAACAGGGAATTGTTAAGGTGAGTATTACTCCTTTTGTTACATTTTACGATTGTCTGCTCTTTGTAAAGAAATATATGGGGTTGGATAATTCAAAATAATTAAAAGGACTCTGAGCAATAATGTTTTATTACCTGCTTGATGTCATTGTACAAGCCAGGCAGCAGACAGAAGTTGTGATACAAAGCAGAAGTAACACATAATTCTCTTGGGATTCGGAGTACATTCCAGAAGGCAGCTTTTGTCCTTATATAATCATATAATTTAGATCATGAGGTAGGAATGACAGGAGTGCCAAATATAAATGAAGAGGGACTTTCTTTTATGTCATATGGCAGACATTCTGCTGCATATAACAAAATCCAATGCTAACATTCAATAACACCATGGGGGAGGTTTATCAAACTGGTGTAAAGTAGAATTGTCTTAGTTGCCCCTAGCAACCAATCAGATTCCACCTTTTCTTTTTCAAAGAATCTGTGAGGAATGAAAAGTGGAATCTGATTGGTTGCTAGGGACAACTAAGACAATTCTACTTTACACCAGTTTAATAAAGCTCCCCCCATATTTGTATAGGCTGGTTTTCCATTGCTTTATCGCTTTAAGGACACAGCCTATTTTGACCTAAGGATGGACCAGATTTATAACAGTGCCTCATGCTGTTTAAAAATCTGGTGCAACACTTTGTCGCCTTATTCTAAGTTTACAACATGGCCACTTTCTTCCAGAGACAACACCACTCTTGCCTTCAGTTTGGGTGGGGTTTTGCAGCTCAGTTCCATTAAAGTGAATGGAGCTTATTTCCAAATCACAGCTGAACTGGAGACAAGAGTCGTGTTGTCTTTGGAAGAAAGTGGCCATGTTTTTTTAATACTTGATAACCCCTTTAAGGGCCTATTACAGAGGACCATGGGATGGAGAATGGAATACAAAAAATGCCAGATTTAAGAAGGATTTACACTGATTGGAGAAGATTTTTCCACTGTAATGTTTTTTCTTAAAAAAACAAATGGTGGAAATAATGTGTTCAAAACCCTTGATGAATCTGGGTCTCTGGCTTTTTCCAAGACATGTACACATATCAACACAGGGTTATTGATTCAGCACCCAACGACTTGTTATAATGCAGAAACAAGTCACTTCTTATTCACAACCAGTGACTTCCCACAATGCAGAAGCAGCACCCAGTTCATTTGTATACTGGACACCAGCTGTACAGCTCTCACAAAAATCTACCCACAATCTACTCACAGCCTGCCCTCCTCTCCTATCCTCTCCTCCCTGTGCCTATCTCTCTCTGTTCTTCTCTCTCTGCTGCCTGCTGCAACTTGTTCTCTACTATACACACAGACTGCTTAGTCAATTTTGTTAATAAATCACTGTGAATTCTCTTTGCTCAACTCTACTGGTGATCACATTTTTAGTCATGAAAGTCATGAATGCAGCTGTGCTCGAACATAACAGATGGACTGTAGGACTAGTGATAATGTATGTGCATTATAGGGGGGGGGAGGGTGCCTAGAGTACTAGCATGCATGATATATGTCAAAAAAATGAAATAAAACAAATTAAAAATAAAAAATACATGGAGATGTTTTAATAGATTTAATAAAATTAAATAGGTTTTAAAAGAAACTAAAACAATATAGGATCCTCTATAATGTAAGTACAACCCAATTTTAGCAGTGTTTTTCACTGGAGGATTGAATAAAAAAAACAGAGAAGCGTGAAAGTAAAGTAAACCTCTCTATGTTTTTTATACTCTCTAGAAAAACATCCTGTTGTGCCTGTTGTGTTCTGATCTCAATTGCTCTGTAGAATATGTCTTATTATTTAGGTTCTGCAATACCGCTCTATTTTCTAGCAATTTTCCAAATATACTTATTTGTGAAAACATCTATAGCGCAATCTACTTAATTGCAGTTGCTATTTTTACAACTGATTCTTTTCTTTCTTTTCACATTTTCATGTCTGTCTTCTACAGTTGGGTGTTGTGTGTTCCTGCCAAGCTTGCTGACTCAATGTTCTGCCCTGGTGGATAAATACAATATAATGTTCATATACCCATCTCTATTCAGTCCGAGCTCTGTGCAGCATTGATGTTTTCTCTCTTTTTTATATTGTTTTTACTAAGATCCTGTATTTCCAAATGTACACACTGGCTGCAAACTGCACATTATAGATTAACCCTTAGGGGACACAGCCAGTTTTCATTTTTGCGTTTTCGTTTTTCCCTCCTCGTGTATATAAGGCCATAGCGCCTGCATTTTTCCACCTAGAGACCCAAATGAGCCCTTATTTTTTGCGCAACTAATTGTACTTTGCTAAGGCAGATGTAATTTTTGCCTAAAATGTGCCGGGAAACCAGAAAAAAATTATATGTGTGGTGAAATTGAAAAAAAAAAACGCATTTCTTTTATTTGGGGGAAATGTGTTTTTACGCCATTCGCCCTGGGGTAAAACTGACTTGTTATGCATGTTCCTCAAGTCGTTACGATTAAAACGATATGTAACATGTATAACTTATATTGTATCTGATGGCCTGTATAAAATTCAAACCGTTGTTAACCAATATACGTTCCTTAAAATCGCTCCATTCCCGGGCTTATAGCGCTTTTATCCTTTGGTCTATGGGTCTGTGTGAGGTGTCATTTTTTGCGCCATGATGTGATCTTTCTATCGGTACCTTGATTGCGCATATATGACTTTTTGATCGCTTTTTATTACAATTATTCTGGATTTGATGCGACCAAAAATGCGCAATTTTGCACTTTGGGATTTTTTTGCGCTGACGCCGTTTACCGTGTGAGATCAGGAATGTGATTAATTAATAGTTCGGGCGATTACGCACGCGGCGATAGCAAACATGTTTGTTTATTAATTTATTTATTTATTTTTATTTATAAAATGGGGAAAGGGGGGTGATTCAGACTTTTATTAGGGGAGGGGGTTTTGTGTTATTAAAAATACTTTTTTCTTTTACTTTAGACATATACTAGAAGCCCCCCTGGGGGGCTTCTAGTATATGCACTCTGATCTCTCATAGAGATCCATGCAGTATAGTTATACTGCATGAATCCATGAGATCGGTGTTCTATTACTTTTGGCTGCTGCAGCCAAAAGCAATAGAATGCCGAGCCGGGATCAGCGCCATTACGGAGCAGACCCCGGCCCGGTATGGATGCAGGGATCGCCCCCCCGCAGTCGCGCCGCAGGGGGGCGATCCCCCCACTAGACCACCAGGGATGTGTAACCGCAAGTATTTAGAAGCAGCTGTCAACTTTGACAGCTGCTTCTAAGTACTTAATTAGCGGGCACGGCGATCGGACCGTGCCCGCTAATAGCCGCGAGCCCGGGCTACTCGCGGCACCCGGGATCGCGGCAGTTCAGAGGGTGGTCGCCGCGCGACCCCCCTCTGAACTCCCATAGCGGCACGAGGACGTTAAATAACGTCCTGGTGCAGCTATGGGTTAATGTTTTTTTGAATAATGTTACATTTATGATTTCACTTTTACTATATTTATAGGTACAATTTATAGTGATGTGACTAGAAACTGCCAGGAACCTGCAATACATTAAATTCATACAGTGCCTTCTATATTTATTCAGAAAAACAGTCCCCTATTTTAAGAAAATAATGTTTTTATGTTTTAAAGTGTAACTGTAATTTCAAGTGATTTAAACTCTGTAATAGGTTTTTATTAAGCAAAAGAGTTTCCTTCTGTACTCAAAAAGCAGTTTCCCAGCAATCCCCCTCACTTCAGAGGAAGCAGGATTTCTCTGTCCATTCTATCCTATGGAGAGGGGAGGGGTCGAGAATAGGGAGTTGCGCACGGAGGACTGAAAACACAGTTTACATCCTTTCTGTTTATCTCCCCAAGCTACTAGATAAGCACTGACCTTTCTGACTCGTCAATGTGCCCAGACAGTAAGTAAACAGCTGGTATGTGTGTCTGTTCTTCCGGCTCACTCCTCTGCTTTGGCCCCTCCCCCCTCCATAGGTTATAATGGACACAGCAGAACCAGTCTTCACTCTGAAGTCATATTTGCTTGATAATAAACAGATTAGAAGTGAGGGAGGGAGGGAGGGAGGTGAGAAAAGCCTTTTGAGCACAGAAAGAGGCATTTTTGCCTAATAAAACCTATTACAAAGTTTCTTAAAATTGCTTGTACTATTGATTTCTGCAATAAAAAAAAAAAAAATCCATGACAGTTACACTTAAAAAACAAAGTAATTTACTTTTATAACTTTTTCAATATTTCCTTTCTCAATACTTTTGGTCCTTATAAGAAGACATGTACTGCGCAAGTGACGTCACCCAGCATCGCCGATACCTCAGTGGGCCATACTGCGGAACATTCATTGGTACACAGGGCCAGCCAGGGAATAGCGACCAGTGCTAGTTGTGGGAATGGCGGTACATGGGGATGACAGTGAGGTGGACTCTGAGCATTGCGTTTTAGGGCCCCATGAATCTAAAGTTAATGAGGGCTGCTGACACTAACTAATTTAGCATAACAGATGCTCTGACATGTCCTGGTCAGAGTTAGCTGGATGTGGCCCTTGGGCCGTACAATGCCCAGTTCAGGTCTAATTCATCTCTTTTCATCTCTATACCTGGTGAACACCTCTATGCACAATTGAATAAGCCTACTTCCCCCGGGGGTAACCTAACCTCAGTAAAGTTTCTTTGTGGGAGGAAACCTGGCCAGATATCAGTCATGAACCCAAACATTGCATGAGAAATGTCACAAGTCCGTAAGTCCTGCTGCATGCTTCGTCTAGTTTTTCCATATATGTGTTCTTATATGAGTATATATATTTGTTTTTAATAAACTGTGTTGTAATACTGTGCAAGTCTTCACTCAGTTAGAGGATTTTTTTTTTTTACTTGGACTTTGTTACCACTGAATGTTACCCACAGTTTTGCTTTTTTGACTTGGCACTTTGCTTATAGACTCCTGCTTGCTTTTCAGCTGTGGAAAATATAAAACAACTACTAAAATTAGCATAAGGTGGGCTAAGTAAATTTTACAGAAAAGCTTACCTTGCCATTTATGTACACTAAGAGATTTTTGCTCAGTTGTTAATAGAAAAAAATTATATTTTACCTTTTGAAATGCAGTTATTTTTTGACAAAAATATATCTACTAAAGTATTAATTATAAAAGCAAGGGAGAAAACCCCAAACCATGCAGAATAAAATTCCAATACCATGCTGACTATTTGAATTTTTGAATTTGCATATTTATTGTAGTTAGCATTGTCAATTTGCCATATACACCATCAAACTTGATATTATCATTTCTAAAGGGCCTTTTACACAGGCCGATTATCAGCCAGGAGCAATGCTTTCAAAAGTAGTGCATACTTACCTTCTGTGCTGCTTGTGATTCCGCATCCTCTTCTCTGGTTCTCCAGTCCAACGACTGCCACCTCCTGCAGAATGAGGAGACCGGGAGAGCCAGAGAAGGGAATGCCGGATCACAAGCAGCGCAAAAGGTAACTATGTACAGCTTGTAATCCTCTGGAAACTGACAGCACAGATATATGTATTTGCCTGGGGGTGGTAGTTGTGTGGGAAGCTTGGGGTGGAAGTTGTGGGGGGGCTGGGGGTGGTAGTAGTGTGGAGAGCTGGGGGTGGTAGTTGGGTAGGGGCTCTAGTTGTGTGGGGGGGCTGGGGCTGGTAGTTGTTTGGGGAGCTTGGAGTTGTAGTTGTGTAGGGAACTGGGGGTGGTAGTTGGGTAGGGCTGGGGATGGTAGTTGTGTGGGGAGCTGGGGGTGGTAGTTGGGTGGGGGCTGTAGTTGGGGGGGCTGGGGGTGGTAGTTGGGGGGGCTGTAGTTGTTTGGGGACCTGGGGGTGGTAGTTGTGTAGGGAACTGGAGGTGGTAATTGAGTGTGGAGCGGTAGTTGTGTGGGGGGCTGGGGGTGGTAGTTGTGTGGGAAGCTGGGGGTGGTAGTTGGGTGGGGGCTGTAGTTGTGGTAGCTGTGTTGGAAGCTGGGGTGGTAGTTGGGTGGGGGCTGTAGTTGTTTGGGGGGCTGGTAGTTGTGTGGGGGCTGTAGTTGTTTGGGGGGCTGGGGGTGGTAGCTGTGTGGGTAGCTGGGGTTGGTAGCTTTTTGGGGGCTGTAGTTGTGTGGGGGCTGCGGGTGGTAGTTGTGTGTATGACTGGGGGGTCGGTTGATGGGTTTTGTCTGGAGGGGTGGGAGGCTGAAGGAGCTTTATGTTACCTTAAAAGGGGGGGCACAGCAAAAAAAAGGTTTCGCACAGGGCGCCATTTACCCTAAGGCCGGCCCTGGTGACTACTGTACTATAATCGCTGGTTTTGTTGAACTTTCTTGAATTAAATGTACTGTACAGTATAGGGCTGTTTTGTATTGTACTGTAGTGATTAAACTAGGCATTTTTCAATGTAATAAATGAGTGCTGTAGTTAATAACTGATGGGTGCTGGAACCAATTGACCACATTTATATTATTTATGAGAAGACACTGCTCGGTTCTCAAACTGCCTTCCTGAACCAATTAGGTTTGAGGTACCGAGGTACTGAGGTACCACTGTATTTTATTATTTACAATATCATTACATTTACATTGTTAGCGAGGACCTTGCAGCCCTTGCTGCACGATTACCAAGCCATGTAATAAGCTCAGTAAGCATGCACAGATCTAGAATATTGGCGCTTGCTTATCTGGAATATCAGGCCGTGTAATATGGCCATTACAGTGATTAACCCTTCCTGCGGTACAGAGAGAAAAACAGTGTAGGTATGTTGCAGGGCCGTTTCTAGGTAATTTGGACTACAGGGCGAGTCTTGCTAAAAAGCACCCCCCCTTCCCCCCCCCCCCCCCCCAAAAAAAAAAAAAGTAATTCAGTGACTCACAGGTGACGTCTTCTTTGATCTGAGGCTTCAATTTCCTTTTCCTCTCCTTCTGGCCCAGGCCTCCATGTTGATTTCTTCCAGGTACAATTCATCTCCTCAGAACCTGCCAGACAAACATCTTAGGCTCTTCCACCTCCTACAACTTCCACTTTTTTGAGTCATGTGCAGTGAAGTCAGTAGGTATGTGGGTTACCCCCTGTGTATAAGATCCCCTGCTGTGCCCCCATATAGTAATAATCCCCCTGTGCTCTGTCCCCATAGTAATATCCCACCTGTGCTCCCTCCCATAATAATAATGCCTCCTGTGCTCTGTCCCCATAGTAATAATCCCCCTGTACTCCACTCTATAGTAATAATCCCCCTGTACTCCACTCTATAGTAATAATCCCCCTGTGCTCTGTTCCCATAGTAATGATCCCCCTGTACTCCACTCTATAGTAATAATCCCCCTGTGCTCCCCCCCATAGTAATAATCCCCCTGTGCTCGTCCCCACAGTAATAATCCTCCTGTGCTTGTCCCCACAGTAATAATCCCCCTGTGCTGTCCCCATAGTAATAATTCCCCTGTGCTGTCCCCATAGTAATAATCTCCCTGTGCTGTCCCCATAGTAATAATCCCCCCTGTGCTCTGTCCCCATAGTAATAATTCCCCTGTGCTCCCCCCATAGTAATAATCCTCCTGTGCTCATCCCCATAGTAATAATCCCCCTTGCGCTCTGTCCCCACAGTAATTATCCCTCCTTTGCTCCCCCATAGATCAATCCTCCGTGCAGTCTCAATAGTAATAACCCCCCTGTGCTTCCCCCCCATAGTATTAGTCCAGATAGTAATAGCCCCATATAGGATAGCCCTCCCCTGTATAGCCCCCCCATAGTATAGACCCCCTGTGTAGCCCCCCCATAGTAATGCCCTCCCCCGGTGTAGACCCCGAAAGTATAGCCTAGCCCCCCATAGTGTAGCCCTTCCCCATGTAGCCCCCCATAGTATAGACCCCCTGTGTAGCCCCCCCATAGTAATGCCCTCCCCTGTGTAGACGCCCAAAGTATAGCCAAGCCCCCATAGTTTAGCCCTCCCCCTATAGCCCACCATAGTATAGACCCCCTGTGTAGCCCCCCCATAGTAATGCCCTCCCCGTGTAGACCCCCAAAGTATAGCCTAGCCCCCCATAGAATAGCCCTCCCCCCATGTAGAGGAAAACAAAAAAACAAACAAAAATACACTCACCGCTCCTGGATCCTGGATCTTGCAGCAGCGTCTTCCTCTAGCAACTGATCCTGCAAGTACATTTAGCTTCCAGCACAGGGAGTCTGCCACACACCGGCCCAGAAGCTCACCTCTGTAGCCCTGCGGCGCCCGGACTTCTCTCCTCACCTCAGCGGCGGTCATGTGAGGTCATCACATTACATGTCCACCGCCAAGCAGGAGGGAGAAGTCCGGGCGCTGTGGGGCTACAGCGGTGAGCCTCTGGGCCGGTGTGTGGCAGACTGCCTGTGCCGGAAGCTCACTGTACTTACTAGAGATCCGGCGGCCGCTTAACGCCCCTGAGGGACCGGCCTGGGGGCGCATGCCGGGGGAGGGCGCCGCCAGGTAAGGTCCAGGGGGGTGGATGTGCCACCAGCGCCCCCTAGCTGTCGGCACCCCGTGCGGTCGCCCGGCCCACCCGCCACTAGAAACGGCCCTAGTATGTTGTTTACATCAGAGCTGAGAGCTGAGAGCTGAGAGCAGAGACGGACTGAACAGCGCAGATACAGAAGCTCAGAATATATAATTTACGTTACCGGATGATCCCTTTAACTGAAAAGTAAATTCTGTAAGGGTATGTTCATATTGAGTAAATCAGGTGGAATCCTGCCTGCCTCCTTGTGCCATAGCCTGTCTATGGGAGAGCCTGTGCTTTGAGGGGAGAGCAGCGGTAGCAGAGAAACGTGAGCTGTCCCATAGACAGGCTATGGCACACTGAGGCAGGTGGGATTTCGCGGCAAAAAGTTCAGTCGCAGAATTCCACCTGATTTACTCAATGTGAACATACCCAAAAGCCTGACAACTCAATGTCCTGTCTGTGCAAACAGAAAAGGATTAAAAGATGCTTTTATCAATGGAGAAGCCCTGGGGCATATGATATTACAAGCTTATCTGTTTTAAGAACATGTTCTTCCAGAGATAAGTAAAAGAATGCAGCATCCATCTTCTACTTGCCTGGATTATGTCAGAGTCCATATCCTTTCAGTGCTATTCATAACTACTACAACTAACACAAAATAAAATCCATGAAACAACAAAAAATTTACACAACTAGTAATGAAAAATATGCAGTATTTACATGAAATACAGGAAACTTGTAATACATCTTATTAGGAAAAAGTATCCACCCCTTCTAGCCTGGAGCTCCACTTCCCTTGCCTGCAGACCATGCAAAAAAATCCATTTAGTGTAGAACCATTAATAGATGACAGAGAGGAGGGAGATACAGCTGCAGGCTTTTACTCAATGTTTAGTGAAACAGCATGAGAGGAGGCAGCAAGGTCGAAATATCTGATTACTTAGAGCAAAGAAGAGCCAACCCGTCAACAGACATGGAAAAAGAAAACATTCATTGATGGAAGTCAACGGGGGAAAGACAGAAACTAAATATGCAGGTTAGACATTTCAAGCAGCACTATATCAAGTACACTATATCAAGCTACTTAAAGTGTCACTGTCGTTTAATTTTTTTTCCAGAAATCAATACTACAGGCGATTTTACTTTGTATTTGGGTTTATTAGCCGAAAAATGCATTTTTATCATGAAAAAACTGTTTGAAGGGGTGAAGGGAGATGAGACACCAAAATAGGACAACAATCTAAGTTAATCTACAGTTAATCACCTGGCTATCTCCTCTGACAGTCAGCACTGACCTCTCTGACCTCTGAATACCGCTGTCACCTACCTCAGTGTTGTGTAATACTTTGTTCTCTGCTCTCTACTGCCAACTAATTTCCTCCTCCCCCTCCCTTCTCTGGGTTGTGTCTGATGCAACAAGTCACAATTTCTTGATATTTTGCAGTGAATGGAAAAGAGGAGGGAGGGGGGGACCTGGGAAAAGTCTTTTTGAATGCAGATAATGGCATATTTGCCTAATAAACCCAAATACAAAGTTTCTTAAAATCGCCTGGACTATTAATTTCAGCAAAAAAAAAAAAAAAATGACAGTGACTCTTTAACCTCTTAAGGACCCATGACGTACCGGTATGCGGGTCCTTTAAGAGGGCGCCACGGACCGGCCGTATGCGATCGGGAGAGATGGCCTGCTAAAATACACTGCAGGCCATCTCTCCCTGTCGGCATGGGGGGTTGTTAACCCCCCCCCCATGCCGACGATCGCTGCTATTGACTGATCAGTTCAGATCAGCCAATAGCGGCGATCGAAACCTTTCCGGGCCATCGGTGACCCGGAAAATAATGCCAGCCGGTGCTGTCCGAGACGGCACCGAACGCCATTACTGTCACGGCGATCAAAGTCCCCAAAAATGCTAAATACCTGCCAGGTATTTGGCCATACTCACCGGATCCTGGGGTCCCGATCGGTGTCTTCCGGTTTCCGTTCGGGTCTTCGGCCTTTTCTGTTGGCCCCGACTTTTTTCGGCGCTCTGCTGCTCTCTAGCGGCTAAAAAGTGTAATACACTTATCAGCAGCTATAAGGATGTTCAGCATGTAGTAAATGTTTTTTTCGTTTTTTTTTCCAATTTTTTTTTTTTTGTATTTTCCGCACCCTTACGCCGCTGAGTGTTGATCTGCATCGCACGTAAGTGCGTTGCTAATCAGCAATTCCTCCTTTTTGGCGTAGGGTGTTTTTTTCTATATCCTACTGCCATGGTCTGTTGATAAGTGCTGCACATAAGTGCGGCATTTATCAGCAACACCATTTTTGGCGTAGGTTTTTTTTTTATACTGAATGTTAAAAAAAAAACTTAAAAAACACTACATTACACTACACTACATTGAATAAAGTTTTACACTTCACCACTACATACCCAATATACCAATCCCTATATAAAAATGGCCCCCAGGGCATTTTCGGTGTCGGACACATACGCTATTATTGCCTAGGACACCGAAACAGCCAGTGAGGATAAATGGGGGGGATCCTTTTTTCCTCCAGTCATCCTCATCCTCATCATCCAGTGATGTGTCTGGGGGTAGCGTACCATACGCTGCCCCCCAGACACGTCTTTTCCACCAGTACCGTCCCAATAGGAGATGACTGTATGGCGTGAAATTCTACAAACTCTGTGAGAGTACCTCAGGGTACACTTACAGATTTAGGGTACGTGCACACTGCGGAATGGCGAAGGATAACCCTTTGTGCATTCCGCAGCTGGCACCCGCCGGCGGACTGATGCAGGCGTGTGTCTCCACCCGTGTCATAGACTACATCCTATGCATGGGCGGATTCCATCGTTCATCCAAAGAATGAACACATTGGACGGAGAGCAGAATCCGCCCGTGCATAGAATGGAGTCTATGACACGGACGGAGGCCCGCGCCCGCATCAGTCTGCCGGTGGGTGCCAGCTGCAGAATGCACAAAGGGTTATCCTTCGCCATTCCGCAGTGTGCACGTACCTTTAGAGTGTATGAAGGAAGGGACACCCGAATCCAGCCCCCAGATGCCCCACCCCATCCTCGGAGTTAGTGGGAAGATTATTTGGGATCTGATCTTCCCACTTCTGGATAAAGGTCACCACCGGTACGGGGATAACTTTTATACCAGCACCCCCTCTTTCGGTCCCTCGCTGCCCGAGCTAAAGTAGCTTGCGGCACGATCCGAACATGTCAGAAGCAGTAATAGAGCCCCAATATTTAGCAGCCATGGAGCGGACCCAGCGCTTCTGGATATGAAGGACCCCGTATCGCACCAGGACAACATTTTCCAGGTGACGTCCCGCACACAGGAGAACGGGAGACCCCAGAAGAAGTGCAGAGTGTGACGTAACAGGGGGATCAGGAAGGACACCATTTTCCAGTGTGACACCTGTCCTGATCACCCCGGCCTCTGCATACAGGATCGCTTCAAGGCGTACCACACGTCATTGGAGTTCTACATTATCTAAATTCTTTCCCTTATTCCTATTTCAGGGATCACGTTGATCCAGGGATTATTCTGATTGCCATTATGGAGTCGGGAAGGAATTTTTTCCCAGTGATGAGGCTACTGTCGTCTGCCTTACAAGGTTTTTTTTTTGCCTTCCTCTGGATCAACACAGGTTGAATTTGATGGACTCCTGTCATTTTCAACCTTATAAACTAATAATTGGCCTAATATCCCCAAATAAATTAAAATTGTCCCTTTTCCCCAGCTAAATAGGTATGGCCGCCATTCCCATTAGAGACTTGCCATGTTGCATTTAAAAGCCTCTGTGCGGCCAAGACAAGGGGTGGGGTGAGGATATGGCCCCCTGGTGACGGCCACGTTTGGGACGTGAAAATTAAAAAAATTGTATTTTTTATTTTCACGGCACATGTTCTACATATGTGCCTGTTACCAGTGGGGTCCATATGCTCACTGCACCCCTTGTTAGATTCCTTATGGGGTGTAATTTCCAGAATGGGGTCACTTGTGGGGGGTTTCTACTGTCCTGGCAGCACAGGAGCTTTGTAATTGCGACATGGCCTCCATCCTCCATTCCAGCCTCTAAATGGCGCTCTGTCCCTTTGGTGGCTTGCCTGTGCCAGGGAAATTACCCTACACGTTTTGCATTTATTTTCTTTTTTAACCCCTTGTGGAAATAGAAAAAAATCAAGGCTAGACCAACATTTAGTGTAATTTTTTAAAAAATTTTACTCTAAATCATTGATCTTGTCTTGATTTTTTCATTTTCACAAGGGGCTAAAAGATAAAAAAACACAAAATGTGTAGAGCAATTTCCCCTGAGTATGAAAATACCCCACATGTGGACATAAAGCGCCATGTGGGTGCAAGCCTCCGAAGGGAAGGAGCGCCATTTGGATTTTGGAGGTTGGATTTGGCTAGAATGGATGATGAACGCCATGTTGCATTTACAGAGCCCTCGTGCTGCCAAAACACTGGAAACCCCCCACAAGTGACCCCATTCTGGAAACTACGCCCCTCAAGGAATCTAACAAGGGGTGCAATGAGGATATGGACCCCTTGATGACGGGCACATTTGTGCCGTGAAAGTGAAAAAATTTAAATTTTCACTTTCAAGTCACATTTTTCCACATTTGTGCCCGTCACCAGTGGGGTCCATATGCTTACTGCACCACTTGTTAGATTCCTTAAGGGGTCTAGTTTCCAGAATGGGGTCACTTGTGTGGGGTTTCCAGTGTTTTGGCAGCACAAGGGCTCTGTAAATGCGACGTGGCCCTTGAAATCCATTCCAGTGAAATCCAGCTTCCAAAAGCCAATTGGCACTCCTTCCCTTTGGAGGCTTGTCCTGCGCCCGCTTGGCACTTTATGTCCACATGTGGGGTATTTCCGTACTCGGGAGAAACTGCGCTACATGTCTTGTGTTTTTTTTTCCTTTTATCCCTTTGTGAAAATGAAAAATTGAAGGCTAGAACAACGTTTTAGTGTAAAAAATACTTTTGTCTTTTTTCACGCCATATTGTTCGGAAAATCTGTGAAGCACCTGTGGGGTCCAGATGCTCCCCATACTCCTTGTTACATTTCTTGAGGGGTGTAGTTTTCTAAATGGTGTCCCTTTAGGGGTGTTTTTTAGGTTTTGGCACCCTAGAGCCTCTGCCAACCTGAAGTGGTACAGTCAGAAATGACCAAATATAACGGAGCCATTGAAATTCCCTGGGCGCTCCTTTATTTCTGAGGCTTGTGGTTGCGTCAAATAGCGCAATAGGGCCACATATGGGGTACTTCTATAAACTGCAGGAACGGGGCAATCAATATTGGGGTGCATTTCTCTGGTAATAGGTTTATAATTATGAAAAATATTGGATTACAGTAAAATCTCTGCACAGAAAATTTAAATTTTCAAATTTCTTACACACTTAGCTTTTATTTCTGTGACTCCCCTAAAGGGTTAAAAAACTTTCTGGATGTGCTTTTGCAGAGTTTTGGGGGTGCAGTTTCTGAAATGGGGTGCTTTGTGGGGCTTTCTAACATACAGTCCCCTCAAATACACTTTAGTAAACCTGAACAGGTCCCTAAAAAAATCTGATTTTGAAATTTTACTGAAAATTTGGAAATTTGCTGCTAATGTTTTACGCTTTCTATTGTCTAAAAAAAATGAAATATAGTTTAATAAATGCCGCCAACATAAAGTAGACATGTTACTTATGCTATTTAATATATAATTTATGTGGTATAACTATTTTCTGTATAAGCAGAAAAGTTTTAAAGTTGGAAAAATGCATTTTTTCACAATTTTTCAAGTTATTTTGGGTTTTTTTTTTTATAAAGATTCGTTATAAGTATCGACTCCAATTTACAAGAAATGTGAAGTGCAATATGTCACGAGAAAACAATCTCAGAATCAGCCAGATAGGTAAAAGCATCCTGAAGTTATTAATGTATAAAGTGACACAGGTCATATTCATAAAATTTGCTCTGGTCCTTAAGGCCATTTCGGGCCTGATCCTTAAGGGGTTAAAGTAACTTTAGTGAAAGAGAATGTCTGTATCAGGCCTTTGTATTTGAGGAAAAACTAACAGCAGATTAGAAGAATCTTATGGGGCAGAACACGCTGAATAAGAATGTACCTGTTTTATGATGAAATCTAACTCTTTATTAATATGCTAATGAGGGTGTTTGGCGCACTGGGGGTGCTTTACTCCTCTGTGCACCAAACCACCTGCCCGCTGCCTCTTTCATATTATTAATATAAAATTGATATGGTGCTCTGCTACGCCACGAAAATATCCAAGAGATAGCAGTGGGCAGCTGGGCAGATCAGTGCACCAAGAGGTAAAGTACCGCCAGCAGACAATGTTCACACGTTTCTTCCTCTCCTATTAAAATGACGTCTGTCATTTCGCTGTCTGGCAGCAATGGCAGCTGTTGGTACATTATTATAATTGCCCTTTGGGTGTGTCTTTAATTAAATAGCCACTGAATTAAATAGTAACAATGACAGGACATTGGGGAAAACAAATAGTGAACGACTAAAAAAATGACATCCACTGTTTTTACAATACATTGCACTGAAGTCAATTAAATTGCGTCAATAATGACTTTTTTTTAAATAGAAAAGAGAGATACCTTTTCTATTTTTTTGATGTTGTGGGAACATAGCCTTGGGGTGACAGATGTGCTTTAACACTTAAATGGTTGCCGATGCTTCTTTACATATTGTCGGCCGTGTGGGAGCTCGATCAGCCGTCAAATGCCTGACAGTTGCAAATAGGGATGAGCGAACCGAACCGTTACAAACCAGTTTCATTACGAATTTTGGGAAAAGTTCGGTTCAGGGCCAAACCAAACTTTGAGAAAGTTCGTTACGAATCTGGTAAAAATAACAACGGCGACGCAAAATTGTACTTTTGTCACAGAATAGACAAGGATACAAGGGATTATTATCCCTATAATCCCTTGTATCCTGGTTTTCTGTGAATATCAAGATGTGTGACGTCACCCCTGTTAGGGTGAGACCTTAAATTAGTCTCCTCAGATACACCTGGGGGCTGCCTAATCAAAAATGTAATGTGACAGCTGTCTGTGAGTATTAACCAAGACACATGAAAGCAACTTCAGGGAAAATCAGTTCATATCGTTACAATTAGGTTTAAAAAAAAAAAAAAAAACCTGTTCAGCCACAACAACAAAGAGGTTTTTTTTTTTGTTTTTTTTTTAAAGTCCAGAAAAAAGTCCCATCACTGTCTGGGAAACAAAAAAAAGTCCCATCACTGTCTGAGAAACAAAAAAGTCCCATCACTGTCCCAGAAACAAAAAAAAGTCCAAAGAAAGGTCCCATCTTTGTCCCAGAAACAAAAAAGGTCCCATCAGCTGTCCCATCACTGCACAGTTGTGTAGAAAAATGTTGGTGACTCATTGAGAATCTTGGTGTCCAAGACCGTGCACCCCAGTGCTGATGTCTGGTCCTTTAATTATGGGCAAGGGCAGTACATGTCTGTTACTGCCCATTAGGTCAACATTCCCCCAGAAGACCACCAGAAAGTTAGCCCATTCTTGCCACTGTCACCTCCCCCGTGCTTTAGGGGGCCAGTTCTGCACAAGTTCTGCCTCCACCAGCTTGCAGCCATCCACTGATTTGACTGCAGTCCAACCTGCCCCAGTGTCTTACCAACGAAGTCAGGCCCGGCGCTCTCAGGATGTCCTCCATTTTGTGAGCCTGGGTGAACGAAGGCACAGTGGGCAGGGTCTCCTATGGACCATCAGGTAGCAGATATATGAATGGCTGAGCCAAGGTCAACTAACGGTGGGAAGTGCTGTAGCCCACAAAAGGAGTAACCTTTTCTCTGCAGTGCAGAAGCGAGTCATACACTTTGGAACATGTGATAAACCTCATAGTGCACAGGTCTCTTCGAACATGGCGTTCCAATTGTTGATCCCTTTTGAGGACGCGACTCTGTGAGCAGGCATCAAGGACATCATCCCACTCGTCCGTATTCTGGAAAGTGTGGTAACCAACATCATCAGCAAGGAATCCCAGGCCACCACTCCAAGGCTGACCATCCTCCTCCATGAATAGTCTGTTCGCAATCATACTGGCCTGGGTGCAATAACGTACTGCCTCCTCCTCCTCAAATAGTCTGTTCCCAATCATACTGGGTTTGGTGCAATCAAGTGGTGCTGCCTCCTCCAATAGTCTCTTTTTAACCATACTGGGCTGTTTGCGATCAAGTGCTACTTCCTCCTCTTCCCCCTCCTCCACACTGGGTCCAATACAGTAATATGACTAATGCTGGTTTCATTGTCAAATGTCTGTTTTCCACCCTACTGGGTCCAAGGAACTTTGTGTCCTATGCCACGTCTAATCACTTACACCTTAGCTAATTTTTTTTACACTAATTTTGCACTTTGATTTTTTCCACTTTTTTCATTGAAATAGCAACTGCAACAAAAGGAAACTATACCCTATCAGACTCCCACTATTGTAGCTGCAATTATTCAGCCTTTATTGCAAGGTTCGTTTTAGGTTCGGTTCGTACGAATCCGAACTTCATGAAAGTTCGCTGGATCGAAAAGAACCAAACTTTTCAAAAGTTCGCTTATCCCTAGTTGCAAACACAGGAAGACACCCACAAGAGAAAGCAGAAACAATATTTTACCATTTCTGTCTTCTAGGTTTCAATGTTTCCCTGGGGGACTGGTCACATGACAATGCTATTGGGTCTATGTAGACATTAGTTAGTTAGCTATTTTATTGCTAACTAGCACAGGCCTGACTAGAGTACTTAAAGGGAATCAATCAGCACAATTGGCAGTAGCTTTAAAGCAGGGGGAAAGTTTTATTCTGCCGTGCGAAAACAGGAGAGGAGCGGCAACTAGTTATCTGGGTGGAAGCTCTCTGTGTGTCAGCATGCTCTGCGGGGATGATTGATAGGCAGAGAGGCCACTAACAGGTCTTTATGTCTGTCAATAATCCCCACACTGCGCAGTATACTTGTCCTACAGCCATTAAGGGTAAACAGAGAGGGCTCCCGAAGTGCACCCTCTCTGCAGCTAGGGCTCCTCTCAGTTGCTATGTGCAGCCGGGGACCAGGTGTATTAGCCGACGCGGCCAATCGGCGCTCCCGGCTAATTAACTATTTAAATGCAGCTGCCAAAGCTGACAGTTGCATTTAAATAGCCTGTGTCCCCCTGTCCCTGGTGTCTAGTGAAGGGATCCCTTCTACTGAACCAGTCGGAGCTCAGTGTCAGAATGACGCTGATCCCGGCTCGTTAATCAATGTATCTGGTCTGCTGCAGACCAAAATAATAGAGCACTGATCTTATGGATCAGTGCTCTATTATATACACAGCATTGATTTTAAAGGACAACTCCGGCCAAAATTATTTTTTAATATATTATTACTTACAGAAAGTTAGACAAATTTCTAATGTACGTTAATTATGGGAAATGCACATATATGGCTATTTCCCTTAATTTAGTAGATCAGGGAGACTTCAGATTCTCTAAAAAGAGATGACGTCACGAAACGGGGGTGTAATTACAATGGATCGCCTGCAGGGGCGCACTATATATATAGAAGTCAATGAGTACCATTGACTTCTATATATAGTGCGCCCCTGCTGGACACTCCATTGAAATTACAATGGATATGTATGTACATGTAATACAGTATAAAGTGTTTTTGATTAAATACATTTATGGAATACTTTGGGGAGCAAGTGTCCTTGCTCCCCAAAGTATTCCATAAATGTAATCAATCAGTACATAACAGTAAGTACGCCGCCGCCGCCACCGAACACCCGCCACTACCAAACGCCCGCCGAACCGCCGCTCTGGACTACGCTCAACTACTACTGTCATCAGAGAGAGTAGTAGCTGGGTTTTGTAGCCGCTGCCGCCGCCACTGATGTTGCTGCTGATGGGCGCAGGGAGAGCCGCTCATCACTGCAGCTATCATCGCCCTCCGCTCCCCCCTCCTCCTCCGGCCAAACTTTACTCTATGTGATCGCTGAAACCCCGCTGGCGCCGCTCTCCGATCACGCATGTCGGCCGGGACACCAGGAAGCACTGGGAGCCGGCATGCGTGATCGGAGAGCGGCGCTGGCGGGGATTCAGCGCCGTGCATTTCCCATAATGTACATTAGAAATTTGTCTAACTTTCCGTAAGTAATAACATATTAAAAAATAGTTTTGGCCGGACTTCTCCTTTAATAGGAGATCAGTGCTTTGTATATAGAAGTCCCCCAGAGGGCTTCTAATTAATGTATGTAAAAAAAAAAAAAAATCCCCCCCCCCTTTTCCCATTTTATAAATAAAAATAAATAAATAAAAAAATTTACATATTTGTTATCGCCGCTTGCATAATCGCCCGAACTATTAAATTATCACATTCCTGATCTCACAGCGTAAGCGCAAAAACCTGCCAAAGTGCAAAATTGAGCATTTTTGTTTACATCAAATCCAGAAAAAAATTTAATAAAAAGTGGTCAAAAAATCGCATATATGCAAACAAGGTACCAAAAGACACCTCACACAGCCCCATAGCCCAAGCAATAAAAGCATGATAAGCATGGCAATGGAGCAATTTTAAACACATTTAGTTTTTTATTAAAAGGTTTTAATTTTTTTAAAGCCATCAAATAAAATAAAAGTTACATATTGTTCTAATTGTACTGACTTGAGGAACATAGATAACAGTTTTACCATAGGGCGAACGGTGTAAACACAAAACCCCTCAAAATAAAAAGAATTGCACTTTTTTTTTCAATTTTACTGCACAAATATTTTTTTTCTGGTTTCACATATTTTATGGAAAAAGTAAGTCTATAATTGCAAGGTATAATTGGTGTCGCAAAAAAAAAAAATGGGGCTCATGTGGGTCTGTAGGTGAAAATATGCAAGCGCAATTGCCTTTTAAACACATTTAGTTTTTTATTAAAAGATTTTAATTTTTTTAAAGCCATCAAATAAAATAAAAGTTACATATTGTTCTAATTGTACTGACTTGAGGAACATAGATAACAGTTTTACCATAGGGCGAACGGTGTAAACACAAAACCCCTCAAAATAAAAAGAATTGCACTTTTTTTTTTCAATTTTACTGCACAAATATTTTTTTTTCTGGTTTCACATATTTTATGGAAAAAGTAAGTCTATAATTGCAAGGTATAATTGGTGTCGCAAAAAATAAGGGCTCATGTGGGTCTGTAGGTGAAAATATGCAAGCGCAATTGCCTTTTTAAACACGAGGAGGAAAAAAACGAAAGCGCAAAAATGAAAACTGGCTCCGTCCTTAAAGGGTTAAAAAAATACATAACAACATAAATTATTATTTCTATTACTTCCTGTGTGTTTTTGAAGGCACCATCTGAACAAAGACTATTTTTGCAGCTTGCTCTTACTACAATAAATAATGAAACCTTTTCTTCATAAGAGCATAACAGAAAAGACATGGTCTATATTTCACTGTCTGCCAATTTCAGGGTCAAGGAAATGAAGCTCTTGTTCTGGAGATGAGTATATGTATATACTTATGAAAACATGCTGTCATGGAATGAAACTAGTGATACTTATGACATACATGATTGATGAGACTTTACCCACAGTACAAGTAATTCAAGCAGGGTTCATCTCTTATGAAGTATCCAGCACATCTGAGGATGCCGATGAAATGAGAAGAAATAATTGCTATAGTAAATTACATTGTTGCTGCCCTTAAATAGAAACAATTTGGGATGAAATACAGAAAGGTGCTAAGATACACAATCAATCAAAACAAGTAAAGAACATGCACCTATTCTATATTTGTTTAATCCTTTTAGGACCAAGACAAGGCCCAGGCCCATAATGGCCTTAAGAACCAGGTAACATTTTTCAAATGTGACCTGTCTCACTTTAGATGGTAACAGCTTTGGGGTGCTTTTACGTATCCAAATTTTTCTGAGACTGATTTTTTTGTGTGTCATATTCGATTTATGCTAGGGAGAAATTTTGAACAATACATTTTGCATTTTTGGGACAAACTTCAGACTTATGTGAGAATTTGAAATTCTCAACTTGTAAGAAAGATAGTTATGCCCTGGTTATTAAATCACAAAGCACGATGTTGGGTGTAACCCTGCGACTGCCTACAAAACATTGGTACAGCCATAGGCTATGTTCACTCAATGTTTTTTTTAGCTCTGTTAAAAATTATGTCCTTCATTTTGAGTCTAAAATGACGGACGTCCTTTATCTGTCTAACCTCCTGTCGGTTGTTGATACATTATTCTAGTTTGGGTTACCAATTGGGCTTTGGGCATGTGTTAAATTGAAATGAATTTAATACTAAAAACGGTGAAAGAAAAACTGTGTGAATAGATATCCGAGAATAATTGACATGATCGTTATTTTGACGTCCCCGCAGACAACGTCCGTTGTGTTATATACTATGTGCATTGGACGTCCGTCATTCCTTTGACTTTATTGCATTCTATTGCGGCAAAAACAGAAGTCTTTTATTGATGCTGTGGGAACATAGCCTTAGACTGCATCAATGTTTTCCCAGTCCCCCTAGGGCAGCATGCAACAACTTCAGCCACTGGTAATCAAATGCAGAGTGTTTGGGTTTAGATAAAAACCAAGTGGACTTGAGATTCGCTCATCTCTAGTCAGAGCCAAGCCAAGTACTGCTGTACTGGCTGGATGAACTTCATTTGTGCTAAATTAGAATGCGGGCGCATCCATGTGTGCCCGCATATCCAATTCATCATAGCACACAATGGAAAATGTGGCCGGAGCCCCGCACTTTCCATTGTGTAAGCTGTCAGTGTTGTGTAGTCGCTATTCAATGAAAAGCTGCCGCAAAAAAAAACATGTCAGTTTATAGTGTGACCGCTAGGACTTCCGGCCAGAGTGTATACAGTGTGTATACACTCTAGCAAGGATTCCCTCTGGCTGCAGTGCAACATAAATTTTCTATTAATTACGGACGTTGTTACAAATCAACAGCAACGGCTGTGATTAATTGAAAATTAATGATGGATCAGTTTCAATCAGTTTTTTTTTCATAATGTAATGGTGCATTTACACCATTTTTATATACAAATACTCAAACATGTCATAGACATCTATATATCACTTTGTGCATTTTACCTGCATCTTATACTGCTCTCAATTAAGGTTCTTAAGGTTCTTAAAGAGTCACTGTCGTTAAAATTTTTTTTTTGCAGAAATCAATAGTCCAGGCGATTTTAAGAAACTTTGTAATTGGGTTTATCAGACAAATCTGCCATTATCTGCATGTAAAAAGCCTTTTCCCAGGTCCCCCCTCCTCTCCTTTCTGTCATCCACTCCTTAGAATCAGGAAATCTCGACTGTTTTTTCATCAGTCGGATCTGTCTGGTCTATGAAGAGGGGAATGGGGAGGGGGAAGGAGCGAGATTAGTGGGCAGCTGAGAACAAAGGATTGCTCAGCGGGGGGAGCTATTCAGAGCCCTAATTAGAGGTCAGAGAGGTCAGTGGTGCCTGTCAGAGGAGAGAGCCCATGATGTGAATGTAAATTAACTCTTTGTTGTCCTTTGTTGCTGCTTTTACTTTCTCTCTCCATAGGAAAACCATGAAGACAGGGGGGAGAGCTTCAAACTGCTTTTTCATGATAAAAATTCATTTTTCGGCTAATAAAGCCAATTACAACGTTTCTTAAAATCGCCTGTACTATTGATTTCTGCAATAAAAAATTTTATGACAGTGACACTTGAAGGGGAACTGACCGATCCCCTGCTTTAGAATTTGTACTTAAAACTATTAGAAGGTACAGGCTGACAAAGCTGTTCTAGCCTTCATACCTGTACTCATTGCAGAAATACAACTAAATAGTATAATGTGATTTCATTTTATATAGTTGATTTGTTAACAGATGGCCACATACTGGAATATATATTGACAATCACTTGTAATAAATGTGTCTGTGATGGACATCACAGTCTTATAAATCATTGTTTGTCGGCAGTACATCTCCTCATGTAAACAGTGGGATGTGCTACTGAGAATAATGTAACTGAATGGCTGCAGGAACAATCCAGTAATCGTTTATACAGCCAATCAGTCTAAATAATTGGGCTGTGTGAGGATGTTTTCACACTTGCATTCAGTATGCATTTCAAAAACAGGTAAAACCATGCCCCCATGTCTAACCAATAGTTGTGTGGTGTTGCTGGAAATCCCAAAAAACATCACATGGCTATTGGAGGGAAAATAGCTTAGTTTGGACCACGTTGGGAATGCATTCCAAACACAAATGTGGAAACACAGCCTGAAGGATCTTTGTATGGAGTGCTTGCTGGTGTAAAAGTAGTCTTTTTTGTCTTGTTCATGCTATTAGGCACTTACAACAGTCTTTTGCATGCCTACAGGAGACAACAATGGGTGGTCTCAGCAGCTTGACAAGCTCTTCGAGAAGCACTATGAGAAGTTTGGTGTGAATATCTATGACTCAGAGATGAAGGAAGCAGAATGCAGTAAGTTGTCATCCAATTACACTAAAAATAACTGTGGGTAGCCTAGAATCAAAAATCTAGCAACATCCCTAAATGTTAAACCTTTCACAAGGAATCAATAATGCATATACTTGAAAGGATTGGACATTAGCTTGTGTCACTGTGAACATTCACTTAGTATTCATTGTGTTTTTAGTTTTAGACAATTTTGTTATATTTAAAGTGTCACTGTTGTTATAACTTTCAAAATCTAAATCAACAGTACATGTCATATAAAGCAAATTTGCAATTTACATTTATTATTTTTTGTTGTTGTTATCCTGCTGTAAAACAAAGCTGAACTTACCAGAAATCCAGGTCCAGTTTCCTGAAGGCAGATCTTCTAACTTGTGCTGGTTGAAAAACAGACTAAATACAGGAATTCCGGCCAGTACAGAGAGTCACGGCTCAATGTATCCGTCAATCATATGACTGCCTTCTCTCTGTGAGCACTTAGATGACCTGGGGTACACAGGACTTCCTGTTTTCTGTTTCCTGTTTTTTGAGAAAAAAAAGAGTCAAAAAACAGGAAGATCCGTGTTTTTTATGATAACTAAAAAAAAATAATGAATGTAAATTGCAAACTTGCTTTATATCATATCTAATCATGTCTAGAGTAGAGCCTAGTTGTTTAAAAACAACCTGTCAGGTTTCTGGGGCCTCACATACTGGCCCTAGGACCTGCCAAGTCAGGAGAACAGTGTTCCAATGTTGCTTTTTCAGTGCTCTCTGATCTGAGTAAAAAAAAAATATTCACTGTGGCCATGACTGTATTTTACAATAATGCCACGCCCAGGATTAATTGATTGATTGACTGACAACCTGAGTGCAGGGAGATGCCCTGCACACAGACGATCCATTAAGCCTGTCTGGGCAGGGGGCAGCTGACAGTATTGTGAGTGTAACCACTCGCCATGACTAGAAAGTACAGGTCAGATCACTTGTGAAAGCTTTGACCCTGGGACCTGAACTGTATTTTCCACCACTAATGAGCAGTTACAATCAAGATGCCATGCCCCCTTATGCTAGGCAGTGGGCTACCTGAGTACAGGGAGAAGCCCTAGTCAGGCTATTAATGAAACCTGCCTGCACGAACCCATTTACCTGTATGAGTAAGGAGGTCGCATGATCAGGCATGCAACATAGTTGTGTAGCCAGAGTCCACTTGTAAGTCATACTCGACCTCCTCAAGCACTGCACTAACTAAACTCAATGGGGTTTTCTGGAAACCCCAGTCACTGACTCTAAACTGAACAACAGATCATAGTGGGGAAAAAAATAAGCCATTGGTAGAAAAAAAAATTTTTTGCATTATGTACTATGGTAGAATAAATGTGGTCACAAGTAAACTACATTTTGTCTTTCGTTGTGCTATGGTATATGATACAGAGAAAAAAACAATGTCAAATATAGATAACTGGCACTCCAAAATAGTAATGAATACATATGCTTTATTGGGTAAATAGTTAAATACACATAGACAATAAGATTTATAAAAAATATACAGAAGTTACCTGCTGTTTTCTCCAGAGTAACTCCCAGCCCCTACCATCAACACCCCCCCCCCCCCATGGAGAGCGCACTGCATCTGCTCCAGCAAGGAAGGGGGCACTTAACCCCCTTCCTTGCTGGGGGCAGGTGCAGTGCCAGAACAGTCTGGGGGTTAAAGAAAACATAACACACCTAGAAATTTTTTATTCAAATAAAAACACCCCCACACCCCTCATTTACCATTTTATTGTACATTATAGTCCGCTGGTCATCGTCGTAGTCCAAACAAATCCAACGTAATCCTCTGCATAATGGTATCTGAAAATCAAAAAGAAATAACACAAGCAAAACTCCCATGCCCATGCTGAAGGTCCCACAGCTTTCCCAGCATCCTGTAAGGGTTAACCTTACAGGATGCTGGAAAAGCTGGTTGACCTCCAGCATGGGCATGGGAGTTACAGTCTGGCTCCCAGGGACTTAACCTCTTACTTATTGTTTGTTTTTGCTTGTGTTTTTTTCTTTTTGTTTTTCAGGTACCGGTATGCAGAGGATTACATCGGATTCGTTTGAACTACGTAGATGACCAGTGGACTTTAATGTACAATAAAATGGTCAATGAGGGGTGTGTGGGTGTTTTTATTTGAATAAAAAAAAATTCTAGGTGTGTTGTGTTTTCTTTCAATAATTTACAGACTTAGTAGTGGAGTGAATCCATTACTAAGTCGGGACTTAGTGTTAGCTGGTATAAAATGGCTACCACTACCCCCCCCCCCCCCATTATTACCCCAGTACCCAATGCCACCAGGGGTACTGGGAAAAGCCGGGTGCCAGTAGTCCCGGAGCATCAAAAATTGGCACTCCGGGACTGGGCAGCAGCAGGCTGGTATTATTAGGCTGGGGAGGGCCAAAATAAATGGCCCTTCCACCCTGGTACTACTAGGCTGCTGTTGTTTGGTTTTAAACCTGGCTGGTTATGGAAATGGGGGGGGTCCTATGTGTTTTTTTTTATTATTTATTTATTTATTTTAAAAAAAACATGCATAGGATCCCCCCCTTTCCATAACCAGCCAGGTTAAAAACCAAGCAGCAGCCTAGTAGTACCAGGGTGGGAAGGGCCATTTATTTTGGCCCTCCCCAGACTAATAATACCAGCCTGCTGCTGCACAGTCCAGGAGCACCAATTTTGACACTCCTCTTCTCAGTTTCCCTGGTGGCATTGTGTACTGGGGTAATAATGGGGGGGGGGGGATTAGTGTAAGCCATTTTATACCGGCTAACACTAAGCCCTGACTTAGTAATGGATTCCGTTTATCCGACAGCTTCCACTACTAAGTCTGTAAATAAATGGAAAAAACACAACACACCTAGAATTTTTTTTTATTCAAATAAAAACACCCCCACACCCCTCGTTTACCATTTTTTTGAACATTAAAGTCTGCTGGTCATCGACGTAGTCCAAACGAATCTAATGTAATCCTCTGCATGCGGGTATCTGAAAGAGAAAGGGAGAAGAAAATGCTCATTACCTAGGAGGCAAACCAGGGCCAATGAGACTATTTAGAGACAATTCTGAGACAAACAAATCAGCACCACAGAAAATAGACCAGGTTTATCCCTGATAGTAAATTGCCCTTTAAATAGACCAGTCTATTCTTGCCAAAGCAGAAAAGGACCACACACAATAAAATACCCTGTTGATAAATCTTCCCCACTGTTTTTACTTTTTGCTTTTTTCGGCATGACTATAAACTATGTAGATAAAGTTCGAGAGTAAATTGTTTAATTTCAGTTGGCAATATAGATAAGCGTAACTCGAGCATGAGGGAGCAAGTAAAGGTGATACCTCCAAGATAACATCTTTAACCCCTTCCCGCATATTATTGTAGCGCCACATCCATTTTTTCTGTGCCTTACCGCATATGGATGTGATGGTACATCCTCGGGTGGTACAGATACAGGATCCAATCCATGCTTGGGTCCCAGCAGTTAACCCTATAGATGCTGCGGGCAGTGCAATCAGAGCATCCATAGAGAAGAACATAATGAGGGCATCAGCTACTGTATGCCAATGTCAGGCATAATCCATGGGAGTGCAAGTCTGCACTGCAATGTGTTATGCCTGTCATCAGGCAATCAGACAGTGAAATCCCCAAGGTGCGACAGTAAAAAAGAAAGTGTAAAAAAAAAAATGTAGAGAAAAAAAAAGTACACTTATTTGGTATCACATAACTATGCTAGTAATAAAATTATCACATGATTTAACCCGCAAGGTGACTGCAGAAAATTTGATGTTAGAAAGAACATGTGCCAAAAGTATGTTCTCTGGACCATTTTGCTTGGGCTCTGTGACATATAGATGGTATATAGCTGTGTATGTCACAGCTAGATATTCTACACATCAGGAAATTCTCCAAGCAAATATAACGAATGTAAAGTGAACAGATACTTTTTTTATTTTAGGAAGAAAGAATATTCAAAAAAGCTTTCACAACACCCTAAAAGATGGTGTTCCTTCAAGTTAGGATTTTACTGGGTTTTACTATTTTATTATATATGCCAAGCCACAAATTTCCCAAAAGGTAAAGAGTACCGATCCCTCATCAGTCTCTCTCTCTCTCTCTCTCTCTCTCTCTCTCTCTATATATATATATATATATATATATATATACATATATATAGTGGTACCTTGGTTTAAAAGTAACTTGGTTTAAGAGCGTTTTTGTTTAAGAGCATTACTTTGGTTTAAGAGCTCCCTGCACTGGGTGGGCGGGTCAGTGGAGGAGGGGCATGGTCTGCACAGCAGGGTCTACAGCACTGTACTCTGACCCAGGAAGTCTCCCTCACCTTCCAAATCATAGCAGATCCACTTCAGGATGGGGCTCACATCAGGGGACAGGACTGTGGAGGTAATCTCTTCATAGCTGTAACCCCTCTCTCCCCGGACAGAGATGTATGTATGTATGTATGTATGTATGCATGTATGTGCCCACATCTGTCCTGCTCATTCCTTCCTGCTCCCTGCAGTCTCTGTCAGCCCTTGTGTTTCCCATCCTCTCCATTACTGTACAGTAACTTATAATATCACATATTCTGCTGTTTCTCATTGTTTGTTTCATCTGTTTTACATGTTATTCAGAATAATAAATCATTATTTTTGAGGTGTGGAACCAATTGTCTGCATTTTTATGATTTCTTATGGGAAAATGTGCTTTGGATTAAGAGTGGATTTGGATTACAAGCACGGTCCCGGAACGAATTATGCTCGTAATCCAAGCCACCACTGTACTTTGTATACATTTTTTCACATTGAGATTGAAGGGGTATTTGGCATTCTAAAGAAATTAGAAAAAATGGTACCCCTGGTTCCCCACTTCTGAAGTCCCCATTTGGCGCTTTCCAGTTCTTTGACACTAGCGTCATCTGTCTGCTTCTGATATGATATCCGAGAGCAGGACCTGCCCGATCAGCCAATCACTGATCAAGACTGGACACAGTTGTGTCAGGTCCTGATTAATGCTTTGATGTCTTGGAAGCAGACGAAAGACATGAGCATCAGATGACCCAAAGGGGCTTAGGGAGACCTGTGGGGACGTGTAAGTATAGCTTTTTTTTCTACTTTTATGCAGTTCCAGCAAAATATATAATTGGCTATATATATATTATATATATAGTGGTGCCTTGGATTACGAGCATAATTCGTTCCGGCACCGTGCTTGTAATCCAAATCCACTCATAAACCAAAGCAAATTTTTCCATGAGAAATCACTGATATGCAGACAATTGGTTCCACACCTCAAAATAATGATATTTTATTCTGAATAACATGTAAAACAGATGAAAGAAACATTCAGAAACAGCAGAATATGTGATATTATAAGTTACTGTACAGTATAGAAATCAGCATGTGGTGTATAATGTATAGTAAGTGCATAAACCTGAAAAACACAGCCGCAGTTTGTAGATTCAGGAAGGAGCTGCAGATCCCCATAATGGAGAGGATGGGAAACACAAGGGCAGACAGAGACTGCAGGAATGAATGAGCAGGGCAGATCTGGGCACATAATGCAGCACTCTCTGTCCGGGGAGAGAGAGGTTACAGCTATGGAGAGATTACCTGCACAGTCCTGTCCCCTGGTGTAAGCCTCAGCCTGAAGTGGAGTACAGTGCTGTAGACCTTCCCCAGTCGCACTCCCACCCAGTACAGGGAGCTCTTAAACCAAAGCAATGCTCTTAAACCAAGTAAAAATTTTGAAAAACTGTGAGCTCTTAAAACAAAATGCTCTTAATCCAAGTTACTCTTAAACCAAGGTACCACTGTATATAGATTTATTCAACTGGAATAAGGCATGCAGTGTTTGATGCACTTTTTTTCACAAATAGATTAAGCAGAATAAAGTGCTTCCTTTTTGCATAACCTTCTTTTTGGGTCACCTCCAAGCTTCGATATTAAAAATCTGCCTCAAAAAATGTACGATTCCAGACCTATAAATATATAGCAAAAGGTAAATGAACACAGTAGTATTAGGAGACAAAAGAAATAACTATTGGATAAAGATTAATGGGGTCAAACACAAAAACGTACACTCAGTAATTTCCCCAACATTGCTTTCTGTTTTATTCATCCTTATTCATTCCCTGTGGAAATTAATTGATTGATTGGTTGGTTGGTTGGTTGGTTGGTGATTCACAAAAAATAAAGGAACATGACAGGGACATTACTGGTGCTGTAATAGTGATTAGTGAATGGCAAGTAAGGTATAATAAACATTATTTTAAGCAATTACATTATAATGATGAAAGGTCAGTGGATTTGTATTTCCTATTTTGCTTTGTCCACATTCAAGGTTGTGCATTTATATAAAAATATACGAAGTAAACTTTTATTTATCTAAAACAGTGTGTGAAAGAATATTTGATCACCAGTACTTTTTAAAAACAGCTAAAATATTAATAGCAGAATACTTAGGTTTTCGAATACAATACAACACCTAAGTACTGTCAATGCATCAAATACAATAGAAGCAGTCTGCTAGCACAAGTGCATTTTGATGGATAGCTAATATGACAACAAAGAGCATACATTTTTTTTACAGCTCATATTCTGCTTTGGGAAAGCAGTATGCACTTTACACATATAAAAAAATAACATAAAAAGTTTATTCTACTGAGTCCCATAGACACAAAATAAAGCAGCTAGGTGCACGTGTGACCAGTGCTCGATGCAAATTCTTACAGAATGGGGGGCTCAGGATGATTTATTCATACACACATCCCCCTTTAATTTCTTTGTGTGATTACCTCTTTTTTGAGTTATCAGAATATGATAAGGTGGTCACAGGCACAAGGTAGTCCTCCCAATTGTCTGCAAAGTTGAATACCACAGAGCTGTAATTTTGTTGATTTTGGGGAGAAATAGCCGTAAACATGCAAAAATGCTCTTATTGAAAACGACAAACACTAAAAATTTCACCAAACGTGTAAAAAAAATGTTTACGTGCATAAATGCTTTGAACTTTAAGTACTTTTTTTGTTTTTTGTTTGGGTGGGGGGGCATTCTTTAAAAAAAAAAAATGCTAACTACATGTGAATACCGATGCTGACGAAGTTGGATGAAGCTGTAGGGAGTCTGGATAACATGAATACAGCCATAGGCTATGTTCACACTACGTAAAACTACGTCCATTGTTGCCGATGGCAACAACGGCTGTAGTTTTTGCGAGGTGGAACAATGCCTTAGCTTCAATGGGATCCTGGCCGGAGCATATACACATCGTATACACTCCGGCCGGGATCCCTTGCGGCCCTGCAAATAACTGACATGTCAGTTTTCTGCGGCCGCAATTCAATGAATTGCTGCCGCAGGAAACCCTGTCAGTTTGCACTATGAAGCGAGCAGCCCCGGCTGCTCACTCCATAGTGTGCAGGGGGAAGCTCTGATGCAGGCACGCGCTGATGCGCCCGCATCAGAGCTCTGCGGCCGGAAAGATCATCTGGCTGGTACTTAAGTACCGGCCGGAATGATCTGGGCAGAAACCGGTCGTTCCGTGACACGGCCGGGGTCACGGAACGGCCAGTCTCTTCAGTAGTGTGAACATAGCCATAGGCTGTATCCATGTTTTCCAGGACTCCCTACAGCTTCATCCAACTTCAGCCACCAGTATTCGAATTCTGAACAATCGGACTGACGCATGCTAAAGTTGTGTTCATCTGGGGTCTATGAGATATCCTGACACATACAGCAAACAGGCACCATCAACAAGGTGTGAAAAGTGCCTTACAAAGAAATAAGTTCCTGTAGTCTGGCATTGGTCCAATGATATCAGCTCTGATATATCCTCTCTGATATATGTCTCTGCCGCTACTACTTAGTTCAATCTTGGTTCCAGATGTCATTTTAGGTCAATGTCTGACACAGCTTACAATGTATAGGCTTTTAATTTTATTATCCTGATATCTATAATAAGGAGATGATTACTTTTGTGCTTTTCTAACAGCAAAAGAAAGTGAAACTTTGGTTTAGAGCCCTGTGAACAGAATGTTCCTGTAAATGTCCATTAAGAATGACAGAAGTCCAATTAAATACAATTCTTTGAAAACAGCAGAGAAAGAATACATCTTTGGGTACTATTTGTTACAGCTTGTAAGGTTTGCTACCAAGACATAATAACACATCCAACAAATCTTCGTCTTCCTTTACACAAAGCATTTTGCAGTTTATATATAACATTTTACCTAATTCTCGGGGACATTTGGAAATAACATATTATTCTTCCCTCTGAAGAGACATTAATAAGCAGCGTGTTTGTAGAAGTGCCCATTCCAACCGATTACTATATGTTAACAAAGCAAGAGGAAAACCGAGTCTTCAGATGAACAATGATTTGTGGTGTGATTATCCAGGACCCCTTAGGAAATGGTCTAACATAAACATTCTTCATTATTGGAGACAGAAGAAAATCTGAGTTTTATTTTTAGAATATTGCTGTTTTTTATTTATGTAGGAAATAAACTGTATAATCGTAAAGATGCCATATACAGCTATAGCTGGATGATATAAAATGATAGAGGACATAACAGGAAATGCCAGCAATGTACCCAAGTTTAAAGTTAGAAAATAGAAAATGAATATAGTTTTTTTTTATTTATTTATTACGTTTCCATGTTAGACAACAGCCCAATCATGACATGTAAACCACCCAAAATTCAATAAGTATTAATTGAGCAACTGTATCATACCATGTGGAGTTGTGTATCGATAGATCTACTTCCCAAAGTAACTGAATTGATGACTATAAAACTAAACATAAGTGGGCAAAGTATACACGTTATACCCATTCACAAGAAGGATAGTAGAGAAAAGCCAAGTAACTACAGGCCAGTGAGCTTGACATAAGTAGTAATTAAAATAGTTGAAACTTTTCAAAAAAGAAGATAATGGATCCCCTAAAATCAATAATTTGATGGATCCAAACCCGCATGGCTTTACTGAGGGCCGATCATGTCAGACTAATCTCACTGATTTCTTTGAATATGCCACAAAAGTGCTGGATGAAGGTTGTGCCGTGAATATTACCTATCTGGACTTCAGCAAAGCCTTTCATACAGTTCCCCATAAAGAGCTGGAAGAGAAATTAGATAAAATGTGACTTAATCCCTGGAGAGTTCAGTGGATTTGTGGTTGGCTGACGGATAGATATAAGAGCGTTGTTGTTAATGTTGTATATTCTGAGCAGAGGCTGGTTACAAGTGGTGTGCCACAAGGGTCTGTTCTTTTAAATATGTCTGTAAGTGACATAGAAGAAGGTTTGGTACGTAAGGCTTGTCTATTTGCTGATGATACGAAATTGTGCAATAGGGCTGATATTCCTGGAGGTGTCGTTAATATGGAAAATCATTTAGTTTTACTAAATAAGTGGTCCAAACAATGGAAACTGCCCTTCAATGTTTCCAAATGTAAAATAATGTACTTAGGGAGGTGGAATCCTTTATCTGAGTATGATATAGGCAGTTCTGTGTTGCCAAAGACTACAGAGGAGAAGGATTTAGGGGTAGTGATATCAGACAGCCTTAAAATGAGTCACCAGTGCAACCAGGCAGTAGGGAAAGCAAATCATATGCTGAGCTATATAGCTAGAGGTATAACCAATAGGAAGAGGGAGATTGTGATCCCGCTGTATAGACTTCTTGTGAGACCACATCTGAAATACTGTGTCCAGTTCTGGAGACCTCACCTAAAAAAGGATAAAATAGAATGGGTCCAAAGACTGGCTACAAAGATGGTGGAGGGTGTCAGGCATAAAGCATATCAGGAAAGACTTAAAGGGAACCTGTCACCCCAGGCAGCCTTTCCAAACCCACCCCACTGGTGTACAGGGACCAGCATACATACCCACTTCTGCTTGTCCAGCTCCCAGTGGCGATCCCGCTGAGGCTCATCTGCATGCTCAATATGTCTGATGGACAAAGAAAATGACTAGTCCAGTATGTATGCAAGGCCCTGTCCAGGCTGCCCGGGGTGAAAGGTTTCCTGTAAGGATTTGAATCTGTATAGTCTTGAAGGAAAGGAGGGAAAGAGAAAACATGGTTGAAACTTTAAATATGTTAAAGGACTAAATATGGTTCAGGTGGGAAGTGTTTTTAATAAACAACTGAACTCAAGAACATGAGGTTAGTTGAGCTGAGTAATAGGTTAGTTGGGGGAAAGATCAGAAGCAACGTGAGAAAATACTACTTTACTGAAAGAGTAGTAGATGCTTGAAACAAACTTCATCAGATGTGGTTGGTAAATCTACAATACCAAAATGTAAAAATGCCTGAGATAAATATGTATGTGTATATATATATATATATATACATATATATATATATATATATATATATATATATATATATATATATATCCATCCTAAGATAATAAGAAAAGAAATACTAAAAGGGCAGACTAGATGGACCAGGTGGTCTTTTTCTGCCAACAATCTTCTATGTTTCTATGTTATGTGAATATATTCACCACATTTCACTTCCCAGGGCTAGATGATATGCAGAGGAAATGTACCATTCATATTTCATAGCAGCCATTGAAATGAATAACCAACAAACAATAACACATATTGCTTAGAATGAATGGGTGTGCAGGGCTGGAGATTCACACATTGGCTCCCCAAGCACAGCCTTTCCTCTATAATGCCAAAGTGGTTTATAATGAATATCATGAACAGATCTGTCACATTTCATAAACAGTCATTAAGGGGGAGATTTGTCTCAGGGTGTAAAACTGCCCATCGTAACCAGTTACAGCTCAGCTTTCAGCTCTAGCAAAATAAAAGCTGAGCTGTGATTGGTTGCTGGGGGCAGTTTACACCAGTGTATATTTTATACCCTTTGATAAATCTGGGCCTTAATGTATACCTGAACTTTTTCACATTCAGACAGAACTCTATTGGCAAACAGAATTTTTTTTTTTATACACTCAACATGTAAAGTGCATAGGAGTAATGCTTCAGACTTCTTCAGGAGACAATCAATAGTACAAGAAAAACATATATATTTACAGTATTTAACTAGTTAATTATATATTAAATAAAATTAACATACAGTAAGGAAACTGCTTGAGCGATATCTCTACATGAGTACAGTGTTTAGATTAATGGAAGGGGGCTCCCAATCATACATACTAAAGAAGTGCACTTGGACAACAGCAGCTATGGCACAGGGTCATACAGGTTACAGCAGCTAATAAATACTGGAAGACTTGATATTTTGAATAGAAGTAAATTACAATTTTTTGGTGAACTACCCTTAACCCTTTCCCATATCAGTCAGTACATTTATGTCCTAATGCGGGAGAGGGGGTGAACCGTTGCGATCCCGGGTGCTAGCTCGGGACCGTGGCTATACATTTAAATGCAGTTGTCAAAACTGACAGCTGCATTTAGGTGCATGCTGTGCCCCATTCCCTGGTGTCTAGTGGAAGGATCTCCCCCCTACAATGCTATCGCAGAGGAGAGATCCCTTCTGCTTACCACCCCGGGACTCAGCGTCACACTGACATTGATCCCAGCTCAGCAATCTGTAGATCTGATTTGCTACAGACCAGAGTAATACAGCAATGATCTGATTGATCATTGTTGTATTAAGTATACTGCATTGATCTCTATGGAAGATCACTGCAGTAATACTGAAAGTCCCCCAGGGGGATTAAAAATTAAAGTATAGAGTGAAAAGTGTTTTTATTAATAAAAAAAATCCCTTTCCCTAATAAAAATTTGAATCACCCCCATTTTCCTATTTTATAAATAAAAAAAAAAAAATATATATATATATTTGGTATCTTCGCACGTGTAATCGTCCGAACTATTTAATCATCACATTCCTGATTTCGCACGGTAAACGGCGTAAACACAAAAACCCATCAAAGTGCAAAATTGCTTGTTTTTGGTCACATCAAATTTATAAAAATTGTAATAAAAAGTGATCAGAAAGTCGCATATACGCAATCAAGGTACCGATAGAAAGTATCATGGCTCCAAAAATTACACCTCACACAGCCCCATATACCAAAGGATAAAAGCGTTATAAGGCTGGGAATAGAGCAATATTAAACACATTGAGTTTTTTTTATTAAAGGTTTAAATTTTTTTTTTTTTTTTAAATTTAAGGTTTTTATTTTCAAAGACAAAAAGAGAAGGTTTACAATACAAATGGGAACTCGGGACGGCAAGTCCCTCTGGGGGGAAAGGGGTAAACACAAAGAATAATGTAAATGCACAGAATGCTATCGTAATCGTGAACTAACAAAAAACAGTAGAAATATCAACATCCGTAACCGGACCAGAAAAACAGGAGCAGCATTCCGGTCGATCTCAGTGTAAGTCAATGCAAAGAACAGTATACTATTGTATGTGAATTGCACTGCAAAAGTAAGAGAGACAGAAGTAAGAAAACAACAAACAAGACAAACCAGACAAAATAGAACAAGACAACAGACGGATCACAAAAGAGCGGTTGTCCCTGGTGGCGAGAGAGGGGGGGAGGGGGCACCCTCCAGGAGTCTAGATACAAGAGGGGGGTTCAAGCCGTGGCGGTTCTATAAGAATCAGAATCTATAAACGCAAGCCATTGACCCCAAGTGGCCGTATACCTCTTCACCGCCGCCGGGGTAATAGCAATGAGGTCCTCCATATGATGCGTCTGGGCTATTTCCGCAAACCATTCGTCAATGGTCGGGGGGTCAACAGATTTCCATTTCCGAGGGAGGACTGACTTGGCAGCTTGGAGCAGATGGCGTGCCAGAGATTTTTTAAAGCGCGACTGAGCTGTGGGGAACATGAAAAGCAGTGTCGCTTCAGGGGTATTAGGGAAAGTGATACCGGTAATTTCCTTAATGAGGCGCAAAACCGTGTGCCAAAATGTCCGCAATTTGGGGCAACCACACCAGATGTGTGTCATGGTGCCTCCCATGCCCCCACAACGCCAGCAAGTATCAGGGACCAGGGGATACCAGTTATGAAGGGCAGCCGGAACCCGGTACCAACGGGACAAAATTTTATAACTGGTCTCCTGTGTCTTACATGCCATAGTGGCTTTGTGAGAAAGATAAAAAGCCTTTGACCATTGTTGTGGCGTAAAAGTTTTCCCCAACTCTGTCTCCCATGCTGAGCAAAAGGAGGGCAGATGATTAAATCTAGAGGAGAGCAACAATTGATAAGAGAGAGAAACGGCATGTGGGGGGCAGGAAGGCAACACACACAGCTTCTCAAAATCTGACAACGAAGCGTGGAGAGCGTGGGTACGCGAGGTAGTTGTGTAGAAGTGCCGTAATTGGATATACTCAAACAGGTGTCTGGACGAGGGGGGTGTGGAGGAGAGGATGTCGGAAAGGGGTAACAGTGCTCCCCGCCTGACTATGTGATAAAAGCGGAGAAGGGTGTCCCTAGGCAAGCCCAAGAAAGTCCGGGACATACCTGGTTGAAAATCAGGGTTATCTGTGACGGGGGTCATAGGACCACGACTATCCAACAGAGCACAAGGAGACCCGGCGGCTGGCAAAGAGGCAAGGGTATGGCGAGTGGTGTAGGACAGGGGTGTACGGTCTGCCAAGGTAGGGGACCATGTCCATGGGAGCGTAGACAAAGGCCGAGGGCACTGGGTTTGTGCCAGCTGTACCCAAAGCTTGGAGGTAGAATGATGGCACATGTCCAAAGCCCTCACGTGGACACAAGCTAAATAATAAAGGCGACAGTCTGGCAGACCAACCCCCCCCCCGCATCCTTGGGACGAGAAAGAACCTCACGTCTGACTCTGGGACGGCCAGGGGACCAGACGAAGGAAGAAAAGCAATGCTGCACTTGTTTCCAAAAGGAAACAGGGATGCGGACTGGGATGGTCTGCAAGAGATAGAGCAATCGAGGAAGAAGGGTCATTTTCAGGATATTAATCCTCCCGAACCAAGAAAAATCTTTCTTGGTCCAGGCTGTCAGGTCCGTTCGGAAACGTCCTAAGAGAGGGAGAAAATTAACATCAAAGAGTTGGGACAATTTAGGAGGGATGCGTATGCCCAAGTATGTTATGCCTGCTGGGGCCCATGCAAATGGGAAATTCTCCTGAAGAGAGCGCACAGTGGCGCTGTCCAAGGAGACATTAAGGGCTTCAGATTTAGTAAGGTTAATTTTAAAATTAGACCACCCACCAAACCGGTCCAACCAAGACATAAGGGAAGGGAGGGAAAGACGTGGATTTGTGACATAGAGCAAGAGGTCATCCGCAAAAGCGGAGCATTTATACTCGTGGGATATAATGGTGACCCCCCTTATGTCTGGGTCAGAGCGGATGGTGGACATTAAAGTTTCCATGATAAGGACATAAAGGAGGGGGGACAGAGGGCACCCCTGTCTCGTTCCATTGGAAATAGAAAAGGGTGCCGACAAGGTGCCATTGAATTTTAACTGAGCAGAAGGGACGTTGTAAAGGGCTAAAATTTTTGAAAGGAAAAACGGGCCAATACCAACACGTTGTAGGGTTTGTACCAGGGAGGACCACGAGACTCGATCAAAAGCCTTCTCGGCATCTAAAGAGAGGACCATCAGGGGTATGTTGTTAGATTGAGCGTAATGAATGATGTCTAATGTTTTGAGAGTATTATCGCGGGCTTCCCTCCCTGGTACAAAACCCACTTGGTCCGCATGGATGAGAGCCGGCAAGTGTGGGTTCAGCCTGTTGGCAAGTAGCTTGGCATAAAGTTTCAGGTCCACATTAAGGAGGGAAATGGGCCTGTAGCTCCCACAGGACTGTGGATCCTTCCCCGGTTTAGGAATAAGGGCGACATGGGCCATAGTAGTCAGATATGGAGTTGAAGGCCGAGAGCATAATGGGGCCTAAGGATTCCTGAAGCACTTTGTAGAATTGGGCCGTCAGGCCATCTGGGCCCGGGCTCTTCCCTCCCGGGAGTTGTGCAATGGCACAGTTTAGTTTGTGCAGTGCGAACGGCTCCTCCAGGGTCGCCGCCGCGTCGCCGGAGATCCGAGTAGCAATAGGAGGGGGAGAGAAGGGCTCGGGCACCGGGGCCGGGGGTTTAGGAAGATTATAAAGGGTAGTGTAGTAGGAATGAAATGTGGATGCTATTTCCGGCGTGACATGGGTAGTTACATTCGCAGTGGTCCGAATACAGGGGATATGCGATTGCGTCAATTTGTCCCTTAAAGCCCTTGCCAACATGCGGCCACACTTATTGCCATTTTTGTAAAATTTACTACGACAAGACTGCAGTAGACGGCCCCACGATGCCTCTAAGAGACGTTTAACCTCAGAGCGTGCAGTTTGTAAGTCCCTCAGAATCGGGAGAGACAGAGCATGTTTGTGGGCGAGCTCCAGGGAGGAAACCTTAGCAAGCGCTTTTGTCAGTGAAACCGCCTTTTCTCTCTTGAGTCTGGAACCGTGTTTAATGAGGACACCTCGGAGGACACATTTGAGAGCTTCCCACTGAATAACAGGGGAGGTAGTATCCCCAGCATGATCAGAACAAAAGTGTGTGACCGATTGTTTAAGGTCAGCAACACAAACAATGTCCAAGAGGAGGGACTCATTCAAACGCCAGGTCCAATGAGGCTTGGACAGGAAAGGGAGCGTGAGGGAGCAGAAGACAGGGGCATGGTCTGACCATAAAATGTTGCCAATAGAGGTGGAGGAGAGCCACGCCAGGGCACTATGCTGTATGAGAATGTGGTCAATGCGACTATAAGTCCCATTGGGGTTAGAATAGAAACTATAGTCCCGGTCAGCCGAGTGCGACAGCCTCCAGGCATCATAAAGTTGCAGCAACAAAAAGGCTCGTTTGACCCTCTTTATGGCTGCATAGGAAATAGATGATCGACCCGAGGAGTTATCTATAGAGGGGTCCAAAGTTAAGTTAAGGTCACCGCATAGGATCACAGTCCCCTTGACCACAGGCAATGACAACTCAATCAAACGGGTGAGGAAGGAAACCTGGTCGTGATTCGGGGCATAGGCATTAATAATAGTGAAAACGTGACCACTAATGGATAAGGAGATGATAATGTACCTAGCCGCCGGGTCGGTAATGCAGTGAAGGATCTGGCATGGCAAATTCTTATGTATGGCATAAACACAACACAAGTACAAATATACAAGCAGTAAGGAGTAAAACTGCAGCGTATTCTCAACAAAAAACACAGCTAAAGGGCTACTAGACCAGAGAAAACTCGGGTCCAGTGTCCCGCCTATGGGGGGAGAGAGGCAGACAAGTACCGTATACGCGGTGCAGAAGGCTCCTCGCAGACCTTGAGGAAAATATGTCAAGGCAAACAGGCAAAACTATGGCTAATGATGAAACATGAATAGAATTATGAGGAATGTATCAGGCATGAAGCAGAACCTGCCCAGGGAAGGCCAAACAACAAAAAGGAAAAGGGGGGAAGGATGCAATGTAGACATGTATAGGGGGCAATACGAACAGAATGGCAATCAGCAGCAGTCCCTAGGTCAGAAATAAGAGCGCCGGAGAGCCCTCCCAAGGGAAGCCTCTGCAGCGTTCCACCTCAGGTGGTTCCGTCTCGATTCCGTGATGATTCTGAGGGTCGAGGTGCAGGAGGCGGAGATCCGCGGGGTCCGTGGTGACGTGGCGGCCTCGGAGGGAGTCCCTGAGTAGAAGATGCTGGGGCCCTCGGTGAGAGGGGTCTCTTGGCACCCCGGGCTGAGGAGAGGAGGGAGGGCCAGTCCGGGAGAGTGAGGCCAGTAATGTTGAGGTCTCTGAGGAAATCCGAAACATCAGCAGGGGCCCGTAGGGTAAGGGTGCGGCCATTCAGGCGGACAATCAGTGCAAAAGGATAACCCCAGCGGAAAGGTATATTGCGGTCTCTGAGGATGTCCAGCAGGGGGCGCAGGGCTGCTCTCTGAGCAAGTGTGTGTCGGGAAAGATCAGGCAGAATAAGGAGATGAGCCCCCCTATACACCACAGCACGTCGTTTACGGGCCCTCAGGAGAATTTCTTCCTTAGTAGAGTAGAAATGAACCCAACAGATGACATCCCTGGGGTTCTGATCATCTCGACTGGGGGGGCGTAGCGCCCTGTGCGCCCTATCCAGTTCAATATGTGTGTTAGGTGGCTGCTCTAGGAGATCGTTGAAAATATTGGAGAGAACAGCAAACAGGTCTGATGAAGCAATCGACTCGGATACGCAAGTTGTTCCTCCGGTTGCGGTTCTCTATATCGTCCATGTGTTGCTGGAGGACAAACAGTTGGTCAGCATGCAAATTCACAGTGGACTGTAAGGCAGATAGGGAGGTGGATGTGGTCTCCTGAGATACCTCCAAGTTATCCACTCTGGTGGAGACCGCCGTTAGTTCAGTGCGAAACTGCGCAAACTCTTGCTTGCATTTGTCCACCAATTGTTTAGCTAAAATGGAGATGTCACTCCTAGTGGGTAAAGATTGAGTGAGGATCTTAAGATCCACCAAGGATGCAGGTCTACTATCATCAAGGCCAGAAGTGCAGGAGGAGGACAAATGCAATGGTAATTCCTGGGTACAGAGAGAAGGATGCTGTGTGGCTTGTCTGAATATCGGTGGTTTGCCAGCCAGAGAAGGAGGAATGGAGGAATGAATGTCCAGCAACAGTCCCATGGATGGAGAGGAGCATGCCGGGGCATGTACAAGGGCCACTGTTTGACCAGGTGCGGCCTGGCTGCGTGCAGGAGAGCCCCCCCAAGAGGATCCTGAAGACCATGCCGGGGATAGGCCGCCTTGTGTGCCCACTGAAGCCAGGGCAAGTGGGGGTGCGGGGGCTCCCTGCTGGAGGGGGGAAAAGGTGGGAGAGAACCATGCCAAGTCCTGGGCTGATTGCACCCATGAGGGTGCCGATGGGTTCAGTGCTGCAGCAGGTGGTGGAGTGACAGCCGCTTCTGGGGCAGTGAGGGGGGCGCCATCTTGGACCTGGGCCTTAACCTGCTGGGGGCTGTTGTGAGGAGAGGGGCAGGAGGAGGGGAGCGCCGGGCACTGGGCACAGTTTGTAGGTACCTGATGGGGCCCCGGGTGCAGCTCCTCCAAGGCTGATGGCGGTGCAGGCGGCTCCCGCATCGCGGCTCCCGCGCCCTGCGTCCGGGCAAGATGGCCGCCGGAGCATGGAGAAGAAGGTGAGGGGGAAGGGCGGGAGGCCTGCGTCGGATCCCCGTGACAGTGCTGCGGCCGGGTGCGGGCAGCCGGATCCTCCGGAGCACAGGCCGCGGTCGATGGGGTGACTGACCGTAGGCGGGCTTGTGAGGTAGTGATGGGCACAGGGTCCTCATGGCGGCGGCCATCTTCCTTCCCCTGCAGCTCCGTCATCTGCTGTGTGGATGAAGCCTCCGGCCGGAGGAAGTAATGGCCGATTTCCCCCTGGGGTGAGCAGGCAGAGGTGGAGGAGCCTCCCCTGGGTTTTCTGGAGGTTTTCCCCATGATTAAGGTGCAGGATGCCTGTAGATTGAGGATGGGTCCGGAGGAGCTCTGCAGGACACGTCCTCACAGCAGCATGGCTAGACACGCCCCCCCAGGTTTAAATTTTTTAAAAGAAGTCAGATGAAATAAAAGTTATTTCAATTATATTGAAATAACTTTTATTTCATCTGACTTCTTTTTTACTATTTTTTGACTTCAGTTTTACTATAGAACGATTGGTATAAACAGGAAACCCCCCAAAATGAAAACAAATTCCTTTTTTTTTTTCAATTTCACTGCAAAAATAATTTTTTTCTGGTTTTGCAGCATACTTTATGGAAAAATTGTAAAGTACAATTGGTGGCACAAAAAATAAGGGCTCATGTGGGTTTATAGGTAAAAAAAAATGCAAGTACTGTGGCCTTTTAAACACGAGAAGGAAAAAACAAAAACGCAAAAGCGAAAATTAGCCCGAACCTGAAGGGGTTAATACTTTAAGAAAAAGCTAAGCTACGGTGTTTTCTAAGGGGACCCTAGTTTAAAGGGGTTTACTACAACTAATAATTGATAATAGGCCAATCATAAGGGCATGCCACCTATGCTTCACTGGTGGGTCTCCAATCCACAAGGCCCACCCATCCAATTAGTAACCAAATCAGTATCCAGTCAGAAATATATGTTACTACACCTAAATAATATTTAAAATATAGCTGCATCATTCTGCACCACTGACTAAATGGTTTCAGCTGATAATCTGGTACTGGAAATATACCAATTGGAAGTCAGACTTTGAAATGTGTGGGGCATTTGGTAAGTCAACAGATTTTACTGGGAAAAAAACTTTAACAATTTGTTCTAGACTGCAACACCCTATTAAATAGAATTTCATTGCAGGTACTGACTATAAGAAGGGGACATTTATAAACAGTACTATGTGACCTTTCATTGCCCCCTTGCCAATCCCTTCTCTCATGTTTCTATCTCCTTTTATTCAGTGCTTGGGGAAGTGCCAGCTCAGTGTTTGTGCCGTGGATTAGAACTTGACTGTGATGGAGCCAAATTACGGAGTGTCCCTTCTGTCTCCTCAAATGTGACCATGTTGTAAGTAAAGCAGGGCAGTCTGTTTATCTAAATGAGAAAAACAATCTATGCTTTTTTGTGTTAGATGTATTAGTATCTTCATGTAAAAAGTTTACCATAAAAGCAGTTGTGGAATTCAGTGCAGAATTAAAACTATTCTTACTTGTATCCTATATAATGTAATCAATTTTTCAAAAGGAACTTTCTCTGCAATGAACCTTCTACTAACTACTTATTTTTACTTTGTTGCTACTGGTTATGCCCTCTATTCTATTCCTCTCTCTTTAAACGTCACAGCACTTACTAATTGATTTGACAATCTGTTGTTATTTTGTGCCATAGGGTGCACACAGAGATTTATCTGACAGATTTTTGAAGCCAAAGCCAGGAACAGACTAAACAAAGAACAGGTTATTAAGAAAAGACTGAGATTTCTTCTCTTTTCAAATCCATTCCTGGCTTTGGCTTCAGAAATCTGTCAGATAAATCTCTCTGTGTAAAGGCATCCTTCCTAACTTAGCTAATGATTTCTGCCTTCACTTCCTTTTCCTTCATTATATTGTATACCATATGACCAATATTTTATTGTTTCTAATAGTATGTGCAAGTTGTCTGTTTCTGTTCTCTAAATAAAAAGTTGTGAACAAAAAAAAACTATATTGAATAAAACAAATCTATACATCTTACATTAAATCCAGGTCCATTCTCCTGAAAGGAGCTTTTTGGTCTTGTGCTGTTAGAAAAAAAAAAAGAGACCAAAGGTAGGAACTCTTGGTCATCTGCATGCTCAAAAAGAAGGCAGTCATGTGGTTGATGGATGCATTGACACTCTGTACTGGCCAGGACTTCATGTGTTTAGTCGCTTTTTTTTTAACCAACACAAGACTAAAAAGCTGCCTTTAGTAGACTAGACCTGGATGCAAGCTACGCAGATACAACCTACACATCATCCATTTCCCTTCCCTCCATCCATCCCCTCCATGGTTGAACTTGATGAACATGTGTCTTTTTTTCACTATGTACTCTGTACTATGTAACTATATAAATATAGCTTTGTTTTAAAGCATAACTAAAAAAAAAATAATAATAATGACAATAAAAAGGATGGTGTAAATAGCAAACATGCTTTATATCTAGGGATGGTCCGAACCGAGTTCGTACGGAGTTCGTACGAACCCGGACCATCCGCAATGATTACCGCTCCGTGCAGCGGGCAGATCCAGCGGGAGCAACGCCTTGAAAACTGGGATACAGCTATAGCCAAAGGCAGACAGCGATAATCCGATGCTGAGCGTTCGGGTTCAACCTCGGCGGGTTCGGACCATCCCTATTTATATCACATCCCACGTTGATTTAGATTTTGAAAGGTTATACAACAGTGACACTTTAACCTAATAAACAATATACATAGTATGGTCATTTAGTAATTACTCTTGTTTCTATTGTTTTTGTTAATATTATAAAATCTAAGGTTATTTTTATGTTAGGGTGCGTTCACACATACAGCACCCACAGCAGATCTGCAGCAGATTTGATGCTGAGTTCAGTTATTTAGTTACATTGATATCCGCGCCATCAAATCTGCTGTGGATCCTGTACATGTGAACTCTTAACTCTTTTAATTTTGTTTTTAAGGTGATATTATGTTTATATTAAAAAATTTACATTGATTTTAGATCCACCATTAACAACCCACTAGTTGCCAGAGACTCAAAATATAATAACTTCAAAAAATATTAATTTTTAGTGGTAAATCAACGCTATAAAAATGCTAATAAACTACATTAAAGAATATAAAAAAAGTGGTACAATTAGTACAAGTGGAAAACTGTCCAATGTCAACATAAATCAAATTAGACATTAGTAGAAACACTGTACTGCTGCGACTCTCTAAGATGCACCCTGACGGTATCCTTAGTTACAGGCAATGCAGCCGGGATGATTCTGTATATTTCTAGTGTGAACATGGGTTGACTCTGCCTTAGGCTAGTTGAATTAATTCTGGTTAATGCCTGTGCATTTTCTGGAATGATTTCTACCAGCACCAAAATGGTTAACTCCTTGTCTTGCCGGTGATCGACAGAACAACTGTCCTTATCTGTCTGCTACAATTACCTCTGAGACCGGGACCTGGTTTCCTTTAAAACTATGCCTGATGCCTGCTATAGCGTATACTTAGTGTCCGTATACTCACTTCCTTTCCATTGATTTGCTATCTGAATCTACTGGTTACCTGACTTGGTCTGTATTTTTGTTCTCTGGGTTTGTTGACTGGTTGGTTTGCCTTATTGACTCTGTATATTACCTAATGACTTGGTACTGGTATTTGCCTCTCCTGGTTTGACCCTAGCTTGCTGACCACCTGCCATTGTGCTTAATTGCCCTTGTATCGTTATTGTCTTGTTTGTCTCATATTTGTCTTGTGTCCTGTTCCACCTATATATGCTTTCCTGTAAAAAATAGTGGTGCAGAATAACAATTATCTATAACTAACTGAACACCTAGATCCCAACTAATCAAAACTTTTCCATGTTTCTAGGTCAGATGTATAAAAAAAAAATTAAATTGACACTTTCCATCACTGTTTCTATTGGGGAATACTGCATTGACTACATGCATTGACCCACAAGTAATCATTTGTAGATCTTTTTAACTACAGTATATCTGCTATCATATAAATGTTTACTTATTAACATAATTGTCATAATATTTCATTGCATACCACTCACTGTGAAGTAATGGCTAAACTAACTCATTTTTATTTACAGGTCTTTGCAGCATAATCTATTGAAGAAACTTGGCCCAGATTTATTTCACCAGTATCCAGACTTGCGTTACTTGTAAGCAAGCTTTCTCTTTTCATTTGCTTCACTATCACTTTTAAACTCTCTTGCTAAATAGATGAAAAAGTGGACTATACAAACCATCTAAGAATTTACCCCTTCATGTAGTTTCAGATTCCATTGTTTTCTATGTAGACTGGCTATCTTCTAAGAGAACTATTAGACGGGCCAATAGGGGCGCCGATCTGCCTATTACATGGCCCGATAATTGTTTAAAAAGGGCTGCAAGGACATTGTTACCGATGTCCTTGCTTAAATTTAAAAAAATTTACCTATCCACGCTCCAGGTCTGCGGTCTGCTGCTGCGGTCCGCTTCTCCTCGGGTCCCGCGCGCTGTAGCTTCAGAGGGGCCTGTCTGCTGACAGGCCACTCAGCTAATCACAGGCTGTGGCGGTCCCGCCTGCCTGTGATTGGCTGAGCGGCCTGTCAGCTCAGAGAGGACGCTCTGAAGCTAGCAGCAGCCCTGGAGCGTGGATAGGTAATGTATATCGTCAGTCGCCGGTCGTGCACCGCTATTACACGAAGCAGTGCGCGGTTGGCATCCGACAAGTATAGGTTCTAACCTATATCAACGATCAGCCGATGACAACGATCATCGGCTGATCGTTGTCTTTATTACACGGAATGATAATCAGCTGAATTGGGCCAATTTGGCCGATTATCGTTTCGTGTAATAGTACCCAAAGAGAGAAACTGCTCATCTGAAAGACCATTTTTCAATCCAACTTTGGGTGGTTATCTGAAGATGTTTCACTGGATTTGAAATGCTGATTTATGTTTTTTAGTAAATTAGCAAAATAATAGGACTTACCTGTTTCAAAGCCCTCCTCATTCCTCTGTCGTCATGACCCAGCAGGAACTACCAGCTCAGCCAGTCGTGACTGCATACATGTCCTACCTTGGTCACTGATTGGCTGAGTGGTTATTTTAGAGCTGAGTCATGATATCACACAATAAGGAGCTACCATATGACCGTGAGCAGTGGCACTGCCCTGCGGGAGCACCAGGATGAGTAAGTATAACTTCTTTATTATGTTCCCAGCACCCTCTGGTCTTCCTCTTTTCATTTGGCCAGAATTCTCCTTTAAAGGGGAACTATCAGCAGGTTAGATGAATCTACCTGTCTGATAGCCCCCTAAAGTGCATGAAGTGCAGAGAAAAAAAAGGTATGTCTCTTACCTTCATCCTTAGTGCTGTTCCTGTGCAGTAAGTAATTGAATCCGTGGGTCTGAGCACCATAAGGAGCACTGCCCTTCCCTCATTGCTGGATCGGCGTGATAGGGGCAGGGCATTGCTCTTAATGGTGTTCTTGGCCATGGATTCAACTACTAACTGCACAGAAACTACACCGAGGGGAAAGGTAAGAGACATACCTTTCTCCCCTGCGCATTAAGGGTTATAAGCAGGTTAGATAAGTCTAACCTGCTGATAGTTCCCCTTTAATTAAAAACCTCTTACAGTATATTATTTCCCTCTGTTATAACCAGCCCCCGTGTTTACTTTTACCGTGATATCCATGCATGAAAACTATTCTCTTAAGTTGAGCTTATTATGCATTGTGTGAAAGGCTTTAATGTGCATATTAATAGCAATTAACAAAATGTTTCTCAATTAGTAACGCTTCCTCTCTCTTAACGACTTGGGTCGACTCAGTAACTCTTTCTCTTGGCCTTTGCTTAACATTATTCTGAGTTTTACTACGCTTCATTATTCTTTAGAGAGTGTCAGTAAAAAAAATAGCGGTGCATTGAATGAGGCGTTCTTGGTTAATGTTGAAGTCAGGGCAAAGAAGAAAAATTAAACATATTTTGTCTTTTGTATAAACAAAACAGAAATTTATCTTTAAGAAAAAAAATGTAACTTAGAAAAACTAGTGTTAGCTTATAAATAACATAAAAGCATTCTAAATTTCTACATTTATACATGTTTTTTGTCTGCTGACTACCCATTCTTCACCTCTTCTTGACCAAAGGACATTGATGCACATATGTCCAGGTCACACTCATGCATTGCTCTCCTCCCCACCTTCTAAGAGCCATAACTCTTTTATTTTTCCACCTACAGGGCTGTTTGGGGGCTTATAGTTTTTATTAGTACATTATTGGTGTAGATGGGCATTTTTTAACATTTTTATAATTTTTTTCTGATATACAGTGGTACCTTGGTTTAAGAGTAACTTCAATTAAGAGCATTTTGCAAGAAGAGCTCACTGTTTTTCAAAATTGTAACTTGGTTTAAGAGCATTGCTTTGGTTTAAGTGTTCCCTGTACTGGGTGGGAGCGGGAGTGGGGGAGCTGCATGGCCTGCACAGGGTGGTCTACAGCACTGTACTCTGACCCAGGAAGTGTCCCTCACCTGCTAAATCATAGCAGATCCACTTCAGGCTGGGGCTTGTATCAGGGGACAGGACTCTGGAGGTAATATTTTTATAGCTGTAACCCCTCTCTCACCGGACAAAAAGTGCTGCTATACTGTGCCCACATATTTCCTGCTCATTCCTTCATGCTCCCTGCAGTCTCTGTTAGTCCTTGTGTTTCCCATCCTCTCCATTCTTGCTATAATGTGCCTGCACTCACACTCAGCTATACACACTGCTGCTATAATATACCTGCACTCACACTCAGCTATACACACTGCTGCTATAATGTGCCTGCATTCACACTCAGCTAAATACACTGCTGCTATAATGTGCCTGCACTTACACTTAGCCATTCATACTGCTGTATAGAAAAGTTTCTGTCACTGTCCTCCTGCATAGCTCTGTAATTCTCACTTACTGATTGGTCTATGCTGAACACACACCCCTTCCCCATTGCTGTCATGTGACCACATAGACCTCTAACAGCAGCTCTGCTTCTATATTCTTGTACTACGCTACTGCATTATGTGGATCTGCATCTCCATTCTTTATCTACAAGTTGCTGCTGTTTTTTCAGATTTATGCACTTACTATACATTATACTCCACATACTGAGTGCTATACTGTACAGTAACTTATAATATGACATATTCAGCTGTTTCTCGTTGTTTGTTTCATCAGTTTTACTTGTCATTATTTTGGGGGTGTGGAACCAATTGTCTGCATATCAGTGATTTCTTATGGGAAAATTTGCTTTGGTTTAAGAGTGGATTTGGATTACAAGTACGGTCCCATTATGAATTATGCTCGTAATCTAAAGCACCACTGTATAATGTGACAAAAATGCAAACAATGCATTTTTTTTCTCTTCATTATTGAGAAACAATATCATTATATTATAAAAGCTTAGACAATTCCAGATGCTACAATACCAAATGTGTTTTTTTTATATTTGTAAAATGGGAAAGGGAGATGATTTTTAACTTTTATTAGGGGATGGGCTTTGTAAAATTTTTACAGTAGACTTTTATAAGCAATTAATCAGGTTTTGTTTTTGTTATTTTAAACCAAAGCCTGAAATGGATTTGAAAAGAGGAGATAACTCAGTCTTTCCTTTATGACCTGTTCTCTGTTTATAGTCCATTCCTGGCTTTGGCTCAAAAAAATCTGTCAGATAATCTGCTGGTGTAATAGGGCCCTATGCCATTACATAGCACTGATCAGTTAGATTGGAACTCTGCTACTAGAGTCAGACAGCATAGAGATGGATGAGAGACCTAGGGAAACCTATCAGGACTCTGGCAGTCACACTGTTGGGGTTCCAATAGGACAGTGACAGGTAAAGCTCTTGTAACTGGCATTCTTAAACACTGTGATTGCTATAAATTGCTGTATTTAAGGGGTTAATGGCAGACAGCAGCATACTTGCTACTGTCTGTCATTGTAGTGGCTGCTGGCAATTTAAAGGAAACCTGTCACCCGGGAGGACAGCGCTCAGCCCGCCTGACCGCCCGGTGGAGCCCCGGATACCTCCCCTTTCCTGCAAGTCCCACTCCCGTACGAAGATATTGGCGCCGGAAGGTGAGCACGCGCTGTATGCTAATTACCTGAGATGAGTCCGATGCCCATAGAGAATGACTGGAGCAGTCATTCTCTATGGGCATCGGACTCATCTCTGCTGAGCGCGCGCGTGGCTTCTGACGGCGAGATCTCCATCCCGGGACCGGGTCCAGGAGCGGGACCTGCAGGAAAGGATAAGTATCCAGGGCTCCACCGGAAGGGTCAGGTGGGCTTGGCGCCATCATCCCAGCTGACAGGTTCCGGTGCTGCTCCCAGTGAAGCAGCAATACACACATGAAAGTCCCCTTCAAACCAGGGTATATATACATTTCAACTGCACCAGGCATTGGCGGTTGTAACTTATATAGTCATATAGCTGATGTGAAGGGGCTAAAGTGGCATTACAATCTCAAAAAGTTATCCTATATCCACATGACAAGAGATAAAAAGTTGATCAGTGGAGGTCTGACTTGGACTCCCACAGTTCATGAGAACCCACTGAATGAGTAGAGTGCACTAAATGTGTACACTCAGTATTTTGTGCATTATGTGCAAGGCTTCCGAACTATTTTAGGCTCAACACTCAATTAGGAGACATAGAAATACCATACCACATATCCACTTTTACAGTGGTACAATGTAACCAGAACCAAAGGCTGCCAGTACTACAGTACAACAGCATGGGGGCATGAAGAAAAGAGACTTCCCTGCTGCCAGTTTACTAGCTATTAAGCTAGGTACCTGTTAAGGGTCAGAATTGGCTAGAGGCTAGTCCTTTAAAGGGCATGTATCACCTAGATTTTCTTTTACTGATTAGAGCCAGATATAAAAAGTTATTGTTTTTTACTCATCTGTTACTATTTTATGATTATAATTTTGTTATGGAGGCTGCCATCTTGCCTGAGCTGTTTATGAGCATTTATTGACCAATGTGTCCACCAACTACTCTGCACACATGTGCCTAAACAAGACCACATCTGTTCCCCCACAATAATTAGAGGACCTGAACTGCCTGGCTATGTGACTAAAGGCCCTATTACACCAAGAGATTATCAGCCGTATTTCGCCAATTATCTGACGTCACAGCCAGTAATCACTTGGTGTAATAGCTCCTGTTAAAAGGCAACGATCAGCCATATGCATGCTATTGTCCCGGGCGCTCCTCCCACAGCTCCCTATGGCCCACCCCCTGCTTTTACCTGCTTGCCTGCTTGTGTGTAATAGCACAAGCAGCAAGTGGAAAACGAGGAGCAAGCAAATGTTGATCTGACAGGTCGTTGCTTGCTTGCTCCTCCAGATTGACCCATTTAATAAGTCCTTAATTTCTGTAGGTCTTTGTGCTCTGAACACTTGTAAAGAAATATACTCTGGTTAGCTCATAATAGAGAGAGTCATCATAGTGAAGGAATGTAATAAGGACCTTTTATGGTGCGTTTACACAGGCAGATTTATCTGACCAATTTTGGAAGTCAGGAATGGACTTGAAAAGACAGGGAATCTCAGTCTTTCCTTTATGACCTACACCCTGTTTATAGTCTGTTCCTGGCTTTGGCTTAAAAAATCTGTCAGATAAATCTCTTTGAGTAAACGCACTATTACACAACCCAATGATCCTTTAAGGAAGTTTGAATAAACCAATATATCTGACAATCATAAAAAAAATAGTTTCATTATTTAAAAAAAGCAATGATCTCACTTTTACAGATTACATATAATTAATAAAGCTAAAACTAAATACATATAGCGGTTCCAGTTAAAAACATCTCACTGTTGCTCCATTAACCCCAACACGTCAGCAACACTTAGATATACGTTCCTGCTGCACATACCAAGTGCAGTAGGAACGTATATGCACGTTCCTGACACTGAAGGAATTTGATGTGTGTGGGACCGCTGCAGTGGGAGGAGAGCTGAGGGGAGCTGAGGGTAATGAGAGGCAGCTGCGATCCCGCAGCTGCGTCATATTATCCCCTTAAACTCTGCAATCTATAGCGTTTGCGGTGTTTAAGGTACTCAGTGACAGAACAAGCATCTGTTACTGAGTGATCAGGACCCCCACAGCCATGCTGCGGGGTTCCCGATTGCATGTACCGACCAGCAGGGGTAAGCCACCCACCTCCGTCCGGTCAGATTGCCTATCGATGCAGAGAGTCTGCTCTCAGGCAGGCTCTATGCATAGATCGTCGATAACACTAATCTATGCTATGCTATGGCATAGCATAGATCAGTACATGCAATCTAATGATTGCATGTTTTACCCCAAAAAAAGGGTATTAAAAAAAGTTTTTAAAAGTTTTTTAAAAAAAATCTTATAACACCCCCCCCAATAAAAGTTTAAAATACTCGCTTGCCTATTATAAAAATATTAAAAAAAAATAAACATATTATATATCGTAGCATGCGGAATTGTCCAATCTATTAAGATATAACATTATTGTTCCCATACGGTGGACAGCGTAAACGGAAAGAAAAAAAAACACACCAGGATTGCTGATTTTTTTAACTATATATCAGACAATATTAATAAAAAGCTATCAAAATTTTTCTGTGACACCAATATGACATAAAAACTAGAGATCATGGTGCAAAAAATTACACCCCAACTAGCCCTGAAGGTGGAAAAATAAAAGCGCTATGACTCTTAGAAGGCGGGAGGAACATTGCATTAATTTGACCCGGACTTTTGTGCATGAAAGGGCTCGGTCTTGAAGGGGTTAACAATGTTCTTAAGGTAATCTTGCCCAAAAGTATACTTCAGTTTCTTAATGTTGTCTTTGTTGATTCTTTGTTCACTGCCCTTGCTTCAGAAGCTTCAGAACAATAGCCTGTAAATCACTCACTGCGCACCTTTGTCAATCAATAAGAACTATAACAGCTTAAACATCCTCTTCACCACCCACACAACAACCTCTCACTTGAAGTGACCCAAGCAATTACTGTAATACAAAACAAATGCATGTTACCATGTTTAAAAGCAAATCCCATTTATTAAAGAGAAAAATACAAGAGGAAAAAGAGAAGAGATTCACACAGTAAACAAGCATTAAGAAGTGATGCTGTGGTATCTAGAGATTCTTTGGGGAAAAAAGCTTCATCAAACTTTTTCAAGCATTTGACACATGCATTATTTTTATGGTTTAAATTTGGCATACGCTGATCAGCTGTTATGTTAAAATAACAGGTAAAGAAAAAACATGACAATCCTATGACAATGGCACTTGTCAAGTGGTGAGATGTATTTGGCAGCAAGTGATCTTTATAAAAGCAATCTCTCAATAGAGGGACTCAAATAATAAAGAAAGACAAATAAAAGTAATAATATATGAGAGAAATGAAAAGAAAAAAAATGCACATAGAAAATAAAACATTTTTCCCATAAAAAAAGCTTACATTTTTTTTTAACCCTTAGACGACCCAGGGCGTATAGTTACGCCATGGAAGTCTGTCCCCAGACGACCTAGGGCGTAACTGTACGCCCTGGGTGTTTCTCACGCTATGAAGCGTGCTCCGGAGCGGAGCGCGCTTCATAGCAGGTGGGGGCCGGCTGCAAAAAGCAGCCGGGACCTCACCGGTAATGACACGCTGCAGCGATCGCGCTGCCGCGTGTCATTAACTCCTTAAACGCCGCGGCGTCGCGACCGCGGTGTTTAAGTGTAAGTGACAGGGGGAGTCCCCTGTCACTTACCGATCGGGACCCCCGCAGTGTGACTGCGGGGGTCCCGATCGGTAAAACGGGCCGCCGGAGGTCTCTCATCTCCCTCCATGCGGTCCGATCGGCGCTCTAGTCACTGAGCCTGCACAGACAGGCTCAATGAGCAGAGCGCCGATAACACTGATCAATGCTGTGCCTATGGCATAGCATTCATCAGTGTAAAAATCCAAGTAGTGAATGTAAAAGTCCCCCAAAGGGACTTCAAATGTGTAAAAAAAAAAAAGTTAAAAACACTAACACACTACCCCAAAACCCCTCCCCCAATAAAAGTTGAAATCACCCCCCTTTCCCATTATATAAATAAAACATATAAAAATAAATAAATAGATAAACATATAATATACCGTAGCGTGCGTAATTGTCCGATCTATTAAAATATAACAAGCGTCATTGCGAACGGTAAATGGCGTACACGAAAAGAGGGAAAAAAGTGCGCGGATTACCGATTTTATGTTACATTATATATATAAAAAAATTAATAAAAAGTGATCAAAACGTCCGATCTTCACAAATATGGTATTAATAAAAACTAGAGATCATGGCGGAAAAAATGACACCCCATACAGCCCCATAGGTGAAAAAATAAAACCGTTATAAGCGTCACAATAGTCCCATTTTATTTATAATTAATTGCCAAAAAAAAGGATTTCATTTAAAAAAAATATATAACATTAGAGAATCTGTGTAAACCTGCATATGGTTGTGTTCGTACTGACCTATAGAGTAATGGTATCATGTCGCTTTTACCATATAGTGCATTATGTAGACACAGGAACCCCCCAAACGTTACCATATTGCATTCTTTTTTGCGATTTCACCTATTTATATCTTCATAAATAATATATTTGGAATTCCATCATACATGTTATGGTAAAATGAATGACGCCATTACAAAGTACAACTATTCCTGTAACAAATAAGCCCTTACATGGCCTGTAGATAAAAAACTGAAAGTGCTGGAGCTCTTAGAAGGGGAGGAGGGAAAAACGGAAACACTACGATCAAAATTTGCGCGGTCCACTGGGTCATTTTGGGCCTGGTCCTCAAAGGGTTAAAGTGTAAAAAAAAAACACAGACCCAATAGGACCCAGAACCATCTCTAACTTTTGATATGTCTGATGAAGCAGGAAGTGTTTAGTATAACCTTAGTCTCTAACCTGCTGGTAGCCCCCTATTGTGCAGACAACGCAGATGATGAAGGTTCCTGTGCAGTTAGTCATTTGCTCCACAGTCTTCCCCCCAATAGCGCTGATCTGCACCCATCTTTCTAATAATAATCAATAGAGCAGGCTGGATCATGGATATAGGGGCAGCAAACGACTAAGTGCACTAGAGTGGTGCCGAGGATAAAGGTAAAAGACATACCTTCATCCTCTGTGTCTTTTAGATTCATCTAACCTGCTGATAGTTTCCCTTTAATGGCTATATATACAAAAAAAATGTCCTCAATACCAGAACTAGCATTGTGGACAACTAAAGTCGACAACTTCTTTAATCCATTTAGAAGGTTATCTGGATCAATATTCATATTTAGGTGGCAGGTGGACAGAACAGAGTGCCAAGGGGTAAAGTACTGTCCCCAGTACAATGAGCACTCAAATTACCAAATTATTAAAGAGTACTATTACATAAAAATGGTATAGCAGAGGAAGAGAATAAAGGTACACTCTGCCCTGTTAGCTTATATCAGCCAGATTAGCTTCTTCTAAACTTCTGATACTATCCCTTTAAAGATTTTTAATACATTGTATATACTCTAAAGTTATGCAAATAGGCCCAAGTGGTGTCAAAATGTAAGTTAATGTATCATTTTTGAGCTTTTACTTAATTCTTTCTAAAAGTAGACCAAATGGCATCCAGGGTCATTACCATCAATGTATTTTTTTTAACTAGCAATTAACTATTTTAACTATCATTTGTATAATGTATATTTTGCCCATTTTAAATAATAAATGCATATACTTGGTTGACCATATAACCTTGCTTTGAGTATTCTGTAGCACCATCTAGTGTTCTACATGAAAGCATCATCATGATCATTAAATTTTCTTCCATTTTAATATTTACAGGTATCTACAGCATAACAAAATTAAGACCATATCTGTGAATGCATTCCGGGGACTCCACAACCTAACAAAACTGTGAGTACCTGAGTATTATAAGTCACCTATGTAGCATCAGTGGATCAGTATCTGACTCATTGTATATTGATTATTTTCTACAGTTACCTGAGTCACAATGCGATAACAACACTTAAACCAGGAGTATTCCGAGACCTTCACACCCTAGAATGGTTGTAAGTTTGCTTTTTTACTTTTTACAGTGAAACAATAGTTTTAGGATTAAAAACAGTCACTTTAAGATGGAGACTTCATATTTCCAAAGGTGTTCTTCAGATGTCTGAGACGCTCTATTAAAAGTTTTGAATGACAATGTAATCACTGATTGCTTAATGTATGTTACATGTAATAAGATTGAAGCTAGAAAATTGTTCCCTAGGTGATTCTTTTTCTTTGAGTAAGATTTGAGCTACAAATTAATTAAAAAGAACATTTCTTAGGTGTGCATCAAACAAATGTAATTACTTTGAGTGTTTGGGGACAGGGTCCCTTTAAAGAGCTGCTTCTATGTAATCATAGTATTATGTATATACTGCATCAAGAAAGGGCGTACAAAAATATAGAAATCATACCATTGTTTTAATTAAAATGTTATACTCTGTTTATAGATTTCACAACAATAAAAAAATATTACTTAGAAAAAGCACATATATCAGTGCAGAGAAAGTCTAATACAGTGTTATTACATGTATAGGTCTTATCCACACTGACACTGAATATGTAAAATATTGCGTATATTGCACCCTACCCTACATGATACTCAAAATTTCAATACTCATAAAAGCTCTAAATAGCACAAATATGTAATATAAGTTGTATACAGACCAAACTTGGTGTCCACATCCACTAGAGGTGTTTCCCCTCTGCCTTGTCAGGGCTTACAGACCATCTATTTATAGCCACTATGGGCCAATCATCAAAGGATTATGCAGAAGGAACTGTTTACAGAGAGTAGTGAATGTTAACTTCATGAATAACTGAAGGGTTGTACTGGGTGGGTGGCAAGGTGTACCAATGGATGATGAGAGTGACAAAGCAGTGATGCAAGCACAATATATGCAATATACTGGACATTCTTTGTTAGTGAGGCTATGACAATCTGTGCTTCCCAGCCCTTTGTGATTTTTGTCTATACAACACGATGGGGGAAGCTGCGTAACTGAACTATGTGCTATGTAGTTATGATGTCATAGACGACCTTTCATACCTATCATACATTAAGGATTCATGTCAGATTATGTGGAGTAATAGCAACCCTAAGAATTAAAGACTTCAAACAATATTTGAAGTTGTTGAACAGCAACCATAGAAAATGATGAGCATGTCTATTTTCTATGGCCGCAGCTCGGCAAACAGCGTCTGTAGAAAATAGTGGTGCATACAATGTAAAGTAAGGCTGCCGGCCATACTTTATATTGTGTTAAAGCTTAATTGGATTGTGGGCATGCGCAAAGGTGCCCGCAATTCAAATGGGAAAAAAGATAATGTTCCTGCGGCCAATATGGCAGTGTCGGGCGTAGGAACATGTAATACAGCTGATGTAGTTTGCTGCTGAATACAGCGGCCGTAGTAAACTATGGCCACTGTATTACCTTGTGTGAACATAGCCTAAATCTGGGATTAAACAAACCACATATTTATTGATACAATTATATAGCTACAAAATATAATAATAAATTCATGCGTTGTTTTTCCAATAATTTATATATTTCATGTTATTTTCAACAGAGTCATTGAGAACAACAAAATTAACCGGATTTCTCCCCAGTTATTCCAAGGATTAGATTCACTCATATTGTTGTAAGTTACATAATTATAACTTGTGATGTGAAATGTGTTAAACACATGTACAAAAATTATCACTACACCGCATACGAGGTAAGATTCACAACAACATACTGTAGATATCAAAAGTATCCTTTGGTAGATACCATTCATTTATGTGGGGTGCCAGTTTAGACCAGGTCAGTTGTTTACAGATGATACAATCAATATGCTTCTACTCTTGCACCCAGAAAAAAAAAAAAAATGCAAAAAGAAAAACATTCTCCAAAAATAGGCAGGCTTGGCAAGAACTTGGCAGGTGAAGTTAAATGTCAAAAATGTTAAAGTGATGAGTATCTGCTTAAGTAATAGCAGTACACCATACACATTAGAAATTAGGATTAGGATAAAGAAAAGGGAGCGAGAGACAAGCGAGCGAGTGATTATAGACAAGCTAAGCATCAGTACCTGGTGTCAAGTGGCAGCTAAAGATAACTAAAAGCTGCTAGCCAAACATACTGTATTGCCCTTCTGTAAATTTTTTGTATTACTACATCTTGCCTATAGAATTTAAAAAAAAAGTAACTAGAATAATACATTTGATAAAATCAGAGGTCTCTCTTCTGAGGCTGGAAAAATAAACTTAAAAAGGAACATGATCAAAAATGATCTTATTAACACCTACACATGTGGCCAGTACATGGAACTGATTTATTCATTCCAAGACAAATACTAAGGACCAGGGGACATTTTTTGCATGTATTATGTGCTATATTCCCTACACCAAGACATAGTAATGGGAGATACAGTTACTACATTCAAATAAGCACTAGACGTCTATTTACATACAAATTGCAGTGTGGGGCATAATTAATGTAACAATAAATATAAATAATGGGTAAAGGAAATTATTCAGGATAAGACAGTTGACCAAAGTTGGTTAAGGTCAATTAATTATAACTGTGAATGCACCCTAATACATTCATCATGAAGGAGGTAAAATGCTTACTTGCTTATTTTTCAGAGTCATGCTGAACAATCTTTTGGGTCGACTACCGGACAAGCCTCTTTGTCAGTACATGCCAAAACTAAACTGGTTGTAAGTATCTTTTGTAAGTAAGAGGAAAAGGACGCAAGCCATAAATGTTGGTTGTTATTCTTCTAAGCCTATCAATTCTACTAAGACTAGTGACAACTAGTGGTATGAAAAGCAAGTTTGTGTTAGCAACTAAGGCCCAAAGCTATAAGGGGGGGGGGTAAAACCTGTCCAATCTGGAATATATAGAACAATATTTTTATATCCACTCTTCCTCATATTTACAGCCAATGGGTTCAGCACCTTGGTCCATAGATCTCTGCTAATTGCCAAATGGGGCTGACTATTGGTAGTAAATAGAGCTGTTTTTCAATCAAAATCCCCGTTTAGGTCAACTATATACCTTAAAGTGTTATATGGAAAGGAGTTTGCCATCAAATGACCAAGGCACATTTTCATTCATTGGAAGTAACAAAGTTTCTTCCAGTACTGGTTTTGAAAAAATAGAACTTATATTGGAAAATGTATGTTATGTAGATTAAAGGGAAACTATTAGCAAGTTAGAAGAATCACCTATATCTTCCTATAGCGCACAGGGCACTAAGCTTCTTTTAGTGAAGATTTCCCTGTTGTGATTGACCAAAGAAGTAAGGGAAAGAAAGAACCTGTGTGTGTACTACTGATAAACAACCCAGGTCTGCTCTCACCCCCTGAAATGTACACAACCAGAAATAGCTGTGCACCAAGGAGGGTCTAAAGTTAATAGGTGGAATATGTTCACCTAAGTGTACTTCCCCAAAATCTGCGGCTTTTCCCTGGCATATATCCTGCTCATCTGATGGGCAGACAGGGGGGTGCTGCATTTGGGGAGATGGCATGCCCATGTTTTAGGCTATGTTCATTTACTAAAATAAAAGCAAAATATGTAAGTAAAATAGGTATAAAATATTTTAAATCTAATAATTTGCTACATAAATGTCTTTGAAAAAATGCCAGTCTGTGCACACACTTTAAAAAAAGTACTTTTTTTACAATATGTTCACAGATTGCTGTTTTTCTATAGACTTTAATGTAGCTCATTATTAAATACAAAATACGGCATTTTTACCTACTGTAGATATGTAAATCTAAATACTTATATGTATTTTGCTTTTATTGTACTGTGTGTGAACATAGCATAAAGGTTTTACTTTAAAGCACTAAAAAAAACAAGCTTAGGTTACATTTACGCCCTCTGGCCGCCCTTGTATTTAGCACAACAGGGCGTAAATTTTCCGCCCGATGTTTCCCCGTCGCTGTCGTGTTTCACACACTCGTCGTGAATGATGGTCCTGTATAAATCTAGTGGCAGGTTAGCTTTCCCGGCACGGGGGTGGTTATTGAAAAGTCCCGTGAATTACGATCGCCGCTATAGGCTGATGAATTCAGATCAGCCAATAGCGGCAACTAAAACCTTTCCGTGTTCGTTTGTCGAAAGATGTCCCAGGAATAAATGGGGTCATGCTGTCCGGGACGGCACCGACCGCCATTACTGTAAAAGTAATGGTGATCGCCGTGCCAACCGCCCGATCGCCGTGAACGGCCGCCGGTACCGCCTTGCCATTCACGGCGATCGGCCGGTGGCACGGCGGGGGGCGATCAATCCACAATATAGTAAATACTGCCCTGGACCCCTCAGCTAGGTAGCCGATGGGGTCCAGAGCAGGGTATTTGTACATTACTCACCTGTCCCTGGCTCCTGATCGGCGTCTTCCGGGTTCGCGGCATCCTCGTCTTCGTTCGGTCTTCGGCTTCCTTTCCGTGACGTCACGTTCGGCTTCTCTCGGCTATTTTCGGCTCCAGCTCGGCTCTTTCCGTATTTTGCCGCTCTGCTGCCTCAGCGGCTGATATGTGTAATACCTTATCAGCAGCTACAGGATGTTCAAATTTTTTTTTTTTTTTTTTTTAAATTTTTTTTTTTCTATTTTCCGCACCCTATCGCCGCTGAGTGTTGATCACGCATCGCACTAAAGTGCGCTGCTATCAGCAACTCCTCCTTTTTGCGTAGGGTGTTTTTTTGTTCTATATTCTACTGCCACGGTCTGCTTATAAGTGCCGCACATAAGTGCGGCATTTATCAAGCACTCCTTTGTTGCGTAGGTTTTTTTTTTTAATACTTACTGTAAAAAACACTACATACACACACTGACATTGAATAAAGTTTTGACACTACACCACTACATACCCCATATACTAATCCCCGTATAAGATGCCCCCTGGGTGTTTTCGGCGTCAGAGGGATACGTTATTATTAACCTCCGACACCGAAACAGCCAGTGAGGATGAATGGGGGTCCTTCGTTCCTCCATTCATCTCATCATCCTCATCCTCCAGTGACGTGTCTGGGGGTAGTGTAGCGTACGCTGCCCCCCAGACACATCTTTTCCGCCAGTACCGTCCAATAAGAGATGACGGTATGCGTGAAATTCTACAAACTCTGTGAGCGTACCTTAGGGTACTCTTTACAGATTTCGGGTACGTGCACACTGCGGAATGGCGAAGGATAACCCTTCGTGCATTCCACAGCTTGGCACCCGCCGGCGGACTGATGCAGGCATGTGTCTCCACCCGTGTCATAGAATCCATTCTATGCACGGGCGGATTCCATCGTCCATCCAAAGAATGAACACGTTGGACGGAGAGCGGAATCCGCCCGTGCATATAATGGAGTCTATGACACGTGTGGAGACGCGCGCCTGCATCAGTCCGCCGTGGGTGCCAGCTGTGGAATGCACGAAGGGTTATCTGTCGCGATTCCGCAGTGTGCACGTACCCTTTAGAGTGTATGTAGGAAGTACACCCTAATCCAGCCCCAGATGCCCCCCCATCCTCGGAGTTAGTGGGAAGATCGTCCGGGAACTGATCTTCCACTGCTGGATAAAGGTCACCATCTGTACGGGGATAACTTTTATACCAGCGCCCCTCCTCTGGTCTCTCGCTGCCCTGTAGCTTGCGGCACGATCCGAACATATCAGAAGTAGTAATAGCGCCCTAATATTTAGCAGCCATGGAGCGGACTGACCCAGCGCTTCTGGATATGAGGACCCCGTATCGCACCAGGGCAACATTTTCCAGGTGACGTCCCCCACACTGGAGAAAGGGAGACCCCAGAGAATGCAGAGTGTGGTGTAACAGGGGATCAGGAAGGACAACATTTTCCCGTGTGACACCTGTCCTGATCACCCCGGCCTCTGCAATACTGGATCGCTCCAAGGTGCACCACACGTCATTGGGGGTTCTACATTATCTAAATCGTCCCTTATTCCTATTTCAGGGTCACGTTGGTCCGGGGATTATTCTGATCGCCATTATGGAGTCAGGAAGGAATTTTTCCCCTGTATGAGGCTACTGTCGTCTGCCTCACGAGGGTTTTTTTGCCCTTCCTCTGGATCACACAGATTGAATTTTGATGG